>NC_052500.1:33113444-33437644 GCF_016617805.1 Bactrocera tryoni | reverse complement strand
GTTTATATAAGCAAGCGTCTTAATTTTCAACTAAGAAGCTTTGTAATACATTTTTCATTGATAAGCCACATTATTTTTTCTAAGATATATTCCATATTACCCGACTTACTCTAAAAACCTAAGTATGGATAGCTAACTCTGTTGTAAAAAAATAACAGCAAAGTTTTACATCTGAAAGGGTATCAAAAGGTACTTGGATGTCCCAATACTCTGTTATAAGTATCATTTCTAATTGATTATATCCGTTTTTTTGTTTGATCGATTCGCCACCCTGAAAGCCTCGTCAGATACAAGACAAACAATTGATGTAATAAAAATCGTTGGAAGTATTCTTAAAGCCACAACCCCTAGGTGATACTTACATACATATGTGCTCAATCAGAATTCTTACAATAACTATAAAGCATGTATTTGTCCAAAAAAGTTAAAAGACGATAACTGCTTGTCAATCGGTGAGCTGTTCGCAAAGCTCGTTTGCTAATCCATTCGATATGATGTAATAAAAGACAAGTCGGATTATTACGATGGCTAATTGCAAACCACTCAGCGTTTATCGCTAGTCAAATAACCATAATTAGACAGTTAATCGACGTATATGCCACCATGAAACCCATCACGCTAGTACCCACCGCCCGAACGCGCTTAGTTTGTGTGTGCATACAATGTGTTACGCAATTAACTGACAATCTTTGAGCTTATTGACTTGTTATCTTGACGCACACATTTTTCAAACTCGAACTCGACACAAAACTGCATGTGGCATGTTGCTAATGCTGCATCATGCGTATAAATTACACTTTTGTTGCTGACTGTTGTTGTTGCTGCATAAAATGAGTCATTTACAACTTGCATTCATATCTGAAAAATTAATGACGCCTTCTTCTGGTCTCCTTCTATCTCTTAGTACATCTGTCCATGAGCAATCGACCGCTTGTATGTCTGTCCGCCGATCCGCTGGTCCATTTGACCGGCCTATCAACGCATTGGCCGCCGTCGATGTGGCGGCTTAGTTTATTGCCGCTTTGCTGCTCATCACTCAACTCTTTCGACCGCGTCCTTCTTTAGTCACTTTGTCTTTTTTTTATCAGATCTTCCAATCGCGTTCAAAAGCAAAGTGCTGCGGCTCCATGTTTCCGTTGAAAATTACACAAACAACTGCAACGTATCTTGTAAATCGTCATTTGGACTCGTTTATTTATTTGTTAGTGTTAATGTTTGAACCTTCGGTGACAAGTTAAAGTGTTGTTTCGGTAATTCTTCACAAATTTCTTCTATTTAGATGTTGGTTATGGGTACCCGGGCACGTGTGTTACAAAGTAGACTTAAACATAAGACCTTCATTAGAAGTGGCAACTAAAAGCGTCAAAATATTTGACGAAACAGCTTGGCTTAGATGAAATATTTGATATATGTATGTATCTAAGTTGCCGTACTAAATTCTTAATTCATGATTTAAACGTTTACCTTGAGTTTATTGATTTCGAACAAGTTTCTTAACTTTGTCGATTTTTTCCAAACTGATTTATGGCAAACTAACCTGCAAAGACGAAAAAATATTAATTATTATAATTGTTGGTAAATTTGATTAATTTTAAAATCTTTTAATTCAATTAAATTAAACTAAAAATTGCAGACTTTCGATATTCAAAAATTTGAGCATAAAGTCTAGGGAACTTGGATCCAAGGGCCTTAATCCAGTGTCTGCAGTGTTCGAGAATTTCCGGCTCCATCTCGCAGAAAAACAGTTTGCACAATAGGCTAGGCCCATGTTAAATAAGTGCTTCTTGAGTTTACAATGGCCAGAGTAGACGTGGAGCCGAAAGTTATCGCTTGGAAGATTGGTTATATTTTTAAACCTGCTAAGGCTGTAATCATACATTGTGAACCTAGCTTGGTACATTCCTTTGAGTTGTTGCCCATACTTCTCCCGGCCTGCTCGTTCCTGCTTGCGGAGCTGCTCCTTTACGGTGTGAGGACCAACCGCAATAAAGGGTTCCGGTCCTACCATTTTGGTAGTAATATTATATATTTTTACATAGGCTTTTGCCGGTGTTGGAAGACAAAAAGTTGATTCCGAATTAACAGGTTGGTTTCTGAAAATTTCATGGTGCAATTGATCAATGTAATGGAGTATAACACTTTATAACTAATGGTATAGAAAGTAATAATTACTGTTCTGCTGTGTTTATTGATTGATATTGATATTCAAATGAAAGGAAAAACTATCAATGCCTAATTATTTGCAGCTAAATTTTACTTGCACAATCGATCTTCTACGTTAGATGCCGTGATGCTAAGTCGGATTTGAGACCTGTTCTTACTGGCGTGCCCCAAGGCAATGTACTCGTCCCTGTACTCTATATCAGGAAAGTCACACAAAAATAAAAAGAACTCAGCTAAGATTAAAGTTAGCGCAGCTATACTGACTCCTTAGGCCAAGATCCGACATCAATCTTAAGAACAGGTGGCTAATTCAAGATAATACTTAGACCGATCTGGACGTATGGCATTCAAATCTGTGGCAGCCAAATATAAAAGTAATCCAAGCTTTTCAAAATAAAGTGGGGACTTCCTTCTATGTAAGAAACAATGTACCGCACCGGGATCTAAAGTTATTCACTGTAAAGGAAACATTCAAAAATTTAGCAGACGTCCGTCTGTCCGTCCGTCCGTCCGTGCAAGCTGTAACTTGAGTAAAAATTGAGATATCATGATGAAACTTGGTATACGTATTCCTTGGCTCCATAAGAAGGTTAAGTTCGAAGATGGGAAAAATTGGCCAACTGCCACGCCCACAAAATGGCGGAAACCGAAAACCTATAAAGTGTCATAACTAAGCCATAAATAAAGAAATTAAAGTGAAATTTGGCACCTATGATCGCATTAGGGAGGGGCATATTTGGACGCAATTTTTTTGGAAAAGTGGGCGTGGCCCCGCCCCCTACTAAGTTTTTTGTACATATCTCGGAAACTACTATAGCTATGTCAACCAAACTCTACAGAGTCGTTTTCTTCAGGCATTTCCATATACAGTTCAAAATGGAAGAAATCAGATAATAACCACGCCCACCTCCCATACAAAGGTTATGTTCAAAATCACTAAAAGTGCGTTAACCGACTAACAAAAAACGTCAGAAACACTAAATTTTACGGAAGAAGTGGCAGAAGGAAGCTGCACCCAGGCTTTTTTTAAAAATTGAAAATGGGCGTGGCCTCGCCCACTTATGGACCAAAAACCATATCTCAGGAACTACTAGACCGATTTCAGTGAAATTCGGTATATAATATTTTCTTAAACGCTGATGACATGTACGATATATGGGTGAAATCGGTTCACAACCACGCCTTCTTCCAATATAACGCTATTTTGAATTCCATCTGATGCCTTTTCTGTATAATACGAGTATATACATAAGGAACCAATGATGATAGCGGAATAAAACTTTACAAAAATACAATATTTGAAAAATATGTAAATGACGTATAATGAAATCTCGATTATCACTTTATCATGCGAGAGTATAAAATGTTCGGTGACACCCGAACTTAGCCCTTCCTTACTTGTTTTTTTATTTATTTAATGTCATACTACCACAACTCATCCTCATTGTTTTTTCATGAAATTTTGTTCTTGTTTTTTATAATTAAACTGATTTTAAATATATTGAAATTAAAAGCAAAAAAAAAATATATTTGGGATGTGTTCTAAAACGGCATTTAGAGAGTAACCGTTAATAAATTGTTTTGAGCATCGTCTTAGAATGTTAGAACCTTTGACATTGTTCACTGTCTGTCATATTAATGTTAAAGCTAAAATTTGGTTTAGGAGCTTTTTGACATTTACGTTTTGTATCATTAATATTATAAATAAACAAGTTTTCTTAAGAATGTCGATAATTATGATAATTATTAACAAAAGAATTGCTTCACTTTCAGGTATTTTTTGGTCACGTAAATTTGTTTTGTTTATTTTGATATTTGACCTAAAAGTCATTTTTAAAGTGACCTCCACCTTCCAGCTGGTATTTATGTAGATGTCTAAATTAATTTTATTGCTGAAACTTGAATTTGTTTAAGTATAAATTTATTGCTTTCGTGTTTCTAATGCGTCCATATTGCATGCAAATTTGATTTCAAAATTGTCAAATCAATAGCCTACCTTATCTCTCATAAAAATAATCTGCAATAATTAATAATGGAACTTTCCATTCAAATGATTTTTGATCTTTAGACAAATAAATAAAATATAAGATTGCGTTTTTATTAATTTTGATTTTTTTATAGTGGTGATATGGTGCATAGATCCTGGTTAGATGTTAAGCCTAGATTTTGCTAATTTCAATTTTCTCATTTTTGGTTTATGTGGTTTGAGTGTTTTGTTTGATCAACGCCATTTCAATAAAGGTACCAATTTCATAGTAATTGAAGTCAGAAATCAGGAACGGACAAAGGCCTACCAAAAAGCGCATATATACATACATATATAGTTGTTAAAAATCTTCAAAAAATCTAAATTTATTAGTTTTTACCTAAGAAAATAGTAATATTGTAGACCATCTTAAGGACTTAAAAAAATCGAACAAAGGGTTTTTTTCGGCAAAATCAATTTATTTTATTCAAATTAGTCTCCTTCTGCTTCAATACAGCTTTTTGCACGGTCCAAAAGCATGTCGAACGAGTGTTTTATGCCGGTGCAAGCCTTTTGAATGGCCTCTACGTCTGCATAACGCTTTCCTTTCATAGGCAAATGCATTTTTCCGAAAAGGGAGAAGTCGCACGGTGCCATATCAGGTGAATACGGGGAGTGGTTAACGGTTAAAATGTGATTTTTGGTCAAATAATCGGTGACAAGCGTCGATCGATGAGAGCAATTTTGGTCAGTCAATTTGTGCGGAACAAACCGTGCACACACCTTTCGTTAGCCTAAATGATCGGTCAAAATGCGATAAATCGATGTTTTGGAGATGTTAAATTCCATTTCCATGAATCTCAATGATGATTTCGGCTGATTTTTGATGAATTCGCACACAGTTTCAGATGGAATTTCCTTCGGTGATCCATTTCATTGATTTTGATTGCTCCACATGTTGATCGTCATTTATGTCCTCGACCACTTTGAAAACGTTGAAACCACTCGTGCACTCTGCTATATGGACCGATGATTCCCCCGGCGCACAACACGCCAAACCGTTGGTTTTTCTGAATTAAATGGCAGCTTTTGAATCTCTTCAGGTTGCTCTTCGTCCCGAAAGTGGCAATTTTGCATACCCATCTTGGAACTTTTCGACAGCCCATAGATAGAACCGATGTCGCTTGGGAAGGTCGCCCGGCTTCAGTTCTTCCACACGCTGTATTTTGTATGCTTTCAATTTAAGATTTCGACGTAAATGAGCCAAGTCCTCCCATATACCAGAGCGACGAATCGACTTTCCACGGTCTTCGTGTGCACTCTCAGCTAGGGCTGCTATATTTTCTTCACTGTGTGCTGAACATGGTCTATCCGGTCGAATATTATCCATTAATGAATGCTGGGACTCAAAATGGGTGATGGTGTAGGCCGACTATGGTGGCCATAAGTTGAGCGAAACGCGCGAAACACATTCTTTTCAGAACGTGAATTTTCGTATTAAAGTTGAACAATTTCTAAACGTTTTTAAGTCTTAAGTCTTTCCTTGATGAAATGCCTAACACTACTGAACAAAAAATACAAAAAAAAAAGTTCGGTGCACGAGTTAACGCCACTATGAACTCTTCATTAGGGTTTGTATTATCAGCAGTTTCACTGTTTAAAGGAAGCAGGATGGAGTCATGTGTAGAAGCTCACGCAAGTGAGGAAAGTTCTCTGATCGCCGTTCACTTGGGAGTGGCCAGAAACGATTCTTTACATATGACTCAAGCAGCTCACGACTTCCGGTCTTTGACCAAGTATCCTCTGGGTAGCCTAAGAACATCCGTTTGAATGCGAGCTAAAATGAGAAGGCGAAATATCCCCTACATAAGGTATTGCGCTGGGTTTGGGACCCGCCACGTAAAAAACAGTACCAATGAAAACTAAACGACAGCCTCGGATGAGAGACCACCCCTTTTAATGACGACCATGGCAAACGAAATAAGGACTACGATATCGGGGCATATACCTGGAATGTTCGGACCCTTAATTGGGAAGGTGCCGCTGCCCTGCTGGTTGATGTCCTCGTGAAAATAAAGGCTGACATCACCGCCGTCATGGAAATGCGAAGGACTGGACAAAGACAGAGACGAGTAGGACCTTGTTGCATTTATTACTGTGGCCATATAAAGGAGCGCAAGTTTGGTATTGGATTCGTGGTGGGAGAGAGACTCCGTCGCCGAGTACTATCATTCACTCCGGTGAATGAACGTCTAGCCACAATCCGCATCAAAGCGAGGTTCTTCAACTTATCGCTGATTTGCGCCCACGCCCCGACGGAAGAGAAGGACGATGTGACCAAAGATGCCTTTTATGAGTGCTTGTAGCGCACTTATGAGAGCTGCCTCCGCCACGATGTCAAAATCTTGCTTGGCGATTTAAACGCCAGGGTGGGCAAAGAAAGTATCTTTGGTACTACAGTCGGTAAATTCAGCCTCCACGAGGAAACATCCCAAATGGTTTTCGGCTGATCGACTTCGCCGGGGCCCGAAATATGGTTATCTGTAGTCCTAGATTCCAGCATAAGAAGATACATCAAGCTACCTGGCTGTCTCCTGGCTGATATTGATATCATCGGCCTCAACACCCGCACCGTTAGTTCTGCTTTCTTCAGGCTGGACAAGGAAGCACAGAAAATGGGTCTGGCAGCGAACGAGGGCAAGATGAAATATCTCCTGTCATCAAACAAACAGTCGTCGCACTTCCGACTAGGACCCACGTCCCTGTTGACAGTTATAGTTTCGAAGTCGCAGATAATTTCGTCTATCTTGAAACCAGTATTAAGAGCAACAACAACGTCAGCCTGGAAATCCAACGCAGAATATCTCTTGTTAACAGGTGCTACTTCGGACTGAGTAAGCAATTGAAAAGTAAAGTCCTCGAACGACGAACAAAAGCCAAACTCTATTAGTCGCTCATAATTCCCGTCCTGCTATATGGTGCAGAGGCTTGGACGATGACAGCAACCGATGACTCGACGATACGAGTTTTCGAGAGAAAGGTTCTGCGAAAGATGTATGGTGCTTTGCGCGTTGGCCACGGCGAATATCGCATTCGTTGGAACGATGTACGAGAAATATGACGACATTGACATAATTCATCGAATTAAAGACAGCGGCTACGCTGGCTAGGTCATGTTGTCCGAATGGACGAAAACACTCCAGCTCTGAAAGTATTCGACGCAGTACCCGCCGGGGGAAGCAGAGGAAGACCTTCACTCCGTTGGAAAGACCAAGTGAAGAAGGACCTGGCTACGCTTGGAAAGCAAAAAGAAGAAACGACTGGCGCGCTGTTGTTAACTCGGCTATAACCGCGTAAGCGGTGTCTACGCCAATTAAGAAGAAGAAGAATCTCCCAGAAGCCACCAGTAGGAATTATGAATTGCCAATAGAAGAGGAATTGTGTTCCATCAGGACCAGGGCAGACCACACTCATTGATAGTGATTCGCCAGAAGCCTCAGTAGTTTAGTTGGTTGATTCTCACGCATCCATCTTATGGACCGGGTTTGGCACTAAATGATTATTATCAGTTCATATACATATATGACGTATGATTTTACTAGTGAAAAATGTGTTTCAGGAGTAGCTTCTGAAAATAGATTGCTTTTGCCAGTAGGGACGTGGGTTTCTATTTCAATGTACGAGTCGTACTTTTACTGCACCACACAGCAGCGTTAGTAAGATCCAACTTCTGCTTGTCTAATACATAAAATATTATTATAAAATATATTTTCATACCAAGCATTTATTTATGAGCATACATACATACATACATGTAATCTTCTCTGCTTTCGATAAAATCGATTGATTTGTAATTTATGGCACAAACGCTCGTTAATTACATAAAAGCAATTTAAACAACCAAAACAATTGTAGAAAGGCAAACAGAAGAAGGACTTGGCAGTGCAAAATACATACGCACACGTGTATCAAAAGATGTACATACATACATATATAAGTTAACTAACAAATTAATTCATAAATTCATACAAATGCGAGTATGATATGTCTAGTTTAGCCATTTCCTGTATCCTAACAAGAATCGCTGGGTCCAGTTATGCATCTTTCACATACATATGTACGTACATACTTTTATTGTCATGTGCTTGTTGTTTTTGTTGTAAATGTCGCCATTAATGTCTGCTGCATATTAAGACATTTGATAAGAAAACTTATTTGTAGCGCCTTCGATGCTCAAGTTATTGCAAAATTAAATATGGAGGGAAAAGAAACAATAATACAAACAAGCACAACAACAAAAGCAGAATATTTATAAGCAGTAATCAACTAATCAGGCAAGTGGTTGTGTAAGAGAATATTATTTCCTTTTTATTACACGAGAACATAGGCATATGTATATGTACATATATATGTATGTATAGGCAATTTCCTATAACAGTGTATCCTGAATCAACTCTGCGCTTAACTAAGTATAAATTACCACATCTGCGTGTTGGCGCTTGCCTCTCTGCATTACGCTTCAGCTCAACTATTTAGTTGTTGTTCGACAACTATTGCTTTTGCTGATATCAGCGGAACAAGCGTTCGCATTCGATTACTTTGCCCACATTACATCGGGGAAATGCGCTTATCACCCAAAGACTATCTGTTATCTCGGCTGGTGTGCTGTTTTACGAAGTCACCATGGTATGCCAGAGCCCCCAAACCGCTACACATACATACATATATACCTTCACTCACACATGGGCATAAACGCGTTTCGCATGGACTCGCTCTTCAGGCACAACACACCCATCGTGCCATGGACGGAGCTGCAAATGATCATACTATTCCACTTCACTGCCGCTCGGCCGCTTAGCAGCTTAGAGGTTGCCGTATAATTGCCTATTTTATATTTCTGTGATACATGGCCCGATAGACGCTGATAGTCCAGGGAACAAGTGCTTGGATGACTACTTGACTGCGCTCTACCGCTGAGTCAGTGTTTGGTTATGTTAATTATACTCGTACAAAATGTAAATGTGTGAGTGTGCGCGTATCGCCTGTGTCTTCAAAAGCAAATATTCTGAGTTTTGATAATTTATGATTTATTTCGCCGTATTGTTATAATAAATACAGATCTATAAATACTTGACTTTAGTACTTATATATTTATGTTTGTAAATAATCGAAATTTTATTAATTGGGGGCGTTCGGTTGAAGTGTCTACTCTGCTCGCTTATTTGTATATGTATATATGGTTATATATGTATATATATATATACCTATAGTAAGTAATTATGTGTGTGCATAGTTGGAAGGGGCGTAAGTGGTGCCTATTGCGCCCTGTGAGTGTATTATTTTTTTCAATTGCCGCCTGTGAACGTTGCTGCCTCCAGGTTCTCACAAGTGAAAAGCATATTGTACTTTCGAAAGATACTTAAAACAAGAAAACATATTAACTTCGCTTCCATTGAAGCATAATTCTGGCAGCTTTGAGCTATAGTGGGTCCGATTTCAAAAGATTGTTCAAAGCTTAAATTGTTGCCTTGGCCAATAATCCATACCAAACTCGGTGCAGTTACCTTGTCAAGTAAAAATATAGCGGTATTTGTTATAGTGATCCGATATCGCCGGTTCCGACAAATGATTCCGACAATATCTTAAAAAATGAGGAACTAGTTTGCGTGTATTAAGATAGGCAGATAGACAGACGGACTTTGCGATTCCCGAAACAGATGGTTCTACCTTACCGAAATCGACCCGGATTTTATTCGGGCAAGAGCCGTCCTTTTGGAGATCTAACCTCGTTTGTATTCGTAAGTTTTAGAATAAGAGTGTCATCACTGGAGCTACACCTTGCAGTAGGGTTGCTGCGTACCCTCCTGGCTCGTGCTGGCATTGAGTTCAACCCCAGCCCGGAGGAATTTTTCTGCTGCGTCTGTGCCAAAAAGTTCTATCCAAACTCAAAGTCGGTTAGGTGTAGTACATGCAAAGGATGTAGCAAGTTAAACTTCTATTTATCAAGAATCGACCCTGATATATCAAACATATATCTAGCGTGCAACGAATCCCGGCATGATACTAACCACCTCTTTGCATGCACTGCTAACCATACACATCCCTCTCTCTAAGGCCCAACCACGTGAAAGCAACACGTTTCCTAGGTCTACCGTCGGATGACCTCCATGGCCACTTATCTAATCGTACCATCCTCGTTATAAAATCCTTTTCTTTACTGGCGTAGAAACCCCTTACGCGGTTATAGCCGTGTTAACAAGAGCACTCCAGTCGTTTCTTCTTTTCGCAAGGTGGCGCCAATTGGAGATTCCAAGCGAAGCCAAGTTGCCGCTGTCTTTTAATTCGCTGAACTATGTCAATGTCGTCGTATATCTCGTACAGCTCATCGTTCCATCGAATGCGATATTCGCCGTGGCCAATGCGCAAAGGACCATAAATCTTTCGCAGAATTTTTCTCTCGAAAACTCGCAACGTCGACTCATCAGATGTTATCATCGTCCACGCCTCTGCATATAGCAGGACAGGAATAATGAGTGATTTATAGAGTTTGTTTTTTGTTCGTTGAGAGAGGACTTTACTTCTCAATTGGCTACTCAGTCCGAAGTAGCACCTGTTGGCAAGAGTATTCTGCGTTGGATTCCGAGGCAAGAATTTATGACTGTCAACAGAAACGTGGGTGCCTAGTCGTGACTGCGACGACAGTTTATTTGATGGCAGGAGATATTTCGTCATCTCTCGTTCACCACCAGACCCATTTGCTTCGCTGCTTTATCCATTCTGGAGAAAGCAGAACTAACGGTGCGGGTGTTGAGGCCGATGATATCAATATCATCGGCATACGCCAGCAGCTGTACACTCTTATAAAAGATGGTACCTTCTCTATTTAGTTCTGCATCTCGAATAATTTTCTCCAGAAGAAGGTTGAAGAAGTCACACGAAAGAGAGTCGCCTTGTCTGAAACCTCGTTTGGTCCTTCCCAATCCTGACGGAGCTTTTCGTGTTGCTCAACGTCAGTTTACACAGCCGTATTAGTTTTGCGGTGATACCAATTTCAGACATCGCGGCATAAAGGCAGCTCCGTTTGGTGCTGTCGAAAGCAGCTTTGAAATCGACGAAGAGGTTGTGTGTGTCGATTCTTCTTTCACGGGTCTTTTCCAAGATTTTTCGCATGGTGAATATCTGGTCGGTTGTTGATTTTCCAGGTCTCAAGCCACACTGATAAGGTTCAATCAGTTTGTTGACGGTGGGCTTTAATCTTTCACACAATACGCTCGATAGAACCTTATATGCGATGTTCAGGACGCTTATCCCACGGTAGTTGACGCAGATTGTGGGGTCTCCCTTTTTGTGGATTGGGCAGAGCACACTTAAATTCCAATCATTGGGCATGCTTTCATCCGACCATATTTTACAAAGAAGCTGATACACGCTCCTTATCAGTTCTTTGCCGCCGTGTTTGAATAACTCGGCCGGCAATCCATTGGCCCCCGCCGCTTTTTTGTTCTTCAGACGGGTGCTTGCTCTTCGAACTTCTGCATGGTCGGGCAGTGTAAAGTCTGCTCTATCGTCATCGATTGGGGAATCGGGTTCGCCTGGCGTTACGCAATCACTGCCATTCAGCAGGTTGGAGAAGTGTTCCCTCCATAATTTTAGTATGCTCTGGGCATCGGTTACTAGATCACCTCCTAGGGTTCTACACGAGTATGCTCCGGTCTTGAAATCTCCTGTTAGTCACCGCATTTCTTCGTAGAATTTTCGAGCATTACCCCTGTCGGCCTGCTTGTCAAGCTCTTCATACTCACGCATTTCGGCCTCTCTCTTTTTCTGTCTGCAAATGCGCCTCGCATCCCTCTTCAACTCTCGCTATCTATCCCATCTCGCACGTGTTGTGGTCGATCGTGACGTTACGAGGTAGGCAGTCTGTTTTCTCTCCGGTGCGACACGGCACTCCTCGTCGTAACAGCTGTTTTTTGCATTCTCCGAAAACCAATGGTTTCGGTTGCAGCTGTACGTAAGGAGCTTGAAATGCCGTCCCACAGTTTCCTTATACCGAGTTGTTGACGAGTGCTCTCAGAGAGCAGGAGAGCAAGCCGAGTAGAAAATCGTTCAGCTGTCCGTTGTGATTGCAGCTTCTCGACGTCGAACCTTCCTTGTGTTTGTTGACGTGCATTTTTTGCAGCACAGAGGCGGTTGCGAATCTTGGCTGCAACAAGATAGTGGTCCGAGTCAATATTAGGACCTCGGAGGGTACGCAAGTCTAGAACACTGGAGACGTGTCTTCCGTCTATTACAGCATGATCGATCTGGTTGGTGGCTTTTCGAGCCAGAGGCAGCCAGGTAGCTTGATGTATTTTCTTGTGCTGGAATCTATCACTTCAGATAACCATATTTCGGGCCCCGGCGAAGTAGATAAGCCTCAACCCACTTGGGGATGTTTCCTCGTGGAGGCTGAATTTACCAACCGTCGTGCCAAAGATATTTTCTCTGCCCACCCTGGAGTTAAGGTCGCTAAGCACGATTTTGACATTGTGGCGGGGGCAGCTCTCATAGGTGCGCTCCAAGCGCTCATTGAAGGCATCTTTAGTCACATCATCCTTCTCTTGCATCGATAGTACTCGGCGACGGAGCCTCTCTCCCACCACGAATCCCACACCAAACTTGCGCTCCTTTATATGGCTACTGTAGTAAATGCCTCAGTTATTGTCCCGTCCATCGCATTTCTTGAACGGGGGTGATGTCAGCCTTTATTTTCACGAGGACATCAACCGAATTATTCAAAGAGGGTCGAAAACGTGTTGACGACGAACCACGTCCAGGACAACCATCAATATCAACTTATGATCAACACGTAAATAAAATAAAAGAACTTGAGAATCGACGGTTTATAGTCAGCCGTTGGAATAGCAGAAGGGTCAGTGAAAACCATATTGACACATCATTTGGGCCTAAGAAAGATGAAAGCGCGATTGGTTTTAATTGAGCCGAAAGCGGAAAACCCACGTTGAAGTTTTTGTTGACAGTTTTCTTCGATTATGGAGGTGCGGTGCATTCCCAATTCTTTCGACCGGCCAAACTGTTAGCAAGGAATACTATTTGAATATTATGCGTCGTTTTCGCGAAGCTATTCGTAAAAAGGCGCCGGAATTATGAGTCGACAACTCTTGGTTTTTGCACCAATATAATGCACCATCGCATATTGCATTGATTCCTTGTGAGTCTTTCAAGAAAATTTTCAATCAAAATCTTGTCGCAACCTCCCTATTCGCCTGTTTTAACTTCGTGTGACTTCAGATTATTCAGCAAACTCAAACAAACGCTCCGGTGAAACTGTTTTGAGACTTTTGAAGACATTAAACATGTATCACTATGCGCATTGTAGGCTATTACGGAAATTAACTTTGACAACTGTTTCGAGGATTTGAAAAACGTTGGCACAAGTGTATTGGGGCCAACGGGGACTGCTTTGAGTAGGAGAACATAGATTTTGAAGAATATATTAAGAATTCTAGTTTTTGAAACATCCTTTCAAATTTTGCTCAAGTCTTTTCCAAGTCCAATGAGTTGCTTATTTGGTGGAACCACCGATATCCGACCAAAACAGCATATAGCTGGCAGACAAAGTGAACGATCGGAGTAAATTTCCTTTACGGAATATTTTGTAAGGGGATTATAAACACATAGCTAAGGTGCAACCAAATTACCGTTTGTTTTGGTTCTTTTAATGAAATGCATGTAACTTGAACATCTGTCATCCGATTAGCAAGATATTATACGCGTTGAAAAGAGAATGAATGTAGCATTTTTATGTTATAAATTTCATCAATAGATAACGCTGCATGTTGTATGATTTATATATAGAGTTCAGTTATTTTAGGACACAATATCAAAGTTAGGCCATGAGCCATTGTTTGGGGCCATTCATCCAACTCTATAAATACACAGAGATTTCCAGTTCAACCTCACAATTTTAATTGGTCTCGTGCCCCTTCAAATAATTTCTATCGTATTTGTTTATTTTCTATTTGTAACAAGATCCATACACTTTCGTTTGGATTCATATGTACATGTACCACATGCATGCTCTGTCTGGCAATATTCTGACTCATTTAATCTGAATCAATTCATCTGCTTTACATTTCTCTTGGCCTGACATTTGCCAATGCAATAATTTAATCTGTAACATAAAATTGCATTACATTACTTAATGTGTGTAGAAGCGACAATTTACTAAACCACCATAAAGAATTATAATGATAACCATAAAATAGCAGCGGCGGCGAAGGCTGCCAACGGCGGAGACGCACACAAGAAATCCTTTTAGCACAACTCAATCATTCTGTATGCCTCGACAACAAAAGCAAAACACAAGAATGGAGGTGCAGAAACTTGAGCAAGAGTGCTAAGAAGACAGCAAAAGACAGTGGACCCGTGCGACGGCAAATGAAAGGTATGACAGGGAGACGATCAACGGGCGCACGAACACCTTCTTACACGCAGTTGCACACATTCGAGGCATAATTAAAATGTTTTAATGCTACCATTTGTTTGCCAAAGAGAGCAACAACCGAACAAGGCGCAACAAGACAAGCCAACTGCGCATGCGCCACATGCAACGCGCACGCCGCGAATCGTTGGCAAGTTGCGCCTACGGGTAATGAAACCAAACACCCGTCAGCGGCATTAATGCATGATCCTTGACGTGAAATGGGACACGGGCAGGAACATGGCAAACATTGGAAAACACGGTGTTAACATTAATTCTCGCCCGCGCCGGCGCAAACGGCAATGCACAGCCAACACAGACACCGAGCACCAACACCAACCAACCGGCAGGTCAACAAGAAAAATGAGCCGCGCCGACGCACATTCAATCGAACGCCGTGTGTCTGCGGCCACAATCGTCGTTCGTGCCTATTACCATGTCCATGGTGGCAATGGCACTGGCCCAGCGAATTGGCTGGGGAATGGCAGTGGCAGCAGTGACGGCAGCAATTATGCTAAACTGAACAAACAGCGCCGCACTAAAACAACAAGACACGCATTTCATTTTTGCCGTCAACGCACCGCGCACCTCGCGCCGTTGGTCGGACAGACGACGGCCCCTGGTGTTGGCAACTGGATGATGGACAGCCGGCGCTCGGTGCGTTGAAAACTGGTTCGCACGCATAATACGACTTAAATGCGAAAAACATATTTACGCGTGTTCTCGGCTCGTTTTGGTAGCGAACGGCGGATTAAGAGCAAATGCAATTGAGCAAGGGTTTGATGCTTGCAAGCCAGCGAGTGTTCTTAACATACAAATGTAAGATGAGATGAGTCGTCGCTTAGGTTTATGCTTTTTTAAGGAGAATTAATGTGGTAGTTGCAATTTTTTTTATGTATTTACCATTTATTTTTTATCGATTCATAATAGAAATGGAGGCAGAGGGGAAAAATTACCGCTCGATCTTGCGCTGTTGCTATGGACAATAACCCATACCGTTCCCACTACAGTCGGGTCTACGTAACCGGCACGGACCAGAATTTTTATCTGGCCACGGACTATCAACTCGGCAGAAGAGATATATTAAAAACTGGTTGGCCGATAGAGGTAATGTTCGAAAATTCTACCAACAGAAGGTTTCAAGACCGGAGCATACTCTGGTAGAGCCACCAAAGATGATCTAGTGACAATGTCCACAGCATACTAAAAGTATAGAGGAAACACTTCTCCAGCCTGCTGAATCGCAGTGAAAGCATAACGCCAGGAAAAGGTGAAACCGATTCCCCAATCGATGACGATGGAGCAGACGTTCCCTTCCCCGACCATGAAGAAGTTCGAATAACAATTACCCGCCTGAAGAATAACAAAGCGAAGGATCTGATGGATTCCCGCCAGAGCTATTCAAACACGGCGGCGAAGAACTGATAAGAGAATGCTGCAGCTTCTTTGTAAAACATGGTCGGACGAAAGCTTGCCCAACGATAGGAATTGAAGTGTGCTCTACCCAATTCACAACAAGGGAGACCGCACATGTGCGCCAACTACGTGGGATAAGCCTTATCAACATTGCATTTTAGGTTCTACCGAGCATGTGAAAGATTAGAGCCCACCGTCAGCAAACTGATTAGACCTTTTCATTGTGGCTTTAGGCCTGGAAAGTCAACCACTGACCAGATATTCACCATGCGCCAAATCTTGGAAAATACCCGTGAAAAGAGGATCGACCCACACCTCTTCGTCACTTTCAAAGCTGCTTTTGACAGCACGAAACGGAGCTGCTTGAAAATTGAAATTTGACTCCCTTTTCATTGCTACCAGAATGACTGCCGATAACTAAAGTCCATTGATAGCCAAAATTGAAAAACTTATAATGTAATTTTATTTGATGTTTGATTCCTATTATAATATAGTTTTACATAATTTTATCTCAATTTAGAGCAATTATCCACCGAAGAGTGATCCAGCATACCAATCGGAGGGCTTTTAATATAGGAATGTCAGATATGATTTTTTAGCACACTAGGCTAAAAAGGCCAGCATGCTAAAGCATTCTACATTTTGCGTTAAGTATTTATTTATTACCTTCGAACTCTCGATATCGCCGTTCTTTTTCTTATTGATGTATCATTATATTTCGAGTCCCAATAATACATGCAGCTGGCGCTTAACGCCAAGTAGGTTGCGTCACCGTCGCTAACGTTTGAGGAGGCGCAATGCACAAGTCACATTGAGTGCAACCACAACTCACATTCCACTAATTCAGCCGTGGAAGCAGCTTCAGCGAACGTCTTACCTTTGGTTTTATTTTACTTTAACTGATATCGTTGATTTCACTGCGAACTGCTGCCGTCGCTCTCGATGTGGTAGCCGTTGGGCTCGAGCTGGAGGCGCCTAACGGCTAGGCGGCCTTAGGTTATACAAAAAGGGGGACGGACGTTTCGCTGTGGATCAGAATGGAGTAGAGTGGACTGATAAGGATGTGTGCGACGTAAATGCATATCCGACGAGAGTGCCGAGTTGAGGAGAAGGAAGAGTATGCGAATGCATTGGCGACATTCGATTACTTTGAGATTTCTGCGGCGTATCTGTGTATCATAATGGAAAACGAGACTGTGAGGCTGGCATTTAGATAAGAATGTAATTTTTTAAAAAGCCATTGCAGGCATTTTATGTCGCTGCATTTTGAAAGAGGATTAGAGCGTCGCGATTCGAAACGACTAACAGCACCGCGATCATAGCCAGGGTGGTGATGTTCATAAACTTGTAACGGATGAACTTACAGCAGTTAAGCTTAAGCAAATTAAGTTAAGTGCCGACTACTTGCTTTGCTAAAAGAACTTTGAACTGCGAAATTTAGAATTCATTTATGTTATGTGGACCAATGTAGTATTTGATGAGTTGTATGCGATGTAGTCGAGGGTTTTGTGCGACTTCTAATAATATGAACAACAAAGCTTACTGACTCTTCATTTTGAACGTAATTTGTTTATATTTTTCGAATGATTATATTTTTAGAATGAGGTATATGAGGTATCGAACTAACGCAGTTCTTTGGAGTCAATCAATCGCTCGGAAAAACTTTCGCAGTTAAAAAATTTAAGAGTGAAACATTTTTTTTAATTAAATATATTTAGGAAAGACATTGAGGACCCAGATTAAATATTATATAATAGTTAATTATAATCCGATATAGTAAGTATAAGACATTTAGCCTAATATTTATCGATTTTTATTTCGAACGTCACTTCTCTAGAATTTTACACTAAGTGTTTTCCGTTCTTTTTACTAAGACTCTACTGTAGAAGAATCTCATGTAGATAAATGAATTTTTGAAGGAATCGGAAACATAGTAATAAATAATACTTTTTTTGCCAAATGTTATTAAAGTATCATTGAGATTTAGGTATTTGAAGACTGAGACTTTACCCATGAATTTGTGAATCATTACTTAGATAATATTTGAACACGAAGACCGTGGAGAGTCAATTTGGCGCCTTTCGCAGTTTTGCAAGAACTGAAGCCGCTCGACCTTCTGAAGCGACATCGGTTCGCTCTTCGGGCCCTTGAAAAGTTCCAAGAAGTTCAGAAGTTTTTAAGCCAAATTTTGCTCTGCGATGAGCCCCATTTCTGGCTAAATAGGTAAGTAAATGCAAAATTATCGCATTTGTGATGAAGAGATTCAAGAGCTATCATTTCATAGAGAAGAAACAAAGGTTTAGTGTGGTTTATGAGCCGGTGGAATCATCGGTCCACATTTCTTCAAAAATGATGCCGATGTGAATGTAATGGCGACCTTTATCGCGCCATTATAACTGACTATTTGAAGCCTGAAATTGAATTTCGTGATCTCGGCGATTTTTGGTTTCAACAAGACAGAACTGTAGTTAAAGTCTTTTCGATTCAGGCCTTGGAGCAAAACATCACGCGTTTCATTCGCCAGTTTCCAGTGGGAATGCTTGAACGAGTCATCGAAAATTGGACTCAGCGAATGTAGCCGCGGCCAACAATTGAAAGAAGTAATCTTTAAAAAATAAATGCCAAAGAATGTTTTTTCGAATGATAATAAAAATGTTTCATTAAATTCAAAGTTTATGTGTTTTTGCTTTAAAAAAGTAGGGAACCTACAAATTAATTACCCTTTACCTCGTTAATGACATGACAACCACATCTGATATACATAAATGTTTGTAATAATAGAATATATTTCTCTAGATGCATGAGATTCTAGAGATTTTTTACCGGCATTGGTACACATAGGTTTCTTTATTTGAAGCTTAATATTAATTAAATATTAAGCCCAAAATATGCCACGGTCATAAATGCCAAAAATATTTTCCTTTGTTTTAGCAGATATTCCTAAACCTGAACAACTCTAAAAACCCCTGTAAAAATGTTCAAAGTAATTAAGTATTGAACATTCTAATCATAGTAGACGAGTGTCGACTGTAATACAAAACCCATTAGTTTTCATATTTTTGTCAAAACTTCACTAGACTCACATATTCCTTGAAGAACATACTGTTATCCAACGGAAATAACATTAATGTTCCAATCATTTATCAGCTGCGGCGAGTGAGAGCATTGAGAAATACCAAGCACTGAAACGATTAATTTTCTTGGTCGGAGTAATTGTGTGGCGCTAGTAAAACACACCTACGTACAGATATGTGCATGTATGTGCATAGATTTATGGTTTCGAATTCGGTACAAGACTTGATAACCAATAATTGAAAATTTTTAAGTGCCTCGCTTAGTCTTCGGCTTATCATAACAGGAAAGCTAACAAAGTTCTCTCGAAAAAAGCAATCAGCAGCTGGCAGCTATAAGCCATTACGGCAATACGAGGCGGTACATCAAATCTCCAACAACAAGTGCAATTAAAAGTTGGCTACTGATTTTTTGTTTATCATTTGCGATATGATTTTATTACATTTTGATGTTTTTTGTTTTAGGAAACATTTGTCATTAATGATAAAGTGCACCCACATATTCGCTTCGCAAGAGTGTTCATATGTCAGTACAAAAATAGGTATGTATGTATGTTTCATATATCGCATCGTGGAGTACAATCTTAATTAGAAATACCGAGAATTAAATTTTGTGCATACATATTTATGTATATCTAAATAGGGCCAAATGAGCAAAATAATTCAAAATTGTATTTTTGTTTCTAATTAGAGTACTCAGAAGTCTTGACAAATACTTTGAAATATAGTGAAGGTGAGAAAAATTAACCTAAACCACTGCTACTTTTCACAAATCTGTCTCTGAAATTAGCAATTTTGTTTAGAGAATGTTGCATAATTAAATAAACCCCGCATTTCACTCAACTTTATTCTCATTAGTAACTATTGATCTTGCAGTAACAAGATTCTAGGTATATAACGGTATATTTACCAAAATTGCTAAGCTGATTTGTGATTCTATAATAATTATTGGTAAAAAAAACCCCCTTACTCGGGGTATTAGAAACACTGAAAAAAATTACCTAACTGTGGACCTAGGCGACAACATAACGTTACTCCATATTACCTCCCTATAACACATGAAGTATCTAATTGAAACAATACAAGGTGCATTATGACAGAGTACCTTTGTATATTAAGGTTAACTTTGAAAAACGAAGAAACTACTTTTTCACTTTGCACTCTCGAAAAGTGTGATTTGATCCAATATCCATTTGAGTATTGACTAGAGTTATTCCACGAATTTCCAATCAGTATAGTAGATCATATAGTATAACCTGTGGGACTGAAAAATTCGTATACTTTTGATGAGGGAAAGAAGTTGCGAAAGCGCCAACCAATATAGGCTTCATCGTGCTTATAATGGAAGAAAGCGAACGATATGATGATCCCGAGCAGAGTTTTGAGCTATTAAAGTTATCACGGTTTTCGAGGTTAAAAAGCAAATTAAAGGGATTAAAGAGATAATCATCGTTAATGTGA
Source organism: Bactrocera tryoni (assembly GCF_016617805.1). NCBI lineage: Eukaryota > Metazoa > Arthropoda > Insecta > Diptera > Tephritidae > Bactrocera > Bactrocera tryoni. The sequence goes on along the minus strand of NC_052500.1, from coordinate 33,417,084 downwards.
TGTTTTTGCAGCAAAATGCTAATGGTGTTGCAAAAACTAAATCGAAAAGTTGAAAGGTCACTAAACGCGGAGAATCCCTCTCAATGGCAAATTATGTTGAATATAAGTATTAATTTTTGCCCTAACGATATCTCGAGCTTGAAAGCAATACGAACTTTTTAGGTATTTAAAATCTGACTAACAACCCAATAATTGTAGTAAGAGTTTGCTTTCAGTTTAAAATATAAGAAGATTTATGAAATAACTAAACTTTTTTGGTTGAACATTTGATACAAACAATAAGAACAAGTATGCTACTAGAATAACTTTAGAACTATTTCATGTATGTAGGCATGCAAGCTTGAACGCCATCTACAAAAACCCTTAATAATAGTAAAATTTAATATTTATTTACTCTCCCATTGCATATGCAGTACTAAATGTTTGTTACAATATTTCCCCATTCCATTTGCTAACATACTTTGTTCGGTGGTAATCAAAATACCGGCAGAAATTGATTGATAGACCAGCGTATTCGTGCACGGCACTCGATTAAAAATCCATAAACTTCGTTTCTAGATTTTATTTGCTGATGTATGGAACTTTTCGAAACAAACTACAAACTAATTAAGCCGCGAAAAGAAAATTGGGTGGGTAGATAAGGCGCTCAGTACACAGCAGAGGCACATTTATGGATTTTTGGGGTGAGTAATGCGTAGCATCAGGCAATTAGCGGAGCTTGCAACAGTAGCATGACAAGCTGCTTTGAAAGAAATATTAATAAATTAGTTGTACTATTTAATGATTGTCTGTCGCTCTTTGACTTAATTATCAATGTCTGCGTGCATGTTTTCGGTTATCTCTCAGGCGAGTAGGTACACGTTTTGAATTCTGGAAACAACATTGAATTTGATTCATCCCAATGATAGACGAAATCACATTGAATCAGTGCGCCAACAAAGCGCCCACAGAGGGTGTCCAAAGGTGCTCTGCAATCTACGCTTATCTAACAATAATAACGCAATACACATTTTCAATTTAATTACACACGAACACACTGCTGCACATGCATAGCTTGTTATTTTTGGACTTCGAAACGTTTCGATCCTGTGACAGCTGAATTCGGCTATTGAACAAACAAAAAACTCAAGAAGTAATGAAAGAAATTTAAAAGGTATAATTGTGTTTTATATGTATTTATGTACATATGTATGTGCATGTCTGTAAACATGTTTGTATTCGTATTTTAATGTACAGACACTTTGAAAGCGGAGATTAAAAACAAATCATTCATGTTCAAAAATGCTTGCACTTTTTTTGTTTTGAATTTTATTTTATTTACCTAAATAAAGTTTTTGTTGTTTTTTCACAGCGCATGTAGCTACTTATCACATTTGCCATCAATAGAGATAAAATAACGCTCATTGGTGTCTCTACAAAAGTTCAATAACGAAACCTTAACCAACTGATTTTGATTCTGACAATCAGCAGTGAAAAGAGTCAAAAATTTAGTCATGAAGTAGTATAGCCATTAATTTACACTTAGAATTACCCAACTGCAGTCGAACTAGTCACAATTTGACTTTCAAAGCCGCCAGTGAACAAGTTCAAAAGAGATTAAAATTGTATTAATTATAATATTTTACAGATTTTATTTAATGAGAACTCTTAGCACATTCCAGATATGGAAAAAGGTAGTGGGCTGACCAAATAGTTTCGCGATTCATATCATATTATGGCATGTTGAATAGCTTATAACTAATTCCACATATTTTGCTAACTCAGAAATAAGTGTGTTGTAACTTTATTACGAATCGACCAGTTTTAATTATAAAATGAGTTGCAGTTGCATTTCTTATAGCAACTAAACGTAACGGCTGATCCAAGTGGAGGTGCTTTTTTCAACAGCCTTTTTTCATGTTATTCACATATGTTCAGCAGTTTTGGCCAACTGAGCGTACTATTCGCAACATCATCGCCCATCTTGAAATCCAGCATTCATTATTGCATAATATTCGACCGAATAGACCACGTTCAGCTCGCAGTGAAGAAAATATGGCTGCCGTAGCTGAGAGTGTACACGAAGTCCGTGGAGAATCGATTCGTCGCCATTCGCAGTAACTTCTTCTGGTTTATGGAACTTAGCGCATTTTACGGCAAGATCTTAAATTGAAAGCGAACAAAATATAGCTTGTGAAAGAAGCCGCTCGATCTTCCCAAGCGACATCGCTTCGAACTAAGGGTTCTTGAAAAGTTGCAAGAAGATTCGACGTTTTCGAGCCAAATTTTGTTCAGCAATAAGATCCATTTCTAGGTAATTGGGACGAAGATCAACCTAAAGAGATTCAACAGCAACGATTCTTCAGAAAAAACAAAATATTTCTTAGAAACTGATATCGGTGAGAACGCAACCGTCAATGGTGATCAATCAAGCAATAATTTTATTGAGAGAACACTTCGATGAGCAGATAATTTCACGTTTTGAGCCGGTCGATTGGCCACCAAGATCGTGTAATATCAGATCGTTAGACTCTTTCCTGCAGAGATATGTCAAGTCTTAGATCTATGCGGACAAATCCGCTTCGCCAGTTACCAGTTGAAATGCTAGAACGAGTCATTGAGTATTGGACTCAACGGATGGATCATCTGAGATGTAGCCGCGGCCAACACTTGAAAGAGATAATATTCAAAAAATAAATGCCAAAGAATGTTCTTTCCAATCATAATGAACTTATGCCATTAGATTTGAAGCTTCTGTCTTTTTTCTGTAAAAATGTAGGGAATCTCGAAATGGATCACCCTCTAATATTAGGTTGTCAAAAAAGTCTTGCGGTATTTTCGCTAGTTGGCGCTGAAAGCGCGTTGTTCTAGTTTTATTCGTCGCATCAGGTCATGCTATACCTTTTTCACGCGCTAACACGTGTTTGATTCATTGTCATTTCTTTTAAGTCCTTCGTGAGTTATAGCGTCGCAAACATGGAGCAAAATAAAGGGAAAATACGGCATATTTTACAGTAATACTACGATAAAGGCAAAAATGTATCTCAAGCCGCCAATAAAATTTGTGCAGTTTATGGCTAGTAGCAGCCGTAGCATCGGTCAAAAGCGGGGTATGAGTCATCAAAAATCAATTTCAATAAAAAAAAAAAATTCAATAAAAATACCGCAAGACTTTTTTGACAACCCATTATAACAGAGTTTATGTGACATTAACGCTGGTAGATGGCTGGCCATGATTACTACCTTTGGCGAAGGGTGGATAACCAAAAGCAAGTACGCGCCAGAGCATTAAAATAGTATTGGAATATAACATCTCCTTGTAAATCTTCTATATATAATTACGCTAACAAAAAAGTTTGTGTTCCCTTTTTGACTGAGTATCAGTTCGACACTTCATGGGTATTTTATTCAAACAATCCATCAATATTTCATGCTGATTATTTTGGCATCCTTCCGCAGGTAAATACGCGGCCACATATGACGACAAATTCAAATTGGCAGAATTGATTCGATTGTTCATTTGAGGAAGAATTAAGCCAAAGCCAGAAATAGAACAAATAATTTTGCACGAGAATGAATTATAAATTTTAATTTTTTTAATTTTTATTTGTAAATTGTTTGTCTTTCTTCAGACTTTGTTCATATTTTGTTCAAGTTCTTCAATAAAAATTAAATAATATTAACATTGGGACCCTACTGTAGATATGTAGATAATTACACTTGAGAAGATAAAGGAAAAATATATGTCAAAGTCTTTGAGATTGGTGCAAATGAGGTATTTCTAAATAGACTCGAGTTTCATTATCTAAGTCACAATAATAAATAACTACATTTTAATTTTACTGTTTATAAAAGTATAAGCATTGCGTATACGCAGAGTCGAGCACTGATCTATTATCGAAAAGTTCGATTTCTATTTCTTGCTAAAACTTCGCTAATTTACCGCCCACTATTCGCTTATCGCATTCACAAGCCACCAAGTACGCTGTTTCGATTTGCATACTCCGAAGTACACAACAACGAAACATACATATGTACATACGAAGCGTAATAAACAAATCACCCGAAGAGCCTACGAGGCAAACAAAAGTACGAAAATAAATTAAATAAGTGATCAGTTGAACGTTTTATTTTTATTTAGAATCTCTAGCGTTTATCAGTCTTTCGTAGGCTTATCGTTCACGAAAGTTCACGAGGTCCTCCTATCGCCGGCCGGCGATCAACGCGGTTTAATTGGTCAAACGCATGCATGTGCGACACGACAAAGCACATGCATATGTGTGTTTGTGTGCATATGTGTAGTTGCACGAAGTGAAGGATAGCGAAATCGATGGACAATGGACTGACTGATTGACGCAGTCGGATCGCGCAGTGGCAATTGGCTGCTTAGTCAATTGGCGCGTTAGTCTGGCAGATGGACAAGCTGATTATGGCTTGTGTCAGCGATCTTGACAAGCTTAGTGATTAACCGATTCGTGGAATGACTTCGATGCGTGTGAGAAAGCTGTGACGGCGAAGCGGACGCGCATACATACCGACACATATGCGTGCTCTGAACATATGGCAGCTAGCGATGGCTGTTCTTTTTGTCGCCAATACTGCTGACTCTTAAAATTCATATCGCGTTTCACGATCGTGCAGCATGATCATGATCTGGTAGACTTTCTTATCAAGCTGACAGTTAATCATGGGCACTGAAGAGCAAACACGTACTGCTTATGTTTGGACATTATTTGTATTGTTTAATTTTTTTTTTTTTTTTGAGATTCTTAACTAATTGATAGCAAGGTGCGCATGTCAGATAGAAGATCTTTGCCACAAGTTATGAATATTTGTACATCTGTATGTTAACTGCATTATAAAAGCTATAGGTATGTCCGATTAGTCAGTGCTGCGTAGTTTCCTTTTAAGGCTCAACAAAGTTGCTGGAAATGTCAGACAATTAATTGAAACTGATAATTGCTAATGCAAATTGAAATCAGCTTTGAACTAACATTTTATATATGTATGTAGGTACTCGTATGTATTATGTGTATATAAATAGTTATTGTGCTATTTATTTTCTATAATTTATAATTGAGCTGTTCTCACCCGCCTTTTCTTGTGTGTTTTCAGAGAGTGTTTCATTAGGTTGTTTTCAGTTGAACAAAGTGTTGTTTCAAGGGACTAGATCAGTCAGTCTGGGACCTTCAAAATATCGATTATTTTCGACTTAAATTCATAAAAACATGGTTGGAATTTTGGCAAACAGTTTTCTCTGCCCTATCAAAACAGCTTCAGCACGCTAGGCTTTAAACGCATTTTTCTTGAAAAAGCATTTTCACATCAGGCGACAATGGTACTTGGGAGACTACATATGCATGTACAAGCCTGCTGTCGTTCCAAAAGTTTACGCAAAGCTAAATACGTACGTACATTACTAGGTAATCCTATGAGGCTTCAGATGTAGTAGTTTAACCAGAATTAAGTTTGCCACGAAAGTTGTCACAGCCGTCGAAAACTCTTTAAAGTATATACATACATATATATCTGTCTGAAATTCAAAGCCAGACGTCTTTCACGTCTTTCACACGCACGATCTTAGAGGCCTACGATTAATTACTTCGTTGACTATATAGCATGTAGTGCCATCTTGTTGGAACCAATGGTCATCCACATCAACATTCCCCAATTCTGGCACGAAAAAATCAATAACCATGGCTCTATAGCGTTCCCCATTGACCATATCATTACTGCCGGCTTCATTTTTGAAGAAAAATGGACCAAGGATTCCCTCTGCACCCAAATAGTGACTTTTTGAGGGTGCAATAGCGTTTTTCCCCACGTGAGCTTCATCACTAAACAATATTTTCTTGCGAAAATCGAGATTGGTGACCATCTCGTTTTGGGCTCATTCAACGTGGTGCGAAACTAATCCATGTTGTTCGAATTACCGATTATGTGGAGGGATTATGTCGACCGAATATTCAAGAAGCAATTAATGTAACAGGATAACACCTTGCGCGAATAATGTCTTTAGTATGTGCCACCTTGTGACCAAAAATTGTTTAAATCCAACAAACACTTTTCAAGCCCCTAAGTACCGAATATGTGGATCCCAGTGTCTATACTTGACTTTTGACCGAAAATATCTTCTTTGTGTGAGATATACAATTAAAATTCAGACAGAATCCTTTCCGGACAATTGTTCCTGACAATTGTAATTCTGTGTTGAATCGGATCAATACTTCCCTGAGCCCCCTTATAACTAATATAAAGATTTTCGAACTTCCTGCTGATTTTATGCGGGATATATCGGCCAATATTTGATGTATCTCAATGGAAATTACAGAACATATTTTGCTCATAACAGTATATCATTGTGAATAAACTGGATACAATTGGGCTAAAACTTGACCTAGCCTCCATATAACCATTACTAGGATTTTCGAACGTCCGGCTGATTTTGTGTACTGTTATATATGTATAGTGTATGTGTATATAAAATTGCTTAGATTCCGATCAATTGGTTGATGTTTTACATCGTCAGGCCTTGAATCCTGCAAGTTGCAAGAGTATAAAATATTCGGTTGCAACCGAACTTTGCCCTTTCTTACTTGTTTTTAACAAAGTATCTAAAAAATTCTTTCAGCTGTAAAAAAGTCGAAGCTGTCATTACGTATAGCTATATTGACACACCCTTTACTATATCTTCAAAAGCAGTACTTACTTTGCATTATTTAATCGCCCACATGTATAAATGCTATTACACTTATGTTTTTATATAAATAAATAATCTATAATAAATGGGTGCCCCTGCCCTTTCGTGTCACTGTTAAAGTGTATTAAAAATTATCAAGCAGCATTCAATCGAGCGATCTGATCGTGTGATAAGGCGACATACGACAGCAACTTAGATTCTCCAACTAGATTTTCTACAAACTATAGAGCGATATTATATATAATTATATATTATATAAGTAAGTATTTATAGCACAGCGCGAAACTAAAAATTGCTGTGCACTCCAATGATATCAAGCGGCAATGAGATCGAAATCAGTTACTACTTCTGGAGCAAATGTACAATCACGCGCACAGATATTGTGAAATCGTATAGACCTACCGACGCTTAAACGCGATTGCCGAGCGAAATAGTTGGAATAGATATACAATAGATAACTTGATATGAATCTCTTTGGTTCGAGAGAGAGAGAGCTGTCAAAACTCGCATTCTTTATAACATTTGCCAATGATGCCAACAACGCATTCATTTTGGCAGTTCGTTTTAGCGCTGCTCTTCTGGCTCCCGCCTTTCTCAGTAATACCATGTTCAGACCCACACTTAATCACACGATTTCGGCTGTTGAATGGATTATCCCACTAATCTTAAAAATTTATCAAGATTTCGCCATACAAAAATGACAGTTCCAAATCACTTCACTGAAATGATTTCAAACTGATCCACGCTAAATCTCTCTGTGCGACTCTGATTTTGCGCACTCTACTTGTCAGCACTGGAAATCTGTTACATTATCACAGCTGATTTAGACACTACAAAGGGGGAAAATGTAAACAAACAAATTTTTTTAAAGCAACGAATCTAATTTCACCTGAAAATTGACTTAACAAATGAAAAATGCATACATTATTTCTATTGTATGGAAAATATTAAAAAAAGACGGCTTTTATTTGAAAATACTATGTGACAATCTTTCCTTTTGATAAATACTAAGCGATGTGAATTCTTGAATGACAATAACAGCTGTTTTTTGATCTTTCTAACGGCAGTGAGAACACAGTTGGGTTATAAAATGCTTAAATGTAATCTAATCTTTTAAATTTTCGGTCTGAACATGGTATAACTGCTGGTTGACAGGGCCCTGATTGTGTTTTGTTGCCAGCTCAGAAAAACGATCAGGGTCCGCTGCCAGCTGACAAGCGAGAGAGCAAGGAAACAGATTCTGATCAATTTAGCTATGACTATACTAAGTGAAGAGCCACGTTCAAAGAAGGAACGCGGGCGTCAAATCGAAAAAGGCAATTGCTGACCGACCAAACAATATTTAAGACAGTGCGATTTTCTGTTGAGCTCTTTCGGTAATCTCACGTTGATAAGACGATTCGAGCAGCAGAATAATCACTTCTTCTAGCTTTTGCTAATACTTTGTTGGAATGAATGAGCGATTCAGCAGTAAATTCTGTAATCGATTGGTAACTCGGACTAGCACTGGAAAGCCATAATGAGGACTAATCCTTTGCAGACATTATATTGAATAATTGTTGAAGGATCTCCCTGTATGGTCACGGTGTTAGCTTTTTCATTTCATTTTGCAACATTTTTAATAACCTGATCCGGCTATAAATTTTTTATGGATGTAAATCAATTAATTAAAATTGCAATTTAACCGACTAAATTAACCTGCTGCTGGGAAGAAATATATTTATATACACTGTAAATTTAATTGTTTATAAAAACAAAGTGACTATTTAATGTTACATATTTTTTCCATTCGGTTAAGGCTATTTTAGTAAGAGAGAATATACAGTGGCTCAAACGCATAATTGGACACTAAGTATACAATTATTAAAAAGCCGATATTTCTCTTCAATGAGAAAATTTCCAAAAAGTTTTGATGCAGAATTGTAGATTATGAAAACACCTTTTAAAAATGTAGAATACTTATGATCTTTTACCAAAAACTTTTTTTCAAATTAAAAAAGAAACAAAAGCTAACAAAATTCCCGTCAAACGTATAATTGCACGAATAGTGTAGACGCCGAGTTATTGTTGAAAACGGTTTTTTGGATCCGTTATTTTTTCTGCTGAGTGAGTTCATGTTAATTCCAAGGCAAATGATAAATCAGTATGTAAGTGTAGTGTTCAAATTGCAGACAAATATTGAAATGGATGAACGAAAAAAGCAAACGACTTTGGAAACGCGGCATTTAATTATAAAATTATATGGAGAGGGTAAATCTGTGCGTAATATCGCTGAAATTGTTAACCGATGCCCGTCAACAGTTCATGCTATCATTCAACGGTATGTTAAAAATTTTCAAGTAGAAAATAAAAGTCGTATTGGCCAAGGAAGGAAATTAAATGACTATGATGAGCGTTGGATTGTGAGAGAAATAGAAACAAAACCATTTACAACGGCGAATGAATTAAAAAATGTGGTCAGCAAGAATTTAAAAAAAGAGGTTTGTGGCGAGACCATTCGTAACGTGTTAACAAAGAATAATTTCAATGGGCGAATAGCCAGAAAAAAAACCGTATATCAGTAAAAAGAATAAAATTGTACGGGTGAAATTTTGTAAGGAGTATTTGTTGAAAGATTCTCACTTTTGGAACAAGGTAATTTTGCAAAAACTTGTTAAACTTGATTATTTTTTATCTTATCACATATTTTATAGGTATTGTTTACTGACGAGAGTAAATTTAACCTACATGGATCAGATGGAAAGATGTACGTCTGGCGTAAGCCAAATACTGAGTTTTTGCCTAATAACACTGGGGCTACGGTTAAGCATGGGGGAGGTTCGGTAATGGTGTGGGGATGTGTTTCTAGTGCAGGAGTGGGGAACATTCATTTTATAGAAGGTAAAATGAATCGATTCCAATATTTGGACATTTTGAAACAAAATGTGAAGCAAAGTGCGGATAAATTGAAGATATTGGACAAATTTGCTTTCTATCAGGACAACGATCCAAAGCATACTTCACACGTAGCGAAAATGTGGCTCATTCACAATTGTTCAACACTATTACAAACACCTGCACAGTCGCCAGATCTTAACATTATTGAGCATGTTTGGGAAGAACTTGTCCGTAAGCTCTATCGATCCACTTTCAACACAATAGAGCAGTTGAAGCAGGGAATCAAACGTGAGTGGAACAGCATAACTCCAGAATTTTGCTCCAATCTCGTGCAGTCTATGCCCCGACGTTTAGAAGCAGCAATAAAAGCAAAAGGTTTCGCTTCCAAGTATTAAAACTTTTATTTTATATATGTATGAATGTCCAATTATACGTTTGACAAGAATTTTGTTTATTTTGGTTTCTTTTTTAATTAGAAAAAAGTTTTTTAATAAATGATCATAAGTATTATAAATTTTTTAAAAGTCTTTTTATAATCTACAATTCTGCATCAAAACTTTTTGGAAATTTTCTCATTGAAGAGAAATATCGGCTTTTGAATAATCTTATACTTAGTGTCCAATTATGCGTTTGAGCCACTGTACGTATTACGTAACTCATATTCAATTCAATTAAAAATTATTGCGTATTGTGCAATTTAATCAGTTGATTAGTTTGTTTATAGAAATCAAGAGATCTTCTTAATGATGCTGATTAGACACCTACAAGATTTTAATAACTGTGAGAACAGCGGTGTCTGGCAAAACAAAAGCAAAGCGCTTACGTAGGCTGACTTATATATTTCGGGATTTGGCAACACTAATGTAGCAATCTGCCAACTGCACACTTGATAGTAAAGTTTGACATTTTTGATTTTACAGGGTCCGGTACTCGAAGTGTATAAAAGTGATCAGCGACGGAATTCAAACGTAATAGTGTAATTGCTAGATATTTAGCTGGAAAATCACAGCCAGCAATTGTTCATGAGCTCAAACACCTTAATGTGAATAAAGTTTTTGTTTATCGCACCATCACTCGTTACAATGATACTGGTAGCATAGCAAAACGCCATGGAGGTGGTCATCAAAAGACTGCAACGTCACGTGAGTTGATTGAGCGAAATTCACGACGAAGTGCCAATCAAATGGCTAAAGAACTGAAATATCCGACCGCAGCATCCGACGCATATTGAAAAATGAGCTCAAGGTCAAGCCTTACAAGTTCCAAAAGGCCCATGATCGCACACCGAAGCAGCAACAAGTAAGACTTGAGAGAGCGAAGCAGTTCCTTCGCTTGGCCGAAAGTGGTCAAATTCCGAACATTATGCTTTCTGACGAAAAAATTTTTCCAATTGAGCAATTCGTAAACTCTCAAAACGATAGGGTTTACTTGACCGACCGTTCATACGGGAATTTAAGTCATCGATTGGCCACCAGGAGGCAGCACCCGAAACAAATAATGATTTGGGCCGCTGTCACCGCAGATGGGCGCTCTCCAATTGTTTTCATCGAGCCTGGCGTCAAAGTAAATGCCACATATTATCGGGAAATTCTGGAGGCTGCATGGAAGCCGTTGGCAAACAAACATTTCGGTCGCAAACCATGGACGTTTCAACAAGACTCAGCACCGTCTCACAAAGCGCGAGTGAACCAAGAATGACTGAAAAACAACGTTCCGAACATCATTACGACCACACAATGGCTCTCGAATTCACCAGATGCGAATCCAATGGATTATTCTCTCTGGGTTATTTTAGAAAGCAAGGTCCGAAGTAAAAAATACACCAGTCTCAAGATGCTGAACAAAGCCATTGTCCGTAAGTGGGACAAAATACCGGCAATTCACATTGGTTTTTTGACCGTCTCAAAGCCATAGTTAAGGCGAAAGGTGGTCATATCGAGCAAAAGTGAATTGGTCCAGAATTAATGGTTATTTTCACACATTTTTTACTTTAAAAAAACACTTCGAGTTTTGGACCCTGTATATGGTACATACTCGAAAGGTTTTGACATATGACCGCTACTTATGTTGTTTACAGTAACTTGAAATATTCATCTCGGCAAAAAAATGAAAATAAATCATGAACATTATTTTTTACAACTTTTGACGTGGCTTAACTCATCACGAGTGCAGTGCAGCGTGATTAACTCATCGATAGTATGCTGAATTCAATCGAGATCGTAGATCAATCAAAGATGTATGCCGTCAAGGTTGTCCAAAATTAGTTGTTTTTTGGAAAATATTGATGCTGATCGTCATCTGACCTTCGTGAAATTGAGACGACTATGGGCATTAGTGGGACTAGCATACGATCATTTTATGAACATTTGCGTGTCAAAAATATTTGTTACGGCCCCCACAATTTGTCAATCGCTCAGAAAAAAGGTTCGTGTCGATTTGTCGGGAGGTGTTATAGCGGTGCTTCGAAACACGTCTATGAAATCATGATAGATGATGAAACGTGGACTTACATATATGCGTTGAAATGCAAAGACCAAACGACTGCATGGGTGTTTCAAGAAGCGTTTTCAAGCAAATGGTTGCTTGTTTTCTTGAAATCATACCACTAGAACAACGCAGAACTGTAAATTCTGAGTGATACACAATCATTTTTTTGCCGATAGATTTTTGATAAATCATTAGTTTGCCAGTTGTTTTACAAAAAATTAAAAAACAACTGCAGAAGACGGATCACTTTTACCAAGACAATGGTAGCTCTCACACGTCGACTGAAACAATTGCATTTTTGAGCACTCAAACCATGAATTTGATAAGTCATCCATCGCATAGTCTTGACTTAAGACCGAATGACTTCTTTTTATTGCCGTACGTAAAAAATGAACTAAAAGGTCAACGTTTTTCGACATCTGAAGAGGCGGTAGATGCGTTCAAAAGTCATGTTTTGGAGATATCTCAAACAGAGCGGCAAAGTGATTCGGCATTTGATTCGAACCATGCAAAAGTGCACAGATCTTAATGGAGAATATAAAAAAATAAACAAGAGAGCGATTTTTGATGATTAAAATATGGTTTTGTTCTCAAATCCTGAAATATAAAAGACAACCTACATAGTGTTACCAGTTTTCACTTTCTCTAACCTAAGTAACTGACTGTATGGCCTAACCACAAAGGTCTACCCAATCTTGAAGTCTATAACCTCTTCGTAGTAAATTTAAAGAAATCTCCGAATATATTCTTCTTGAGAAAAAATTCCTCAGGCAACGCTTGCGCTTCAACGCGGCAGCAATGCGTAATTAACTATTTCAGTTGCGCTATCAACTTGTCGAACGGTGGAAATCTACGATGACAAGCAGTGATAATGACTAACTACACCTTTGACAAATCAAAATCTAGAAATCAAACAGTGGCAGGCACAAAAACAATAATTATCAGAAATATGCAGGCGTTTAGAAAATAAAGTAACGGTGAATCGAAATTTTATGTGAATCGAAAATTCAAAATAAAAGTAAAATATAGATAGGCTCCAAAATTCGACAATAAATATAGGGCTACTTGTTGATATCAAGACTAATAATGAATACATAGAGTAATGAAAATTACGATAGTTCCGTTCCGTCACTTCTTTGCATTTAACATATGTTTGTGACGTTATAAACTAAAGAAGAGAAAGGGATTTTTTTACGATTGTTTCGTTAACCTTCTTAAATGGCGTAGACACCGCTTACGCGGTTATAGTCGTTAACCGACTACCCTAATATCTTCTCTATCATTCTTAATACATACAAACTATATTCGGCTCCAGTTAACGAAGAGTATTTTCATAATATTTAAATTTAATATTAGAGTGATTAAGCAAGTGCTACACAATTATACATTTCATGCCAAACTTACGCCTAGGTCTGGCCAACCACGACTTTTGATTATTTTCTTCGCAATTCAACACGTTTGAATATTTAATGGCGATACCGAAATACAAAATTCAACATCTAAGAATTTATATCGCACACTTACAACAACACAAACAGTGCTAGCGCCAATCGACAGTCAAAAAGTTCTGCTCGGAATGTACATTGACAGTTCGTCACTAAGCATTTGCCACAACCGGCCCGACCCTTGGTTATGGAGTAAGCACGCAAAAGCATAAAACAAAAGATTAAAAGCACACAAAGGCGATACCAGATAAATTAGCGCGTTATCTATGCAGCTCAGTTCCACACAAACACACACGTAAATAGAAATACGCTGCATAAAAAATGAAATATTTTGCATTTTATCGGCAAGAACGCGGGCAACTGCTGTGCATTGCATTTGCGGGCGACTGAGTGAAGCGGACGCGGGCAGTTGAGGCGCTGCAGAGTAGTTCGTACTTTTATTGTGTTTCAGAAAAGATAAAGTTTTATCACTTATGCAATTCTACCTGACACGAGTGAGGAAGCGAGGTAGCGAATAAATGGTGAAACACTCGCTGCGGGTGACTGACGCGGAACGAAAAATAACGAAGGTGTTCTAAACACGGCCCAGGTGTCTAACACTTTATTGCGAGCGTCAGAAGTTAAAATTAAAATAAAGCAAGATTATGGGCCATATTATTTCTGCGTTTACCCTTCAACGACAACAGCAATGAAAATTTTGGGTGCATTTTGAAAGAAATACATTTTTCATTGACGAAAGCATTTTTGAATAAATATTGAATAATATTATTGATGAGTAAAAAAATATAGAATCCAGTATGGTTGAGGAACCAAGTTGATAGACAAAGAAAGTTTCGGAGGAACAATAGAAATTTATAATATAATATTATACCGGAGGTGATGCTGAAAATTGATTTGTCAAAATTTGTTTTTTACTATTTTGAAACAGTATCTGCCCAATAAGCCTAACAAATGAGGCTTCAAAATGTTCACTAAATCTGGCATTGTTTGCGATTTTACACTTTACATTGGAGACGGAACGAGACCCGACCGACCGATTTCGACTATTCCATTTCATTGATTCCATTTGATTCTTTCACTTCCCAGTACACAAATCAAGAAGTAATTAATATAACGGGGTAAAATTTTTGCACAAAAATTCATTTAAAGTATGCCACTTACATATGTATATTATTACCAAAAAATTGTCCAAATCCAAGAAAAACTGTTCAACCGCTTAGGTGCCGAATATGTTAGCCCTGTATTTATAGTTGACTTTTGACTTCGGTCAGTGTATGGAATATACAACTTAAATTCAGTGAGAATATTTTCCTGATAATAGTATCTTTGTATATTAAAAATTTGTGGAGTCGAGTCAATACTTCTCTGAACCTCCATATGCCAAATATAAAGATGTTCGAACTTCCGGGTGACTTTCTGCCGCATATATCGGCGAATATGTGAGTTATTCCAAAGAAAGTGAGAGAGCATGTTTTACTGATAACACTGTATCTTTGTGCCAGTGAATGAGTTATACATATATATAGTATATGTGTATATTACATAAATTGCTTGGATTCCGATTCTCTGGTTGACGTTTTACACCTTAAAGTATTTCCCTGGCGTTGATTCTTGCAAGTTGCAAGAGAATGAAATGTTCGGTTACACACGAACTCAACCATTCCTTACTTGTTTTCAATTTATTTATATTACTTTATCTTTCTTTTCGAATGGATTTCAGCCTATTAAACATTTTAGTAAATTTTTCCTATTTTTAAAGGCCTTTCACTAGTATATATGTTTGTATAATTCAAAAAGCTCTGCTAACGCATTTTAAAAAGTCATAAGTGATCTAAGCAAAATACATTTTGTATGGAAATACGAAATTTTCCAAAAACAACGAAACTTTATAAATTTCGAATTATTTTTGCAAAGAGTCCGACACGCTCGCAGTATATAGATCGCCTTTGCAGCGAGCTAAAATGATATCTGAGATTTTCCACATTGTTTTGAGATAGCTTGTGATAAAAAATACACTGAAAATATTTAAGTAGACATAAGTAGACGTTGGAAATATTTTCTTAAAGGGTTGCCACCTATTCTTTTAAATAAAATTTAAAAAAATAAAAAAAATTAATTTTAAAATTCGGGTATCAAATTGAATTGAGTTAAGAAAGACTTAAATCAAAGGTATTCTAGGGCAGGATTGTCACCTCCTTGAACATTTTCGATCAAATATTAGAATATACCGATGTCTTTAGAAATATTTTTAATGGGTCACAAGCCAACTAAATCAGGACAGGAAAATGTTAACCGTTGTATGGATTAAATTTTTCATATAGAAAATATGTCATTGATAAATATCGCTGATATTATGAACCACCCTACAGATGTGAGTGTTGGAACAGCGAAGACTTCCAACTCGACGCAAACTGCCGGCAACTACTTGGACGTTGTAACTGTAAAATTTCTTATCGCTGCATATTTTCCATTGTGCGCTATCGCAAATGAACTAAAAATGAAACTATAAACAGAGAATAAAAAACAATAAAGTGTAGACCAAAAATAAAAGAAGCAAAGCTCAACTCATACGTATGCAAAGCGGTGTTAAGTTTTTCTTTTCCACCTGCGCCAATGACACGGCTGGCAGCTTATCCATTCATATATCGGCTGGCTGCTTGGGTTGTTGCTTTCGTTTGTTCCCCATTGTATTTACTGTATGTACATATATAAGTGCATATGTATGTTTATAGGTGCAATATGTATGGGTATGTGTGGGCGCGTGTGAGTCGCGAAACGAGCGCCAGCTATTACTGCCTTTGCCACTGCCAGTGCCACCACCGTTCGTTCCCATGATCATCACCTGCATCAGCAGCAAATCATCACAGTCAGCAGTGGTGCTTAAAATATAAATACGATTGCACGAAATACATACGAATGTTTGTTGTTGTTGTTAATATTTGCACGTGCACTTTGCGCCATACGCTACTCGTATTACCACAACCAAATACTCGTGTTTTTGTTCCCCAAATGGTATCACATTCGGTCTCCACTCTTATCGCATTTAAATTTAATTATTTTGTAAACTACAACAACAAATAAATACAAATAATAATAAGTTATGCTTTGTGTATTTAACTGTAACGGAATATTCAAATAAATATAGGGTGATCCAAGTAGATGTACCTTCTTCAGTAGCTCTTTTTTGACAGATCACGTGTGAGTCGTGTCAAGTTGTCATGTTATATTTGTTCAGCAATGTTTGGCGTTTCATCACGGAAAGACGTTCACGTTCTGTGAAGAATGTTTTTCGGGCGTTACGCTCAACTTATGGTCAACAAAATCGGCCGACTGAGCGTACTATTCTCAGCACCATCACCCATCTTGAGACCCAGCATTCATTATTAGATAATATGTGGAATATCCAGCTCGCAGTGAACAAAATATAACAGCCGTAGGTGAGAGTGTACACATGGAGAGCCGATACGGAGCTGTCCGCAGTCACTCGAACTGTCGTATAAAACGACTTGGAGCATTTTACGTCGAGATCTTAAATTGAAAGCATACAAAATGCAGTATGTGCAAGAACTGAAGTCGCTTCATCGATGAGGCCCATTTCTGGCAATGGGTATGCATACAAGCCAAATTTCCACATTTGGGTCGAAGAGCAACCTGAAGAGGTTCAAGAGCTGCCATTTTATCCAGAAAAAATAACGGTTTGCCGTAGTTTGTAGGACGGTGGAATCATCGGTCAGATCGTGTGATATCACACCGTTAGACTTTTTCCTGTGAACTTTGAAGTCTATGCGGACAATCCCGCATTCAGGCCTTGGAGCGAAACATGACGCGTTTCGTTCGCCAGTAACCAGTCAAAATGCTCAAACTTTGGACTCAACAAAAGAGATAATATTTTATTTAAAAATAAATGCCAAAGCTAGTTCTTTCGAATGATAATGAACATTCCTCAATTAATTTGAAGTTTCTGTGTTTTTTCTTAAAAAAAAGTTGGGAACCTTCTATAGAAAACTTTTTCATTTGACGAGATATCTTCACAAAATTTGGCACAAATTTTTGTCCGAAAACACTGACAAATGCTTTTACCGGAATGACCGTATTCTTGTTGAGTTGATATTTTTGCTCATGCCTCATAGCTCAAACTATGTTTGGAGATACTATGATACATGAATGGTATTACTACAAGATACTACTTTAGGTCAATGTGCTTAGTAAATTCTGATTATGAATACCAAAAATGTAGTAGGAATCTGGACAGACTGGATATCCTTGGCCACTTCATTTTGATAAATTTTAAATTGGTAGGATTATTGGTATTTTTTGAAAAGCTATAATGAACTTATTTCTCTGTGAAATTAAATTTGTAAAATGCAATTCAGTCAAAAAAATGCACAGCTGTTCAAATACATATACATATATTAGAGTGATTCAAAAAAAAAATTTTTTTTTTGTTTGGTACTCGGAAAAATAGGTTCCTAGACACCACTAAGAAAGCCTCTGCAAAAATCTATTCATAATAATTTTTTTCATTGAGTTATAAAATTCATAAGAAATAAAAAATTTTCCCAAAAATAATCAAACTTGAACTGTTAATATCTTTTAAACGTTTGGGTTTACGAAAAAATCTTAGTCGACCTTTTTTGTAGAGCATTCAATTTTCAACAAAATCTTAGGAACAAGAATATTTTTCAAGTAATTGGAAGCGAGATATAAATTTTTCTATCTGATAATAAGAAAAAATAGAAAGCTGTATGTAGGAGGACCTTTCCGTTACAATTAAAAACTCATATTTGGAGAGGCTTTCTTAGAGGTGTCTAGGAACCTATTTTTCCGAGTACCAAACTAAAATTTTTTTTTTTTTTGAATCACTCTAATATATACATATATATCTATATAGTCTACAAGTATATACATATATACTACACTTTCATTGTGATTTCAGGGGTACGTAAAACAAAAATGGAAAAGAGAAGATAAAAAGAGTGACCACAATAAATTTTAGAGGACTAAAAGGAATGGGACAGAAAAAAATAATATTTTACTATGGCGCTACGTGCCACAGAGCACGTGCAAAAACACAATTATTGAATAAATTTGGAAATTGGATTATTTGAAGAAATTGTGAGAAGTTGTGATTTAACACCATTCGAATATTTCTTGTGGGATTATTTGAAGTCATTGGTCTTTAGCAATAAGCCACACTATCTTCAAGCTTCAGAAGACCATATTGAACGTACTATTCATAACATACCACTTGATTTAGTGGAAAAAGTACTCGAAAATTGGGTTCATCGAATTTCTTTTTGTAAAAGAAGTCGTGGAGGCCATTGAATGATGTTATATTCAGAACTTAATTGTATCGATTGTAAAATAAAACTGTTTGGATTTTCTTAACAATTATTTTTTTTTTAATTTTTATCTCTCTTTTTGAAAAACCCTGTACGTATGTATATATTCGTTACATTATCGATGTATGTATGTATGTACTACATATAGGCAGATATACATACATATTTAGTATATAATGCGCATTAATTTCATGCTACAGAATTTGAACGGCAAAGCGAAACATTAAATTCACAAAAGAATAAAATATAGTGCTTTTAGTGAAGTCAAGTTCGGTTTTATCACAACTGAATGATTTCTTTAATATAGTAAGTACTCTTTCTTCCTTCGTAATAAGCTGATACATATTAATGAGTTGATAAATTCACTGCGTACTCATACTCGTAAGTAACTAATTATTCGCTTTCGTTTTTGTACCAAGGTGCAACATTTTGCACAAGGTATTCCGATGTTTTTACAAAGGCGAAAAAAGGGGAAAAATCAACAGTGGTCTTAAAAATCGAAATTTTGCAAAGAAAAACCTTCGATCAGGCTCGAGTTTATTATGTATTCTAAAAGCTGTATAAATTTCATTAAAATCTACTGAGCGGTTTCGAGTTACAATTGTCACCACTTCAAAAAACATAGTTTTGAGAAAAACGCGTTTAAAGTTTCCCACTAGCGCTTTGAAGTGTCCGAACTCTCTTTATTATTTGTCGAATAACTCAAAAACTAATTATCGGATCAACGTGAAATTTTCAGAGAATATTTTTAAGATATTACACTTAACGAAAATGCAAAAAAATAAAATAATTTTTTGAAAATTCTAACTACCCCTAACCCCTTAAAGGGTATCAAATGTTCCTTTCCGCCCGAACTAACTCTGGCTTACTTCTTTTTATCTGTAGTTTTTGTGCTTGCATTGTACTTACACCCTGGCGTTAATCAGTTGCGGTTAGGTATGTGATTTCATTGTTTTATTTGTTGCTTCTGTTTATCAAAACTTAGAAAAGTGACTCAGAGTGCAGAAACAGTCAGAAATGAGTAATGCTCTATAGTAAATCCAACGGTTGATAATCGCTTATATTTTTTATATTAATGTGCATAAACACATATGTATGTACATATATACTGGCATTTATAATCAAAACCGTTATATATACCAAGAAAAGTGATTAATTTCTTGGTTTGTTTGAAAAATGGCGACGGGGATTGATCAAATATTAACATAAGAAAATAAAATTTGTATTATCTAAAAAATTGCGTGAAAGTAATACGCAAAGGCACTTGCAGAAAAAAAATACTTTCAATCTTGGAACAAATATTATAGGTTTGCTTAACTTTTAAGCAGCGATATTTCGCAATGCGTAGTGGTGATGTACATCTCATACAGCTCTCTCTTACTCTTATAAAAGATTGCACCTGCTCGATTAAGTTCTGCAGCTCGAATTATTTTCTCCAGCAGCAGGTTAAAGAAGTCGCACGATAGGGAGTCGCCTTGTCTGAAACCTCGTTTGGTATCGAACGGCTCGGAGAGGTCCTTCCCGATCCCGACGGAGCTTTTCGTGTTGCTGAACATCAGATTTACACAGCCGTATTAGTTTTGCGGAGATACCAAATTCAGACATCGCGGCATAAAGGCAGCTCCTTTTCGTGCTGTCGAAAGCAGCTTTGAAATCGACGAGGAGATAGTGTGTGTCGATTCTCCTTTCACGGATCCTTTCCAAGGTTTGACGCATGGTAAATATCTGGTCGGTTGTTGATTTGCCAGGTCTAAAGCCACACTGATAAGGTCCAATCAGTTTGTAGACGGTGGGCTTTAATCTTTCACACAATACGCTTGATAGAACCTTATATGCGATGTTGAGGAGGCTTATCCCACGGTTGTTGGCGCAGATTGTGGGGTCTCCTTTTTATGGATTGGGCATAGCACACTTAAATTCCAATCGTTGGGCATGCTTTCGTCCGACCATATTTTACAAAGAAGCTGATGCATGTCCTTATCAGTTCTTCGCCGCCGTGTTTGAATAGCTCGGCCGGCAATCCGTCGGCCCCTGCCGCTTTGTTGTTCTTCAGGCGGGCAATTGCTATTCGAACTTGCTATGGAACGTCTGCTCCATCGTCATCGATTGGGGAATCGGGTTCGGCTTCTCCTGGCGTTGTGCGTTCACTGCCATTCATCAGACTGGAGAAGTGTTCCCTCCATAATTTAAGTATGCTCTGGGCATCGGTGACTAGATCACCTTTGGGGGTTCTACAAGAGTATGCTCCGGTCTTGAAACTTTCTGTAAGCCGACGCATTTTTTTGTAGAATTTTCGAGCATTACCCCGGTCGGCCAGCTTATCAAGCTTTTCAAACTCACGCATTTCAGCCTCTTTCTTTTTCTGTCTGCAAGTGCGTCTCGCTTCCCTCTTCAACTCGACTCGACTCGAAACGACTGGCGCGCTGTTGTTAACTCGGCTATAATCGCGTAAGCGGTGTCTACGCCAGTAAAGAAGAAGAAGAAGTGGTAATGTATTTAAGTTACACACTTACCACTACAACAACAAAAAGCAATAATTTTGTTATGATAAAGAAATATTTTATATTGGTCGGTTGTACAAGGCTAGCAAAAACAAGGAAAATAATTAGTTGGGTATATGGGAGCTTCAAGAGCGTGTGGACCAATTTCATAATTTTTTGGCGGCAACAAATATTGTGTTTATACAGAAAACTACTGCCTTTTCATTTCAATAAAAAATCAACCGAAAGGAAGGTACATACATATATTGTGGCTATAGATAGGTAGACGTAGGAGCACTATAAGATCGTACTAAAATAAGGAAATACAAGTCACTTTCATGAAATTAAAAGCAACATTCGATGGAAAGCTATATTGCGATTTTGCCAAAACAATGTAAAAAAGATAGATATAGTGATGTTATGAGTAAATTTTGTGAAATGAGAAATGTGCATAAAATCAAATTACTCATATCTCAACAAGAATGGAAAAGATCGACAAATACCGAAAATGGCATTACCGATCATATACTTATGTACATAGTTATTTTACAGTTTCTATCCAGTACTATTGACGATTTATCTTAGAACACATTAGCCTAACAATAACCACCTTAAAAGCCAATCAAAAAAACTTTAATTCGCAAAGTATGCAATATTAGGCGAACCGTGTCTATAGCATACATAGATATTCCTTCAATCTAAGCATAGTATTTAGGTTTGTATGTACATTTTCAATACAAAGTCGTTATTTTTAGTTCTTATCAGATTGTTGAATAGATAGTTGAAACACTAAAAGTCACAATAAAACTTGGTAAGCTTGATGGATTTAGCATGTGACAACATTAATACAAATCAGCGATCTATATACATACATACATACATATAACATTGACTACCACATGATTTGAGACCAAAAATTAGACAAAGTTAGAACAAGTAAGGAAGGCCTACTCGAATGCAACCCAACATTTTATACTCTTACAACTTGCAAGAAACAAAGCCATTAAATGCCTTAGGCTTCAAAACGTCAACCTGAGGATCGAAATTCAAGCAATTATATATATACATATTAATCATACACTGACCGACATGTTCGACGACATAAGGTTTATTAGAAAAACAAAAATCATTATATGTAGTATATGGGTGTTGGGATAGTATCGAACCGATTTCATTTACTTTTGCCAACATACTTAAGATACCACATACTATTAAAATGTTCCTTGAGATTTATTAAGGTACTTCACATACCAATACCAATCATATGGAGTAAAGTCGCCTGGTTGTTATATATTTGTTATATGGAGGCTAGGTCAAGTTTTCGAAGTTTTGGAATTTCGAAAACCTAGTAAATATTAGGTATATGGGAGCTAAGGTAATGGTTGACCTAATTCAATCCATTTTTTACACACAGAGATCCATTGTCAGGATGGTTCATTCCTTAATTTCAATTATATATCTCACACTGTGACCGATATTTGCCGTAAATGGTCAACTGTAGATATTACGATCCAAATATTCGGTAGCGAGACGCTTGAATAGTTCTTTTACCTTTGGATAAATTTTTGGTCAGAAGGTGGCATGCTATGAGGGCATTTTTCGCGCAAATTTATATCCCGTTACAATAATTTCTCCTTGATTTTTACACTCGAAAGGAAAGAGTCAGATGGATTATAAATTGATATATTGAAAATAGGTTGGTTGCCGTCCATTTTCGTACTGTTACAAAAGAATATGAGAAGAATGTCAGGAATCAAATCCGGTTGAAATCGGTCCGGCGGGTAACGAGATATGTGATTTCACCTAAAAGTGTGCGGCTGCGGTGCCATGGCTATCGTGCAGTTTTTACCCCGGCCCCTAACATCTTCTCATACCACCTCGGAGATAAACCTTAATGGCTCTGGCGGATTTAGTTATTGTTTTTCGCACTTTTAGTAGTTTTTAACAGTACCATTATATGGGAAGTGGACGGGTTTATCATCCGATTTCGTCCACTGTCAGTGGGGTTGTTTAAGGGAGTTGTACTCAGCGAATTTGGTTTTAGTAATTTGAATAGTTTAGGAGATATTTACATTAAGCCAGTTAGAAGGCCGGCCCTGTGGCCATCTTTTTCAAAGATTTTAGCCCACAGATACCCCTTGTTACTGTGATCCTTTATTACAGTTTAGTTTGGCACTTTGTAGGTTTTTGACAGTGACAGTGGTCCGATTACGCCCACCTACAATGCCAACCGTCTTACGATGCCGAAAAACGTGCACCAAACCTCATTACGATTCAAAATCCAGTTACTTTTGCTCCCGCGGTATTTGACGGAACGTGCTGTGGACAGATGAAAGCAAAATTGATTTGGGTTCAGAAAGTACATCCGTCCACTACTAAATACATAAGATCATTCCAAGTACACTATTAAAACGTTTGAATGTGGTGATCTGAGCATTATGGTATTGGCTAGCTTTTTGCACATGCTATCGATCCTACTTATGTATATGTACATTTGATCAATAGCATCTTAAACCGAATAGCGTATGTGAACCTATTGAATGATGTTATATTACCGTTTCTCAGCTGGAAAAGCCTTATAACAAGGATGTTTGAGCAGGATTACAAGCCAAAACATACGAACAAACTAGATCACGGCAACGGAGGCTCAAGTTATGATTTCGCATATAAATTAATAAATTCATATTTATTAATGTACAGTTATTAACAAGGTGTCTGGGCGTGTAACAGTTGTAATGAATATAAACAGAACCTGACCAGCTGCAAAACAACAGCTGTGATGCAAATAAAAGCCAAGCAAAAGTGCAGAATACCACATACATGTGTCTACATATACATGTACATATGTATAGATACATACATATAGATATGGCAATTGTATGCATAAATAGCAGTAACTCAAATAACAACAAGCAAACCGCAAAATATTTCAAATTGCTAACATTTTATTCTATGTTGTTGTATAGCATTTTTGTTGTAAATATTTGAAAGCGTTCGCTGGTTATTGACATATTAACTTTTTCACAGCTTTTTGGTTTCCTTCGCTTCTCTGTTGTCGCTTGTGGCTGAGTTTACAGACAAATTTATTAGTTTGTTCTTTTGTGATGCTTGGTCACACCTTATTAGTTAATTACATTTCGTTGTTGCCACTTAAGTTGATGTATCGCCGGCATTCCACACACCCATACACCCTCAGCCATATGCACTTGTGCGCACGTGTATGTTTGTGTGTGTGTGTGTGTGTGTGAGTTTGGCACATTATCGCGCTTTACTGCCAATACGACTTTATTTAAATGCCACAACTTATGGCACCTTCAACACTATCGAGCATTCGCAATCTATTTCAATTAACTACTTCACGACCGCTCAACTTCGCACCTTAGCAGGAAAGCTGCAGGTATTCCATAGCATGTGGCTATGCGGGTCGTACAATATAATTATTTCTAAACTAAGTCGTATTTTACTTTTGCATATCTCAATGGAGATAAGCGTTTCAACTGCTGCTCCATATTATTCTTGTCTACAAAACTAAAACAAAAACAAAAACTAAAACTAAAACAAAAACAAACAAAATATGCGAAAACTGAATAGAACAAAAACAAAGAACATTTAGTAAAGAACCGTGGTGCAATCCGCAGTGTGTAATCAATAAAACGTGCTCACCCGTTATTTAAGCACGGAAATGTTTCGTATGCGTTTTTTATTACACTGCACACGCATACAAACACATATACATTCATACACATGAATAGCCAAGATTGGTTTATATATCGTTGGAAGATGGTTTTTTTTTTAATTCGATTTTCTTTTAAAATATCTTTAGCAAACTTATTTTTAGAAACACTTTTGAGCGTTGTGCTAGTTAGAAAAAAATAAAATAACAACAAAAAGTTAGAAAAACAATAATTATCCATATTTAAAGACATTCAGCTTTCCTCTTCTTTCAGTTTTCCCTTCTATCATGAGCCAAAAGGGGGATTACCTTGCTTTTGCAAACCCCTTACACGGTGCACGGTGATTACAAACTTTTTCAAAGCACTCAAACAAAACACACTCAAAATTACGACGCGAGATCGTCTAGTTATAGGATAGTTACAACCTGGCAACCTGTCACCGGACTTACAAGTTCACAACAACTATTCTGCGAAGAAACTTGTTACTCAAGGCGAAATGTGATCAAATTTTACTTCCGCAAATAATGCGAAAAGCGGCGTGTTCCTTTTATTTAATCTATGCGAAACACCAAACGAAATTACTCGCTACTTAAAATTGTCCATAATATAGTAGCACTTGATCTATAATATGAGAAGAACGTAATAAATGCTTGAACAAATTCGTAAAACCTCTCAAAATACCAAGTTATCACAATGAAATCAAGACGTCATTGTTGATATTGCTACCAGATATGTATGATGACTACAAACGATTGAAAGTTGTGAAGAAACGAAAATCACTGAAAATATACGAGAGTACTTAAAATTTTATTTTGGATTTTTTGATGTTACAATGGTGTGTCATTAAGATCTCTTCAGTGCTAAGCCCGGCTTTTTTTTCATAGACATCTAAGACTTTGGATGAATTCAATGTCGTTCTGATCTACATATGTACATATGTAAGAAACTATTTCTTAGTGCGGCAAGTCAAAAGAAAAAGGATCTCCCTATAGTCCGATTTTTGTATAATAGAATGAAGAAGTCGGGAAGATTAAGTATTAAAGCAGGATGATAAAGCATTTTGCATAATTTTGGGCAGACCATAAAATTATGTAGCTAAGGCGCACATATACAAATTATTTTGTCAAACTAATTCAGTCTAGGAGGATGGAGTCATGTGTAACAGTTCACGTAAGTGAGGAAAGTTCTCTGATCGCCATTCACTTGGGAGTGGCCAGAAACGATTCTTTTACATATGACTCAAGCAGCTCACAACTTCCGCTCTAACCACGAACCAAGTATCCTCTGGGTAGCCTAAGAACATCCGTTCGAAGGCGAACTAAAGTGAGAAGGCGAAAAATCCCCTACATAGGGTTGTGCGCTGAGTTTGGGACCCGCCACGTAAAAAGCCCCCCCAATGAAAGATTACCAACTGCCTCGGATGAAATACAACGCAGGATTGCTCTTGCCAACAGGTGCTACTTCGGACTGAGTAGGCAATTGAAAAGAAAAGTCCCTTCTCGACGAACAAAAGCCAAACTCTATAAGTCGCTCATAATTCCCGTTCTGCTATATGGTGCAGAGGCTTGGACGATGACAACAACCGATGAGTCGACGCTACGAGTTTTCGAGAGAAAGGTTCTGCGAAAGATTTATGGTGCTTTGCGCATTGGCCACGGCGAATATCTCATTCGATGGAACGATGAGCTGTACGAGATATACGACGACATTGACATAGTTCAGCGAATTAAAAGACAGCGGCTACGCTGGCTAGGTCATGTTGTCCGGATGGACGAAAACACTC
Source organism: Bactrocera tryoni (assembly GCF_016617805.1). Lineage (NCBI taxonomy): Eukaryota > Metazoa > Arthropoda > Insecta > Diptera > Tephritidae > Bactrocera > Bactrocera tryoni. The sequence goes on along the minus strand of NC_052500.1, from coordinate 33,390,317 downwards.
CAGCTCTGAAAGTATTCGACGTAGTACCCGCCGGGGGAAGCAGAGGAAGAGGAAGACCTCCACTCCGTTGGAAGGACCAAGTGGAGAAGGACCTTGCTTCGCTTGGAATATCCAATTGGCGCCACGTAGTGAAAAGAAGATACGACTGGCGCGTTGTTGTTAACTCGGCTATAATCACGTACCGCTTACGTCTACGCCAATCAAGAAGAAGAATACAGTCTGATATTTTCGGGATTAAAATTAAAATTACAAAATTTATATGCTTCAATTATCGAATGAATACTGTAGCAGCCTATTTTTACTTCCTTGAAAGTAAATTTCTCTCAAGACATAGCATTATTGGAGCACTAGTACAAGTTTATGCATGTTTGTAGCATAAATGAGTGAAACTTAATTCATTTAGCGTTTCTTTATCGAGTGTGCTGTGGTGCCATTTCATATCAAATTGCGATACAACGCTTCCGGGCCGAGTTTTGATGCGGGTTGGTATAAAAAACTTTAGAGATATAAGTGTATATAGGCGATACCGGAAACGACTGGGCTGAAAATAAATACGTTTTGCATATCTATCTTTAACAAACACATACACACACATTTGATTGTGAAATTGTGTGACTTAATTTGTTTTCATTTAAAAGTAGAGATAAAAAATGGTTTCTGATAAATTTAGCATTTCAGTAAGCGTTTCAGTAATGTAAGCAGTTTTGGCTAGAATTCGGTTACTTTGTGAAAAGATCAGTTTAAATATATATAAATATGAATTGAATTTCACCATTAAGAATAGTAAATAATCTCAAAAAAGTTAAAAAAAAAAATAATGATAATTTTATCGATAGTACCGCCTCTCTTTGAGGAGGATGGTATTAGAGATGGGCAGAATCAGACCTTGCTCACTAAATGACGTTAGTCGTTCATAAGACATTGGTGTCTTGTTCTAAACATAGGAAATTTACTGTTAACGGAGGTAGTTTCATATGCGATGAACGACCGCTAAGGGTATACCTCAGGGTAGTGCCAAACCAAACTCTATATGTCCTATATATAGCAGATGTTATTGCAGGTAATAATATATTGGGAAACATTTGCATATGATATAGCCTTAGGTTGCCGTAATAAAAATCCCATGAAAGTGTCAAAAGTACTAGAAGATCTATTGCTACAGAGCATAATAGTTTTGTTCACCAAACGGTTGTACGTATCACCTAAAACTAAGCAAGATAGATATAGGGCTATAATAAATCAGGATAATGAGATGAGTGGAAATCCGGGTGACTGTCTGTCTGTCTGACGGAGATGCTGTCTATCTGTTCATGCAAGCTGTGTAAAAATTTAGATATCTTGATGAAACTTGGACCCGCGTACATCCTGAGTAAAAAAAAATCGTAGATGGGTGTAATCGGACCACTGCCACATCCACAAAAAACCATTGACCGAAAACTTATGTGATGCCACAACTAAGCAATAAATTAAGTTATAAATCTCTAATTTGGCACATGTGATCGCAGTAGCAAGAAGCTAAAAGCTAGAAAAAGTAAGCATGGCTCCACCCTCTAATAAGTTTATATATATGTAAGTACATATCTTCTAAACCTAAGTTGCCTAGCGCAAATAGTATAAGAACCCCTACGTAAACTGTGAAAATGCATGAAATCGGAAAATAACCCATATAACGGTACTGTTAAAAACTACCAAAAGCACAATAAATCAGTAACTAAATACGCCAAACTGAACGACTGGCGCGCTGTTGTTAACTCGGCTATAGTCGCGTAAGCATTGTCTACGCCAATTAAGAAGAAGAAGAAGAAATACGCCAAAGACATTCAATTTTACACCCAAAATGGTATGAAAGTGCCTTATGAGAGCCGGTATGAAAATTTGACGATGGGCGTGGCACTAATCAACTATTTCTTTCCATTGATTCCAATTGACTTTCACTTCCCAGTACACAAACCAAAAAGTAATTAATGTAACGGGATAAAATAATGCCTTTATAGTATGCCACCACCCCGTATCTATCGGTAACTGTTGACCGAAAATATCGGTTAATGTATGGCATATGCAAATGAAATTCAGAGATAATCATTTCCTGATACTAATAAACCTGTGTATCAAAAATGGGCTGAGTCGGGTTAATACTTCCCTGCGCCTCCATATACCTAGTATAATGATTTGGAACTTCCGGTGACTTTATACAGCACTTAGCCTTTCCTTCCTTATTGATATTACTTTCTGTCATTTTCATTTATTTATTCTATATTTTTTTATTTTGTTACTTTTTAATTTAATTTGTTTGTTTTCACTTTGACAGTTTGTTGAGTTTAAGACGTTCCAGTCAAAATTCCTTACAACAATAACATGTTGGCTGTTGTACCGTCGTAAGGAAAGATTCACAAAGATCTCGGTATTACCATTATGCTTGCCTGGAATCAAACTCACTTCAAAAAAAGAGATCTACCAGCTTTCTAAAGAGGAACGTACCATCAGAATGGACTCAACCACAACTTTAACAATAAATAATATTAACAAATTAAAACATGATCACAATAGAGAGAGGCATTTGCGGTGTAAAAATATTAAGAAAGTGGACATGGGCCAATCCCCTAATAGACTATACATATATACATATCACACCGATTATTAAAGCTAGGTCCACCAAAGTTTCCACTATTTTAAATCAATGAGTGATGAATGGAAATTGCACTTAACGCAAATAGCTCTTTAAATTGGTGACAACTCTTATCTAAAAATTGACGAATTCGAACCTTACTTGTCCTAGCTCCAGGACTCGAATATTAGAAGCTTATTAATTAGTGCGTCCTTTCTTGATCTTGCGTGAAAAGGGTACAAAAATCGGTTCAGTCCTCTAGGCTTAATATTTATATCTAATACTTATAGTGATTTTCGACCACTATGTTGACTTCAAGTTATATGTATGTATCGATAAATGTGTGTAATATTTTAATAAAATTAAGTGGACCACAATATTATTTAGTGGCAAAATTGCTAAAATCGGTCCACCATATATGTATATACTTTTTAGTGTTGGCTAATGTCCGAAAAAATATATTTTATACAATTTTTTATAAAACTCTTCTGATAAATTTTCATTAAATTGCAGTATACCCATAAATACATATTCAACGGTACTTACCTTTATTAAGCGGTTTTGGATTTAACTGTTTGCGTCGGGACATTGTACGCCGAACAAATCCTCAATTTGTTGCAGTTTTGTTTCCAAATTTAGTTTCAAGTGGCTAAGAAACGTCAAACATGACGGCAAAGCGCTCTTATTAATAAAGAAAAACCACAATGTTGATATTTATATAGTTTAATAATCACAACTGATAGCGAATATATATTTTTTTTAATTTTTTTTCATATGAATTTTGAAAATTTTTACCACATTAAAATTTTCAAGAAGTTAACAGCACATTGGTTGCATTATTTTGGAGAAAACAATCACTTTTATGTAATTATTTCTTTGCAAAATCACTATACTTGTGCTAATGCTTTTTAATCGAATTTTAATTATTTTTTAGTATATAAATTTCGTTTAGTTAACTTTTACACTTCCACTTTTTTTGAATTATTATTTCCTTTGAAACTCGTTTCGGTATTGTTATTGTTTTCTAAATTTTGGTTTGTTTTTAATCAATTTCATTCCCTTTTTTATTTCACATACTCAAACTATTATCAACTGCATTTAAATCTTTTTTCAATTGCGGCTTTCGAGATCAATTTCGTGTGATAAATAGCCAAATTCATTTCATCATTTGATGATAAGTTGCAATGAGCGTACAAAAACAATATCAATAAAAGCCCAAACCAATAGCACAATCGAATTGTTTACAAACCGGCGGCGTTGCAATCACACACAAACACTTGCCGCAACTACGCACACACCCACAAACATGCACGTGGATGTGTGTACAAACAAAGTTAACGCGATCACTTGAGCAATTCGTGTGCCGTAAATGCCGTTAATCGATTACGATTTGGTTGAAAACAAAAACAGTTGTGGGTGGCAACAACAATAGCCGCAGGCACTAGCGCACACACACGCACCAAAATATTACTAATAATCATTAATGACATTTAACTGCTTCTCGCAACAGCCAACTACACACACGCACACACACATGTGTCCGATTATAATTTGTCCGATAAGGCCACCAAATTGCTAAATCACCCATAAGCAACCACTTGACCAGCGCAAATCAACGTCCAAACGGCAAAGCGCCAAAAAAAAACTGGAAAATATTAACACTCACAAAGCTAATGGGAAACGTCTAAACGTCGCGGCGAATTACTCACAACTGAACGCCGAAGTCCAACGCAGCGCCGAATGAATCGAAATGCGCGAGCGCCATCAAAGCAAATTTACCAAAGCAAAAGCACAGCAAATCGAAAATAAATTCAAATCGAATGGGTGCTACGGGTGTATGGGAGCCAATGGGCCCAACGAAAACAAATCGGCAGCACGTAGCGCAAGTAGTGGAGCGCATTGCAGGCGTCGGCACCATGGCACAAGTCGAGCGCGAAATGTCACAGCAAAGCAAAAACAAAGCAAAACAAACTGAGGCCTTGGTTGGTGAGCGGTGTAGTGGTGAGTGGCGGTGAAGGCGAAATTCGCAAAACAAATTGCGGCATACCGGAACCGGATTTTCTCCGCCTTTTGCTGTGTGCTTTCTCGGCTCTTTTGTTTTGCTAGCAATTCGTCACATACTCACACACACACACAAACACAGGTGCACACAGTTCGGCATCCACAGAATTTGGATTGTAAGTGAACAGATGTTTGGCAAATAATTAGAGTCCACATTGGAGCTGCCAGTTTTTCCAATTGGAAATAGTACAGTTGAATTTAATTGCATATGCAGTGCTCTCTTTGTCATTATTTTTGTAAAAAATACACAATTGTATAAACGATGATAACAAATTTCGTTGAATGAATTTTAGACGTATTTTAAGTAAAAGGCTTGGGCGTCCGCCAAATTTACATTAAATTTAAACAAGAAATTTTAAAAATTAAATTTTTAAACAAGAAAAAGCGTTAACTTCGACTACGTCGAAGCCTAAAACTCTTCACAGCGCAATTTTAATGTTTAATCTTTAGTTTAATCGTATACTTTGTAAGACAGCTATATACATATATGCTATAGTGGGCCGATCAAAACCATTCGTTCGGAGATTGCACCGTTGCTATGGATAATCATCCGCCACAAACTTCGTGAAAATATTTTGCCAAAAGAAAGTTTTCTATATAAGAACTAGATAGTGATCTGTCAGTTTGTGTGGCATCTGCGTATCTTTAGTTTTCCGATATTGACGGTTCCGTCAAATGCTTCTTGTGGAGAAAAGAGCATGTTCAAAATTTCAGATTGATATCTCTAAAACTATGTCACTGGCAGGACTAAATCGGATTCAGCTCATTACGCTGATCTTTTATATATGTATTTTAGGGTCCTCGGCCTTTCCTTCTGGGTGTTACGTACTAAATATACCCTGTTCAGCGCATACAAATATGGGAAGTAGCTCGCATGATAAAGCTCATCACAGCGCACTTACTGCTACAGGGCTGCTTACTGCCTTCAGAAACGAGATGCATAGAGCGAAATAGGCAAAATGCAGAGCATGTAATAGACCTTCAGGAATTTAGGTTGAAGTAAGCTTAGAAATCGCATTTAATCTATAGAGTTGATAGATGAGTTTCACTAGCTAACACGATGGGCATAATGATGACTTAAAATGGGCCATTTCAGATCTGACTTTCTTGCCAATTTCTTGCCATTTCAAAGATAAATATATGCTTCTATGCTATAAAAATGATTTAAGGCAAGTGACCGTCTGGATCGAATAAATTCCAGCCGAAGGCGCAATTGGACCCTTTGCAGCAATCGGGCCGTAAGTCAGCAAAAACGCCCAGAATTTCCTATCCAAGACGTAATTTTTTTTAGAATTATCTGGGTAGACAGCCGACTCCACATAACGGCACAATAATTAGTACAACGGCGTTAAATCGATAATGATAAGATAATGCGCTAAACAAAAATTACTACAAAACATTGATTAATTCGTTGGCCGTATAATATGGAAATACTTGTTGTCAGCTAAGTTCGTCTATATGGACATCGTCTAAGACAGGCTCAAAAAAGTTGACTTGATTTGAAAAAATATGGTCCTATGATTTCCTTTGTCAGCACACCAAACAGTGACTTTTTGCGAATGTACCGGGTGTCACGGCTGAATTATCATCACTCCAAATGTGTTGGATTTTATAAGCCCGCAAACCAAGATCCTTCCTCAAAATCTTGCTTAAACCGAAAGGGCATAGCTCCAATTGTTGCGTGCGATGTCCGATGGACTAATTGGGATCTTCTTCGATACTCTGCTCCACAGCAGCAATAGTGTCTGCGGTGTGCACAGTACGGCGTATCTGAGGTTGGCTTTATTCAATAGAGGAAACGTGTTGCGAAACCAATTCATCGGTTGCTCGAATTACCGACTATGCTGGGTGATTATGTTGACCGAATATTAAACGCAGAGCGCGATGCCTCGTGCCAACTCCTACCATGATTTTGGTAATAAATTTACACGATTTGCAATCCTTATTCCGTAGTAAGCCTGTTTATTATGAAATGGCAAAGCAAACTAGTAATAATTGCTAAAAATTCTAACTCAGAAAAATATATTGCCTCATTGAAAACCACACGTCTAACAAAATACCCGTTACTTTTGATTACTTATTTACGGACACGGGCACTACTTTGGAAATATTTCGTTATCTCTGATAAACGGACACGATTTCATAAAATGTGTCAAGAAAATTGTGTAAGAACAGTACACAAAATTATTACAGTTAACAAATTGTCGTACACTTGAGCAATCCAGTCGGGTTCCACACAAAAAAACCATGCAAAAAGGAGATCAAGTGTAAATTATTAAATTTTTATCATAAGAGTAATCCTCCATAACGCGCGAAAATTACTTGTTCTTTTGTTCCACGTGAATTCGAACGTACAAATATAACAATTCGAAGTCGTTAGTTCGAAGCTGACAGTAGCGGTGTACAGCACCATCCACTTTGGTTGGAGTCCCTGCTGTGGAATGCGTTAGCCAATTTACTGATGACAGCACAGATGGCGCTCTGGCTAATTCGAAATGATAATTTCTATGTTTGCTCAACTAGGAAAATTTTGGAGTATTTAAATTAGGAAATATTACAAATACTTTCAGTAATAACATAACCAAAACATGCTTGTGGAAAAACAAAACGAAATCCACCGGAAATTGCAATGCAAATCTGTAATAAATATAAAATTCCTTTTTGCCTCTGCACATTTTTTTCTAATGAACTAAAACCAAAACCAAAACCAAAACCAGCAGATTTTCCATTTCTCGTTCATAAATCTCTTCCAGCTTGCTGGCTAATAATCCCATTTCGTTTGCTGTGCATATTCGCCGGCCGCACAGGTCTTGTTTTATTCATTGTCGCTAATTTCTTTTTGCGCCAATTTCATTTTAATACATATGCTAGTGTAATTTCCACTGCGAACGCACGTCGGCGTATGCAAATCCATTAGTTGCATGGTAATTCTAGTATTGCGCACAAAAATTTACGCTCAAACACATGCCCTCTGGCACCCATATATTCGAAAAAATGCTGACAGTAACGGAAATAATGTATTTCCGGTTTGCTCCTTTTGTTTTATGCGCAGTTATTTTATGCGGTGGATTAAGGGACAATTGGAAATGGCCAGTTATAATGAAGGCAAGCCAAAACTACATGCTGAGTGCCGACAATAACCCCACGTGACGTACGGCGCTTGTGATAATTTGTGAAAAAAATGGATTTTATGTTTTGCTTTGTGTTACAAAGTGAGGTAATTCTTGCAATAACTGTTAATTATTAAAAAATTGGCGAACTCAAGTCGTTGCATTAATGAAAATTTAATTACAATTCAAAACCAACTATTGCGTATTGGCATATTTATATAATATTATTTTGAAAGGTGGTTGCCAACTGAAAAAGAAAATGTAAATGAAAACGTTTCTAATTTGGTTGAATTCAAAAGGATTGAAAAGTCTTAGAATTTAGAAAAATTTGCCGAAGAGTTGCCACCTATTTACAGTTTTAATTAAACGGAATTAAATTAAGTGTTACAATGTGGGCAACATACTACAGCGATATAAGGGGGTTTGCAATTAAGCTTACTTGTGAAAAGCGTTGCCACCTGTTCGCACACTTTCCGAAATTATTTCACACAATTTTTTATTTTATATCTCTTAATATTAAATTATACCATTATATATATATATATATATGTATAACTGAAAATTAAGAAGCTTTGTACTTAAGGCATACTTTTTGAAAAGGGTTGCCATCTGTTTACATTAAAAAAAAGTATCAAGAAAATTGATAAGATAAAGAAATTATTGCAATGTAAAAAAAAGTTTACAATATAAAATATTTTTAGAAAAATTGAAATCGGATTAAAATATTTTTTTCAATCGAATTATAAATTAAATGGAAAATTGGCAGCAAATTGAGCAGATAAATGAAAAATTTCAGTCAAAATTGATAATGTTTCGACATTGATTTGAAATTTTAGTGCCACGGCATTAATAAAGTACATTTTATATAATATACTTGTATGTATGTATATATACATATGTACATATATTATATATGTATGTATGTGATAATATATTATTGTAAGGGGATCTGAGAAAATTTTCTTATGCATATATTATCAGTAAGACCAGTGGGATTATGCATCAGACTTCAGAAGGAAACCCAAGTCCAGACTATGAAAATCAAAATAATCAATAATATCTGCCTGCGTTGGAGAGTAACCAATCGAACAAACTATACGGGATGTTGAAACACACAGACGCAGCGCTTTTGGTGTTATCATTCTTTCCTGGTGGAGAAAATTTTTTTCGGGTCAAAAACGTTTAAGTAACACCTTAGTTCAGTTTTCTATTTTTAAAACAAAAATTGGTATTGAAAATAGAGGTAATACCACTCTAATTAAAGTGTATCCGCATACTCTCGTGTACAAAGTCAACTCAATAACTTTCTTGTTGCCTTTACATATAATGCTTTTTATTAGAGAGCAGCGAGTAAAGATAGTGAGCAGAGAAAAGACGAGTCGAATACAGTTTATGCCAAATTTTCGAGAAGTTTCACAGCTGTTGATAAAAACATTTTATAAAAAAGTGTTTTTAAGGTAGTGGTCTGATAACTTGGGTTCTAAATCTAAAATCTTTTTTTTGCTTAATTTGCAAGTACAATGTCTTGAGACTATACTATTAAAATTTCAGATAGAAACTCGAAATATTTCGGGAGTTATTGAACCTTAAACGCGTATTTTTCAAAACTTTTTTTTTTCTGGTCGGCCCGAGTCCTAACTTTTTTTCTACTTAACCGATTGCTTTCAAATTTTAACAGGCTGTTCTACACGCTTATAGTTCTCGTCGGCACTAACGAACATTTTTTTACCACTAACTTTTTATTTTACAACCCTTTCTTTGCTAAAATAAAAGGACTTTTTTTTCAAAGTCCGCCATTTTGTTATTTACCCTTGAAATTTAACTTCATTAGTTCCGACCAGAATGACATGTCTATAGATTAAGAATAATCAAGAATATTTGATTTCAGATAACATCAAGAGCCAAAATCACCCGGGCCAGCCACGTGCATTTTTTTAGAACGAAGTTCATTACGGCAGGCTTGGAGAAGATAGGGATTTTGCTGCGGGACCTAACTGAAAAAAAAGTGATAGCAAAACCGTAAGAAAAAACCCGTAAGAAATAACCCGTAAGAAATATCCCGTAAGAAAAAGACTGTAAGATCGCTAGTTATAGCCTACCTTTAGGTGTTTTCGATTCTACATTATCCGAAGGAACTTCGTTCCTACCTGGTGTCCCACGACACCACATTTCTTTTTTTTTTTTGAGGTTCCAACTTCGAGTGACAATAATAATAGCAATAAAGTATTAATTTTTTTAAATAATTTTTTTTTTATATTTTCAATTTGTAAATAAAAACACTCTAAATATTCAAGATAATGAATTTTTATTTTCCTATAAAAAACCGCACTCCAAAGAAGTCATGAAAATAGGCATAAGTTAGACTACTACCTTAAAGTAGTAGAACCGATATTAAAGTTAACATAAGTAATATAGTTTACTTTTCAAAGGAAAATTAAATGTAGGAGATGGTTTTCAGGAGAAGAAAGGCTTATTTCCAGCGGTTTCGTTCTCTAAATATTCCAGTACGCTATAGACTAGCAATTGGCTATAATTTGTCTTTTTAAAGGTAGTCGATACAAGTCCATCCCAATATATAGGCAATTTAATTTTATCAGCAGAAATTTGGATGACTGCCAATTGAAATCAGGAGTAAAATACCGGAGCGATGTTTGATCATTCACAGATATCGACGTCCAAACTCGGATTTATTACGATTGAACTTCTCCAAACACTACCCAGAACTATTAGGGAGTTACTTGGGTTTCCTCGGGTAAAAAACCAGCCCTTTTTCAAAAATTTTTTCTCATATAAAAAATTAAATTTTTTATTCGAATATTTTAATGTTACAAACATACATACACTAATAACAAAGAAATTCTGAAATTTTTGGAAAAAAATATCTTAAACTCGGCCATTTCCGGTGCCCTCTCGGCAAAAATATAGGCCCGCGCTGGCAAGATAACTTCTTACAGGATCATCTAAGGTGAAAAAGTATGCGTTTTAGATAAAACCTTAACTTAGAGCTTGGACGAAAGAAAAAAGTACTGAAAATTGAATTTTTGCAGTTATTTTTATAAAAAAAATTAAATTTCAGTGAAAACTTTTTTTCCAAGTAGTTGTAATTGAAAAAAAAATCCTTCATGCAAGTCTTTAAGGATTATATCTTAAAGACCTGTGTAAGATATCATGAAGATCGGTTGAGTAGTTCTCGAGAAATCTTGCCAACAGGCTTCAAAAACACAGTTTCGAGAAAAATGCGTTTAGAGACGGCGCACTTAGCTTATTTAGCCGCGAGCACACAAGTTCTCAAGACTGTATCTAAGAAACTACTACTCGGATCCACTTGAAAATTCTAGAGGTGTTGCAGAATTAAATAAGACAATAAAACAAATGATGTTATAAAACCCGTAAACTCATGTAACTCCTTAATTGAGTGCTGGTTTAAGTCGATTGTGAGCTTCTGCCGCAGCTATTTTCCAAAGCTTTCGCTAACTAAAATATTGTTATACGATAAACCCAACATTTTTCTTTCACATTTTTCGAGTATCACCCAGCTCGATCAACTTTATTTTAGCTAGCAACCCAGAAGAGTTGAGTCGATTAAGATATCTTCATCGGCAGATTTTCAAAAATAACTCAGAAAATTTGCACACTTCCGTGGTTACTCAAGATGATTCTCATTTTTTGGAATCGCCAATTTCGTATCACTACATCATATAGTTGTCGTACAAACTGAACGATGAAAATTAAACTTTTTTATTTGGCAAGATATCTTTATCTCATTTGATCCTTTACTAAATTTAGCAGGATTCTTGTTCAATTCAACGACACAAATTGCTCAAATCGAACCAATATAATTATATATATGTGACCTGGTCTACGGAAAGGGGGCTTAGGTGTCAAAAAAAGGAGAACAATTAATGAGCTAACGAGAAACTGACGATTATTTTGAACAGCTTTTCCCAGAAAACTAGTTTTCGCACGTTAGCTCCCTTTTCGTAGACCAGGTCACATATAGTACTACTGACCGATCAAGTTTTTGTTTGGAAACTTTCTATTTATAAAGGGTATTCTATGTAGCTTCGAATCAACGTTTTTGCTTTTGGAAATATCAAACCTTCAATTAAAGCAAATATTTTCCATTGTGTCTTTATATTCTTGATCATTTCCGGTTCCCATTAAGCAACTACTTCCCAATAAAATTCAGACGATAGGGATTTCGTTGCGCAAAGATTATCTCATTCTGCATTATCGTTGTAGAAACTACATCTAATGACCTCATTTATCATATTTATATATGTCTATAGCTATGTATATATTGCATGTCTGAATGTACTCATAGGCAGCAAAAAGGAATAAGAGACAAGTTCATTTTTTGTGAATAATAATTTGGTATGGCCATTTCCATAAATGCAACTGTTATCTGCCAAAGACAGATACAAATTTCTCAAGCAAATATGTTTTTATATGCGCATATGTACATATATATCTACTTATGCATACATATATACGTAAGTATATCAAGAGTACTTTCGAAAGCGATCACAAGTTCCGTTAAGCTAATAGCCTGATATTTCACATGTTTAAATGGCGTTGTGACTGCATTCATGCGGTAAATATAACAATATTTTGAACAAATTAGGAAGCTACCCCACTACCGGGTGCGAAAAGCCTTTGAACTTTCACTGCGGATCAGCAAAAGCGAACGACCGAAATTATAACATTGACATTTGAGCATTTCATTGAACGCACAGAGTTAGCTGACCGCCACCAAAACATTTCGCACAACACACACAAACGAATGATAAATACATGCATACACACATATCCATAGATATGTGTATATGTCGACAAAAAATTAGCACACAGGCCATGGCGGGGCCAATCACCCGCCGCAGCCAGGCCGGCTGGCAAGGCAGCGCAGTGACCTCGACGCTCAGCTGTGAGCGGGCATCCCTGAAAGGGTGTTGCACTTGCCTGCACGAACCCCCACAACGAAATCCTTAGAACGCTGAACTTGTGCGAAAAAGCACGCAAAACGCACGCAACGAAGAGGAAAAGCGAAAAGTGAAAAGCGAAAATTGAAAAGGCAGCACCGGCAGCAGCACCTGTAACGGTTTCGGCGGCAGCGGCGGCATGTCAACAATGGGGTCAGTAACCAGCGCGGCAATATGACGGTCGAAAAGTAACGTAACGCCGAAAATACACGAACTTAAGATTTATTTGTGCACGAAGGAACGTTGCACTTGACAAATTTTTGCACGTTACGCGACGAATGAATAAGCATGTGCGACGCATTCAGCCCACCCGAGCGTGAGGTGAAATAATTTTAGTCGTTGACCTCATTCGACGACAGTTTAGTTAGCAAATATAATGCGAGTATATGTTCATATGTATGTACATATGTATTGTTGGTGAGGAAGGGGGTCATTCCCTGATATGCTTCTTTAATGGAGTTTTGTTGTTGTTTTTGTGTTTAGCTTTGTTGTTGTCGTTGCGGCTGCTAAAAAATCGATGCAGATGAAATTGGAGAGGCAGAGGGACATAATAATCGCCTACCTGTGCGGGTGAGTGTTTTGTTGTTGCTGTTATTGTGATTGTTGTTGTTGTTCAGACACATACCGCACAGGTTAAGGAGGAGTAAGTGTTGTTCTCATTGTTATTATTGTTTTTGGTTTTGCTTTTATTTATTTTTTTATTTCTTTTGCCTTTTTTTATTATTTTGTTTTTATTTTGGTCTTTTTTTTATTTTTTATTTTCCATTATTATTTTTTTTGTTTTTGTTGTTGCCGTAAGAAGTTCAAATTGGAGCCACTATCAAATAAAGCACCATACGCATGCAATAACAACAACAAGCAGCTGCAGCTGAAGCGCAACGATAACAATAACAAAGGCACCTACACCGGCGACGGAGTGTAGATCCCAAAATACGAAATTAAAATATTTGCGAAATTTACGATATTTATGCAAAAAGCTGAAGACCTGCGCAATGAAAATCTTTAATTTAAGCACCCACTAACACACACATACATATCTACAAACAAATTGAAAGGCAAAAGCGATTACTTTCGTACACAAATGCGTAATTTTATCTTTCGTTGCTATATTTACATGTGACGGTGCAATTAAAATTGCTGATGAAATATGCCAGTTTCTTGACATAAGGTTGAATAACCGTACCTTTGTGCCATTGGAGGGGCACAACAAGGCTTGGTCCATATCTCAAACAAAGTAAAGTCCACTTGCTCTTATTTAAGGACACATACGCATATCTTTTAAAGCAACACACATACACATACGAATTGTTTCGGAGCTTTGCGATAATTAGTCCGAACGCTCCCCTTTATCCCACTGCAGCAAGCTGTTTGGCTACACAAGGGTCCCCACCCTCGAATCGCTATCCCAATTACACACTGTTATATACCATATATGTACATGTATATATGTATGTACATACAAATATTTATATGCAAGTATTTACTGCCAGCCACTGCGATCACTTGCTCTTTTTTATTAGCTGCGCTTTGGCGCTCTTCATTTGCACACCCACAATTTATCTTTTCTACTGGGAAATGCAAGCCCAGCAACAACTATCAGCGATAGCTGGGTGCAAAGTCCGTATATATGTATGTATGTGTGATCTGTTTAGTTGCCGCAAAAACGCCGTTGACAGCAAAATATATGTACATACCGAGCAAATAGCGATGTGCAACTATAGTTGTGCAAACAATCCCGAAGAATTCTCGGCGTATTAGTGTTATAGGAATGAAAACAAGAAAAAACGTTAACAGTTGTCTTACAGTAACTTCAGTTTGATCGTTGTGAGACAGCTATATGCTATAGTGACCCAATCTGAATAATTTATTCCGATATTGTACCACTGTCTTAGATTCCTTCTTCTTTATTGGAGTAGACACCGCTTACGCAGTTATAGCCGAGTTAACAACAGCGCGCCAGCCGTTTTTCCTTTTCGTTTTTTGTTTGGCGCCAATTGGCGATTCCAAGTGTTGTCAGGTCCTTCCACCTGGTCTTCCCAACGTAGTAGAGGTCTTCCTCTTCCTCAGTTTCCGCCGACAGGTACGTGTCGAATACTTTCAAAGCGAGAGCGTTTTCATACACTCTTAATTCGCTGTACCATGTCAACGTCGTCGTATTTCTCGAAAAGCTCATCCGAATGCGATATTCGCCGTTGCTAATGCGCAAAGAACCATAAATCTTCTGCAGAACCTTTCTCTCGAAAACTCGTAATCCATGTCTCATCGTCCATACCTCTGACCCATATAGCAGGACAGGTATGATGATTGACTTGTACAGTTTAGTCTTTGTTCGTAAAGAGTTATTCTGCGTTGAATTTCAAGATTAACATTGTTCCATTGTTCCGTTGTTAATAGTGGTTCCGAGATAGACCAAATTATCTACGACTTCGAAGTTATGACTGTCAACAGTGACGTGTCAGCCCAGCCACTATTGCGACGGCTCTTTGTTTGATGACAGGAGATATTTCGTCTTGCCCTCGTTCACTATCAGACCCATTTGCTACGCTTCCTTATCCAGTCTGGAGAAAGCAAAACTAACGGCGCGATCAACATCATTGGCGTACGCCAGCAGCTGTACACTCTTATAGTGTATTTTACCTTCTCGATTCAGTTCTGCAGCACGAATTATTTTCCAAACCAGTAGACTGAAGAAGTCGCACCAAGGGAGTCGCCTTGTCTGAAACACATTACATTCAGTTGCTATTAGAACTTCTTCATAGCCGGGGAATGGTATGTCCGCTCCATCGTCCTACGGACTGTTAATAATGTGAAATACCTAGGGCTTATTCTTGAGAAAGCTTTCATGGTGGCCAAATGTTAAGGAGAGATTAGGGAAGGCTTCGGTTGTCTTATATTGCTCTAGAGAATAGGTAAGCCAATAATGTTCTATGACGTATTCGTCTAGTGGAGGACGTTTTCAGTAAGGAATTAATTCTAAGGAAATCCTTTGATTTTGGGTTTGGCCTATCGGACCACTGTAGTGTTTGTCAGGTAAAGGTGGCTGCAATCTCTTTCAAGGAGGTCAGCACTCACACACTACTACTTAAACACTACAACCTGAGATACCTGTTAAGATCGACCTCTTAATCTAACCTCACCTAATCTAATATATATGAATATTTATAAAGACATAGCAGTTTCCCGAAGCAGACATTCGGATCGCGAAATTTAAACTTAATTCGCGAGCTTCTCAAAATGATCTGTTGTTAATCATTCCTCCATAATACCTCGATATTAATTTGATTGATATCAAATAATAGGGTGGGCTCAATTAACTATGTAGAATCATCTTCGACTACCTTACAACGTCATTTTTTTAATATTTTTTTAAGCTATATATTCTTCAATTGATGTATGTAAATTTATAACCCTGTACTTCCTTCAATGCAAAACTCTCTTCGAAATTATTCATAATCGGCTAATGATTATAGTCTTTGATTGAGGATTCGGGTTCTTTTTATTCTTCTTAAGTTAAAGAAGTAATAAATGATTTCCAGCCAGTGACCGCCACATCTGGCTCGAATAAATTCCCTCCGAAAAGCTCAATTTTCGAATACTTTTTGTCGCAACGGTCGTATTTCAGCAATAACGCGCCGAATATTCTATTCCAAGGGGTGTTACATCGCGTGAACTTGGAGGGTACGGCATGGAGCCACTACGTGAGATAACGTATTCACAAAAGTTTCCTTCAATGATTTGATTGTTTTCGTAGCTGCATGACGATAACGTCGTCTTATTGGAATCAAAGGTCGTCCATATCTCCTTCTCCAATTTAGACTCGAAAAATTCATACCATATATTATGACTCTATAGCGTTCCTTGTTGACTGTAACCGGCACCATTTTTGATGAAATATTCAATCAAAAGCGAGCTTCATCGCTGAACAGAATTTTCTTGGGGAAATCAGGATCGGTGGACATAACGTTTTGGACCAATTTACCGAACGGAATCGCGTTTGATGGTCGTATGACTTCAACGAGTTAAATTTTACAAGCCCACAAACCAAGATCTTAGTCTACTCAGTAAGACATTTGAATTTAGACTGCGCGCGTCGAAGGATTTGGAGAATTATTTTTTTTTAGGTTGGTAGTACTGTCAGTCACATTTATGTCAAATTTCATATCAAAATATTCATTAGTGTTTGAGATACGTGTCGTTTTGTGAGCTGCTAAAAGTGAGTTTTTCGGTTTTTGCGATGTCGAAATTTGTTGAGCAAAGAATTTGCATTAAATTTTGTTTACGGAATCAATTTTCTGCTGCGGATACGTTGAGGATGGTGCAGAAAGCCTTTGGTGATGAAAAATGTTTACAAGTGGTATAGTGAGTTCCAAGCCGGCCGTGAACGTGTCGAAGACGAAGACGAAGAGCGTCCAGGGCGACCATCAACCTCAACCGACGAAGATCACGTTCAACAAATCAAAGATTTGGTATTGAAAAACCGTCGATTAACAATTAGAGACCTTGCTGATGAAGTTCGCATATCGAAGGGCTCAGCCAATACTACTTTGAAGGATGTTTTGGGCTTCAAGCGCGTCAAATCTCGACTGGTACCGTTGAAGTGTGTGAAAGATGCTTTCCGACTACCAGGGTGTCATGAAACGCATTACAACTGGCGATGAGATTTGGATCTATGCTTACGACCCCGAAACAACCGATCAATCGAACGAATATCGTGCCTCTAGAGAGCCGAGACCAAAAAAAGCGCCAAAGTCGCTCAAAAATCAAGGTCATGTTGACTGTTTTCTTCGATTATCGTGGTGTTGTGCATTATGAATTCCTTCCAACCAGTCAAACAGTCAACAAGGAATATTATTTGAACGTTATGCGTCGTTTGCGTAACGCTATCCGCCTAAAAAGGCCGGAATTGTGGAAAGACAATTCTTGGTTTTTACGCCACGATAATGCACTATCCCATACTGCCCTCGTAATTCGTGATCATTTCGCCAAAAACTCAACGCATATCGCAACCACCGTATTCACCTGATCTGGCGCCGTGCGATTCTCAGCTGTTCACAAGCTCAAAACCGCCCGGGACAAGTTTTATACGATGAAGAGATTCAAGCCGCAGCGAAGACGGACGAAGCCCATCCCGAAAGACTACAACCAGTGTTTCGAAGATTGGAAAATCCGTTGGCATAAGTGCATTGCATCGGGAGGGGATAACTTTGAAGGGGATGAAATTGATTTGGAAGAATAAATAAAGAATTTTCAAAATAAATACAATGTCACCTTATTTTTTGGGCACAGTCAAGTAACCGCTGTCAAAAAGAATAACACCGAAAAAAGTATTGCCCCATGGAAGACCACACGTCTAAAAAAACACCCGTTACATCTTATGCATATTTATCTTCTTATACATATTATGTATATGTATTTTCAAGTTTTTTTACTAGAACCTGTCAAAGTAAATTTTTAGTAATTGGTTGACAAAAGTTTCGTCAGGAGAGCAGAAGATTAAAGATTATTTTCAAAATTTATTGAGATTGTTATCGCAAGCAAGCCTGATATTGGGATGTCTTTTCGTATTTTGTCAATAGATGTCGTTGCAGTCATATTATATATGTATCTCCAGTGCTACCAATCACATTGTGTCATACCATATAGTAGTGTTGGAAAGGTGAGATTTTAAGCTTCATTTAATTAAAATTAAATTCGGGTAAGTTGAAAAAAAGTTAAAGCTGCTGCAAAAATGAGTGAAAATAATGAAGAAATATGGAAAAGGGAATAATGCCACGCAAGCCACCAATGCATTTTGCGAAGTTGACGGAGAATATGCTATATCAGTTCGTGTGGCACAATAATGGTTCGCTCGCTTCCGCCCTGGTCGACCTATCGTTGAAATAGTCGAAGAAATTATGGAAAAGGCTAACCGGGACCATGACATCGCTAAGGAACATTCATCATCAAACCATTTTGAACATTGAATTGAACCATTTAAAAAAGGCTGGCTACAAACAGAAGCTCGATGTTTGGATACCACATGAATTGTATGTGAAAAGTTTAATGGACCTACTTAACATCTGCGATTCATTGTTGAAACGAAATGAAATCGAACCATTTTTGAAGCGAATGGTAACAGGAGACAAAAAGTGGATCAAATACGACAATAATATGCGAAAACAATCATGTTCCAAGCATGGTGTAGCTCAACAAATGGTCGCAAAGCCAGGATTGACGCCTCGAACATTTATGTGGCCGAAGGAAATTTCATGTTGGTAGTACTTTGTCAGTCACATTTATGTCAAATTTCATGTCAAAAATATTCATTAGTGTTTGAGATACGTGTCGTTTTGTGAGCGCTGCTAAAAGTGAGTTTTCGTTTTGCGATGTCGAAATTTGTTGAGCAAAGGAATTTGCATTAAATTTTGTTTACGGAATCAATTTTCTGCTGCGGATACGTTGAGGATGGTGCAGAAGAAAGCCTGCTGAGTGACAGAGGCTGATGTCTAAAAATGTTTACAAGTGGTATAAGTGAGTTCCAAGCCGGCCGTGAACGTGTCGAAGACGAAGACGAAGAGCGTCCAGGGCGACCATCAACCTCAACCGACGAAGCTCACGTTCAACAAATCAAAGATTTGGTATTGAAAAACCGTCGATTAACAATTAGAGACCTTGCTGATGAAGTTCGCATATCGAAGGGCTCAGCCAATACTATTTTGAAGGATGTTTTGGGCTTCAAGCGCGTCAAATCTCGACTGGTACCGAAAACATTGAATTTTTTGGAAAAAAGGCGTCGCGTTGAAGTGTGTGAAACGATGCTTTCCGACTACCAGGGTGTCATGAAACGCATTACAACTGGCGATGAGACTTGGATCTATGCTTACGACCCCGAAACAACCGATCAATCGAGCGAATATCGTGCCTCTAGAGAGCCGAGACCAAAAAAATCGCGCCAAAGTCGCTCAAAAATCAAGGTCATGTTGACTGTTTTCTTCGATTATCGTGGTATTGTGCATTATGAATTCCTTCAACCGGTCAAACAGTCAACAAGGAATATTATTTGAGCGTTATGCGTCGTTTGCGTAACGCTATCCGCCTAAAAAGGCCGGAATTGTGGAAAAGACAATTCTTGGTTTTTACACCACGATTATGCACGTAATTCGTGATCATTTCGCCAAAAACTCAACCCATATCGTTCCGCAACCACCGTATTCACCTGATCTGGCGCCGTGCGACTTCTGGCTGTTCACCAAGCTCAAAAGACCGCTCCGGGGACACCGTTTTTATACGATAGAAGAGATTCAAGCCGCAGCGAAGACGGAACTGAAGGCCATCCCGGAAAGTGACTACAACCAGTGTTTCGAAGATTGGAAAATCCGTTGGCATAAGTGCATTGCATCGGGAGGGGATAACTTTGAAGGGGATGAAATTGATTTGGAAAAATAAATAAAGAATTTTCAAAATAAATACAATGTCACCTTATTTTTTGGGCACAGTCAAGTAACCGCTGTCAAAAAGAATAACACCGAAAAAAGTATTGCCCCATGGAAGACCACACGTCTAAAAAAACACCCGTTACATCTTATGCATATTTATCTTCTTATACATATTATGTATATGTATTTTCAAGTTTTTTTACTAGAACCTGTCAAAGTAAATTTTTAGTAATTGGTTGACAAAAGTTTCGTCAGGAGAGCAGAAGATTAAAGATTATTTTCAAAATTTATTGAGATTGTTATCGCAAGCAAGCCTGATATTGGGATGTCTTTTCGTATTTTGTCAATAGATGTCGTTGCAGTCATATTATATATGTATCTCCAGTGCTACCAATCACATTGTGTCATACCATATAGTAGTGTTGGAAAGGTGAGATTTTAAGCTTCCATTTAATTAAAACCAAACTCGGGTAAGTTGAAAAAAACTTAAAGCTGCTGCAAAAATGAGTGAAAGTAATGAAGAAATATGAAAAAGGGAATAATGCCACGCAAGCCACCAATGCATTTTGCGAAGTTGACGGAGAATATGCTATATCAGTTCGTGTGGCACAATAATGGTTCGCTCGCTTCCGCCCTGGTCGACCTATCGTTGAAATAGTCGAAGAAATTATGGAAAAGGCTAACCGGGACCGTCACATAAGCAGCCATGGCATCGCTAAGGAACTTAACATTCATCAGCAAACGGTTTTGAACCATTTAAAAAAGGCTGGCTACAAACAGAAGCTCGATGTTTGGATACCACATGAATTGTATGTGAAAGGTTTAATGGACCGAATTAACATCTGCGATTATTTGCTGAATCGAAATGAAATCGAACCATTTTTGAAGCGAATGGTAACAGGAGGCAAAAAGTGGATCAAATACGACAATAAAGTGCGAAAATATCGTGGTTCAAGCGTGGTGGAGCTCAACAAATGGCTGCAAAGCCAGGATTGACGCCTCGAAAGATTATGAGTAGTGTTTGGTGGGAGCTGCTCCAGCCTGGCCGAACGATTGATTCTCGAATTTACTGTCAACAACTGATGAGATTAAAGCAAGCAATCGAAAAAACGGCCAGAACTGATCAACAGAAAGGGCTACGTCTTCCATCAGGACAACGCTAGACCACACACATCTTTGATGACTCGGCAAAAA
Source organism: Bactrocera tryoni (assembly GCF_016617805.1). Classification (NCBI taxonomy): domain Eukaryota; kingdom Metazoa; phylum Arthropoda; class Insecta; order Diptera; family Tephritidae; genus Bactrocera; species Bactrocera tryoni. Next base: position 33,368,953 of record NC_052500.1, on the reverse strand, counting down.
CTGGGAGAGCTTGATTGAGAAGTTTTGTTGCAACCACCTTATAGCCCTGACCTTGCAAAATCGGACTACCATTTGTTTCGGTCAATGCAGAACTTCCTTAATGAAGCAAAGTTGGCTTCAATAGAAGCCTGTGAAAATTACTTGTCACAGTTTTTCGCCGCGAAATCAGAAAAGTTGTACACTGATGGAATAATGTCTCTAGCGGAAAAATGGCAAAAGTGGCCGACTAAAATAGTACACACTTGGTTCATTAAAGTTCATTATAAAAAAAACAAACAAAATAAGTTGAAGCTTGGTTAAAAATACGAAAAGACTTTTTCCACTACCCAATATATTTCAAGCAGCCACAGAAGAAATTTTAAGCTCTTATTTAATTGGAGAGCAATCGTCCGAGTAGAGCTGTTTTTCATTAAGATAACAAACAGGTGCACAAATGTCAAGTAATCCTAGTCCTAAAATTATTTTAGAATATTTTTCAAAACTACAGGGTTTATTTCTATGTATTATAGGCTTTTACAGTGGAGCTTGGTTAGTTCCTTTTAACTCCTGAGTAGTTAGCTACTTAAGATATGTGAGGGATCTTAAGTCGTTAAAGAGTGTTTGCCAATAGTACTGAGTTCCCATTTTGGTGAATTTCAATACAAGCTCATCTTGCTATCAGTAGTAGGATATGAGCTGAAGTCTTATGTTTTAAAACCGCTTCAGTATTATCAATTTCTCCAGATTTAAAGTAATAAATATTTGATAATGCTATAGAATCAACTTCAGACAATCTTAATTTTTATATTATCGGGGATATATTAGGTATTTGCTTGTTCGTTATAAATATATGTATGTATGTAAGTAGTTTGAATTGATAGAGGAGCCTGTGTGTATGTTATTTATAGTTTACTCGGCAAATAATCAACCTTTGATCGGTGCAACTGAATCACATCATTTGTTTTGCTGAAACTCGATTATGTAATTATATACATACATATATAAGTATGTATGTAATTGTGTTATTATGATTAAAATTGGCACATTTTCCAAGTGATTTAATCTCTTTGCCGTTTTGACTTTGTAATATGAAATGTTTGTTTACTGAAAAGGTACGTTTTTGCTTACTGGTGAAATCATTATGAATATATAAGTATATACGTTTGCAAACGTCAATATATAACAGCGACATACATAGTTAAGTAATCAAATGAACGAAATTTGTAAATAAAACTTGTGAATTTCATTTTACAAGCAATTGCAAAATTTAGCTAAAGTGCACACTCGGGTCCATAAAATACGTAATCTAATCTTATTTACCGATTACGTTAGTTTCAATTTGCATGTGTTGGCATTCGTGTTTGGAAAGTGGGCGGGTCCGCGGCGAAGCGATGCTGTTGAATGACGTTCAGATATGTACTATAGTTGTACGTGATTCCAGTCAGTACACATGTTAGATTTCAAGGGCTTGTCAAACGCGAGTCAATACCTGTTTCTATAGTATATGTATATACACACATTCATACATATGTATGTAACAATGCACAAGTACAGATTTATCGCACACCTCTAACAGTGATTTACAATTATTGATAGCATATGAACATATATGTATGTAAGTATGTATATATGTATATATATAACGAGTTCCCTATGAGAATTGGTGTATGTGTATTGAAGATATTTAAAAACGAAAAAACCATTAACTTCGATAGCACCGACACTATAATACCCTTCACAGATGCATTTTTTATTGCATAAAGAGGTATAAATAAACCTTATTCTGATTTCGATCGATGAGTTTGAATGACAGCTATATGCTATACCGGTTCCGATAAGTGAGTTGCTTCTTGCTGATAAAAGGATGGATGCAAAATTTCAGATCTATAGCTGAGGAGCTAGTTCGTATATGTCGACTGACCGACAGACATGGCTAAATCGATTCAGTTCGTTACAAAAAGTCTTGCGGTATTTTTATTGTTTTTTTTTTTTTTTGTTTATTGAAATTGAAATGAATTTTTGATGACTCATGCCCAGCTCTTGACCGATGCTACAGCTGCTACTATGCCGGTCTCTTTCGACCAATTCAGCGATTTTATCGCAATTTTCGACGACAGGCCTTCCGGAGCCTGGCGCATCTTCGACCACCTCTACACCAGAACGAAAACGTTGAAACCACCGTTGTGCGGTGGAAATGGAAACTGTATCGGGTCCATAAACTGCACAAATTTTATTGGCGGCTTGAGATGCATTTTTGCCTTTATCGTAGTAGTACTGTAAAATATGCCGTATTTTCTCTTTATTTTGCTCCATGTTTGCGACGCTATAACTCACGAACGACTTAAAAGAAACGACAATCTATCAAACACGTGTTAGCGCGTGAAATGAGCCTTCCAAAAAGGTATAGCATGACCCGATGCGACGAATAAAACTAGAACTACGCGCTTTCAGCGCCAACTAGACAGCGCCGCAAGACTTTTTTGACAACCTATTATAATGTATAGGGTCTATATGACGTTTCGTTCTAGGAGTTACAAACATTGTGGCAAACTTAATATACACTGCTCAGGGTAAAAATTTCGCACTAAAACTTAACCTAAAAGATACTCGATACATAACAAAGCTTTTCTTTTCAAACTAATTAAACTGAATATGAAAGTTTTAATAGCTCTGTACAAATTTAGAGCGTATATGCAGTCCTTTATGATGCCAAAATATAGAACTCCAAACATCAAACGTTCTTACTTATCTTGATAGAGGTAATGTTTTCAATAACCTTTTTTTACAGATCACGCGTGAGTCGTGTCTCACTGTCATGTTATTTTCGCTCACTATTATTTGAAATTTCATTGTGGCAAGACTTACACCTGAACAACGTTTACAAATTGTTCAACTTTATTACAAGAATTCTCGTTCTCGTAAAGAATGTGTTTCGGGCACTTCGCTCAACTTATGGTCTACATAATTGGCTTATACCATGTTCAGACCGAAAATTTAAAAGATTAGATTACATTTAAGAATTTCATAACCCAACAGTGTTCTCACTGCCGTTAGAAAGATCAAAAAACAGCTGTTATTGTCATTCAAGAATTCACATCGCTTAATATTTATCAAAAGGAAAGATTGTCATATAGTATTTTCAAATAAAAGCGGTCTTTTTTTAATATTTTCCATATAATAGAAATAATGGATGCATTTTTTCATTTGTTAAGTCGATTTTCAGGTGAAATTAGATTCGTTGCTTTAAAAAAAATTTATTTGTTTACATTTTTCCCCCTTTGTAGTGTCTAAATCAGCTGTGATAATGTAACAGATTTCCAGTGCTGACAAGTAGAGTGCGCAAAATCAGAGTCGCACAGAGAGATTTAGCATGGATCAGTTTGAAATCATTTTAATGAAGTGATTTGGAACTGTCATTTTTGTATGGCGAAACACCATCACCCATTTTGAGACCCAGCATTCATTACTGTATAATATTCGACCGAAGAGACTACGTCCAGCAGACAGTGAGAAAAATATAGCAGTCACAGCTGAGAGTGTACGAGAAGACCGTGGAGAGTCGATTCGGCGCCGTTGGTAGCAATCGGACTGACGTATGGAACGACTTTACGTCGAGATCTTAAATTAAAAGTGTATTGAATACAGCTCATGCAAGAACTGAAGCCGCTCGACCTTCCCAAGCGACGTCGCTTCTCTCTATTGGCTCTTGAAAAGTTCCAAGAAGATCTAACGACTTCGGCGTTAAGGCCCATTTCTGGCTCAATGGGTATGTAAATAAGCAAAATATCCGCATTTGGGACAAAGAGCAACCTGAAGAAATTCAGAAGCTGCCATTTTATCCAGGAAGATAACGGTTTGGTGTAGTTTGGGGGCGGAATCATCGGTTCATATTTCTTCAAAAATGATTCAACCACAGGACCTGAAATCATTATAATGGTGTGTGGGGGCTCAAGAAAACTATCATCTGATTTCTTAAATTTTCATAACCAAATCACAATGTGTTAAATGAATTAAAATCACGAAATTTAACTATGGCTTCTCATATACTCACCAATAGATATGACATAAAGTCAACCGGACGGACATATAACTTCATACGAATATAATATTTTATATGAGGACTCGGGGAAGCATAGACAGATTCCAACAGGTTTAAAAATTCAGTTCAAAGTTCGCACTGAGATCGGAAAAAAATATTCTTCACTGTCAGCAAAGAAAAATACTTTTTCCCTAAAGTAAGTAACGGTTTCACGAGAGAAGTAATGTGCTCCACAGGTCTTGCCGGGTCTAATCAAATGTGTAACATACATAAAAGGATTGATCTCTCAAAACCTCGCTTCTAACATTGAGCAACTTTACTTAAGAACATCAAAACAATATTTATTTATGATAAATACAAATATTAAATATGTATTTACTTAGTTGTAAGATATCCGCTGTTATATTTATCGATTTAACGTATTCCTACAGCTCGTAACTCGCTTATCACTACTATTTTTAAAAAAATGTTTACATTACTATTATATTATTTATGTACATACATACATGCATGCAAAGCTTTTTATGATAATCCACTTGAACTACATCCAGATATATGTATGTATATATGAATATATGTACATATATATATGTATATGTGTTATATACATACATATGTCTGGAGGTAACGCTTTAGTGGTGGCGCTAATCTCTTTGACGCAATGGAGGGCGTCGGCTACTTCATTTTGTTTGCTTATTCGTACGTACATACATACATATGTCGTCTGTCTATAAGTATATATGTATATTTTTATAAATTTATTGCACGACATGAAATTATATACGCGTGAATAAGAAAACATTACTTATTGATAGCTAATTAAACAAGAAAAACGTTAACTTCGGCTGCACCGAAGCTGATATACCCTTCACAGCTGCATTTCTTTTAGTAACTATGTGTTCAGTTTATATGGAAGCTATATGCTATAGTAATCCGATCTGAACAATTTTTTCGGATATTATATTGTTAGCTTAAGCGGTAATCCATGTCAAATTTTGTGAAGATACCAATCCCAAATGTGAAAGTTTTCCATACGCGGATTTGATTTGAAGGTTCAGTTGTATGGCAGCTATATGTTATAGTGGTTCGATATCGGCAGTTCCGAAAAATGAGCAGCTTCTTGAAGAGCAAATGACGTTTGCAAAATTTCAAAACGATATCTTAAAAACTGAGGGACTAGTTCGTATATATACAGACAGACGGACGGACGAACAGACAGACAGACGGACCTGGCTAAATCGACTCAGCTCAACATACTGATCATTTATATATATACTTTATAGGCTTTCCGACACTTCCTTCTGGTTGTTACAAACTTCGTGACAAACTTAATATACCCTGTTCAGGGTATAAATATGCCCGCACGAAGAGGCTTGCAATGCGAAAGAAATAAAATATTAACGAAGACCAATCGCAGTCATTGTTTTCATGTTTAGCATTGTTTCTTTAAGAAATCGAATGATCTTCACAGAAATTTAAAAATAATACTCTATATAGCTTCCGGACTAGATACGCCTCCATAAGAATTATTTAAGCAAAGTAAGTGAGATGTCTTTATACATGGGTTACTGTGTATATTTCTCGCCATGGGGGCAAACTGAATAATTCAGTGAAGATCGAATCAATTATTGTGGCAGAAAATATTGTTACTCTACGCAAATAATTGAAAGGGAGCCTAGGTGGAAATATTTTTGGAAAGCATCGATATGTCCAAATGTGTTCCAATTCCTTTTTGTGATACAATAAAAAAAAATAGCAAACTGATAGCATGCTTTTTTTATAATGAAACTAAACCCTCCTTTTAGTTCTCATTTTTAATTGGAAGGTACTAATTAAAGTAAACTCGTATATCTCTTCAGGAAGAAAACTCGAAGATACAGTAAAACCAATATCAACCTAATTTTCATGGTCAATACAGATATATTAATAGCAACCCTAGTAAGTTGCTAACAAACAATAACTAGACAAATGGGTGTGGTTAAAAATTTGATTGCTCTAAATTTGCAAACAATATTTTCTGTTCACACCAAGTGATACCAAGAGCCAGACTATTCTTACACCACGGACTAAATGATCTGCTCAAGGTAGAAGTAGGAAGCGCTAAAGAAAGCCATTGCATGCAGTTTGCTGGCAATTTGGTTATATCCCGAAAATAGGTATTAAACTGTATTAAAAAACTAAACTATATTCAGTAGTTTATAAAATAAATTAGACCAAATAAACAAAAGCAGCAACATTTTTTCTAGCCATCACAGTAAAGCTGACGATTAAAAATTTGCGTATCTTGACACCTAAAGTGTAGTATAGGTGCATGCCTAAGCCTATTAAAGCGGTCAATAAAAATCGAAATTCTTTCAGCTCGAATATCATTAATTAGGCGGCCCAAGAAAGATATGCTTCTTCACAATTTATAGATATTGTTCTCACAGGCAAACAATAACCATTTTCAATAAATCATATAAATTCATCTAAAAAATTAAATATATATTTATTCCAGAGATACATATTCTACAAAGACTTGGTAAAATTTTCAAACAAAAGTATTAAAAAATTATGACGTCATTTCCGCAGACTCTTCGGAAAAACGATGCATCCGCGTTGACAAACTTCTTACAGGACGATCAAAGCTGAAAAGAAAACATAATACCTGCTTTAGTTAAGACTATAAACTTGGTATTGGACGAAGAAACAAAAACAAAAAATGTAAAATTTGTACTTTCGGCACACGTCTTTACAAGGAAATAAAATTTTGGAGAAAAAGGTTTTTGTTTTTATAAATAGTTGTAATTGAACAAAAAAAAACTTTTTCGTTCAAGACTTTGTACATTATAATTCGAAAACATGTGTAGAATTTATTTAATAACGGTTGAGGAGATCGCGAGAAATCTGGACAATCGACTTTGAAAACACTGTTTCGAGTAGAACGCCTTTAAAGTTTTAAAGTTAGAAGGCCGAAAATAGCGAATTTTCCAGATTTTTTTCTGAGAAAACCTTTAAATTTAGAAAACGTTTACACATATTATGGTATCTTCTAACTGTTTTTTAAGACTTTGTATTAGTATATATTTGGAAAGGAACTACAACTGAATCCCGGAGCTCCTCTCAAAAAAGACGTTTTGCGGTGACCACTATATCTCTGAACTGAATCCTCTGAAATCAAAAATCCCAACATATTTCGTGTAACTAATGTTAAATTTAATGTCTAATCTAATTAATCGAAGGAATAAGCAAAAAAAAGTTTTTGATAAAATGGCCGTTTATGAAAAAAACGATTTTTGAAGAATTTCGGATTTAAATTGTTTATAAAAAACATTTTTCGATGAGAAAAAAGCTTCGATTAATTACTAAAAAATATATTTAAGAAGCACGTGTTAAAATTTCAGACTAATCGGATTAGCCGTTTTCGAGTAAAGATGGTCACCGACTTTGAAAACAACAAATTTAGAAAAACGCGATTAAAGTTTGGTATGCACTTCCAAGCACTCCGAAACGCTTATTGCGTGTAACTTCGAAAGTATTCACCGGAAGGATATGAAATAAAAAAATCGACTTTTTGAAAATTCTAACTGTATATAACCCATTAAGTGACTATATAGCTGACCTCGAGTGCGCAAATATTCAAGACAGTTTCTCGAAATCTATTACTCGGATCAACTTGAGAACTTGGAACAATAGTCTAGAGACGTTTTAGAATTACCATAACTACATTTACGCATTTATCGAGATTTTTCATAGTAAAACATAAAAATATCTGTCAAAGTTTAGAAACATGTAAGGAAAACTATGAAAATAACTCAGAAACATTTGGATTCTTTCTCTAAATTTACGAAACTAGCACTTTATAACTTTTTGGAATAAGAAAGTTAATCGAGCAGGAATTATCAATCCAAAACAGTCATTATGTTCGTATTAATCGATAGAATATTGTTTTAATACAGAACGAACACTCAATAGCTGCTTGAAATATTGATTATATCGCAGATAATTGATAGAAACTATGAAATTTCGACGGCGAACTTCAGTTTTATCTAAGGCTTAGGTAATGTTTAGATCATCACAAACCCCTAATTCCAGGAACCATTGTGTCTACAAATAACTAATACACGGTTCCATCTAAAACTGAGCCCCGCTTACTCTAACTTACACTTGTTTAATTGAAGGTTATCAGAAAGTTCGATTAGAAATGGCGCCTTATTGAATGACGACCTTTTCTAGTTTAGAGCGCTGTTGAAGGGCGTTCGGTTATTTACAAAATGGATTAGTAGTTTACTGTTATCATTAGTTATGCCAATACATATGTATGTATGTATTTACGTACTTAAGTAAATATGTGCACAGCAGGCCTCTTAAAATAGATTAAGCATGGAAAAATTATTGAATGGTGCGATAGATTTTATTTCGCAAGTGCTCTCTGACATCTACACACACATATACATATAATATACATATGTACATATATATTTATATATGTATGTATGTACTTATATGAGCACATAAAAACGTATTTAATAGTTGTACGAAACATTTCAATTTGAAGTCAAGCCCTCATGTTTGGAAAATTTCCGAACGTGTTTATCACGCCTTAATTTCATGTTTCGATTTCATCGCACATAAAAGCATATGCTAATTTTGCAAAAAGTCGTTAAATGTGCAATTAACAAATAATGAGTCAAAATTTGATAACCTCTCGAGGTGGAGCCGCCGTATCTCTGACTAATTTTTTTTTGCGTATTAAATAAATAACGCCGCTTTTATGTCCGATTGAAATCTGCCCCCATGGTACTTGTATGTATGTTTATATGTGCACGCATGGTTAAAGATTTCTATGTGTTGTGAACGATTGATAGAACAATTTGGGCAAATGAAACCACTTTTATTAGACTTCAATATTAAATATTTCTCTGTCAAACACGCCCCTAACAAGAGAAGACTTTAACTACAGTTGCGCCAAAGCTATAATACTCTTCACTCGATTTTGTTCGTATCAGTGTTTTTGAAATGTGATTTGTGATGATATACGAGAGCGACCTGATAAGTATTTAGAAGTTACTATAGTGTTTGGTGTTGTACATTCTCGAGGACGGAATCGGACTGCTCACTTTGTTCTGAAAGCAGTCATTGTCGGTAATTCAATTTTGCTGTTCGGAAGTCATGTAGTGAAATCAAAAAGAGCTTAGATGCCTGAGCAATATTGGGGATGAGAAATGGTTGCTAGAACCATAAGTCCACTTCACAGTGTTTGACGCTGTGAATCCACTAGTGCACACCAAAGAAGAGGCCCGGCGAATTTGCTTCCTGAAAGCCGATTTAAACCGTTTGAGATTCAGAAGCTATGATCTACAGGCACTATCTGGAGACTGTTCCGATTTAAGGCTGAGTTGCTTAAAAACAAGAAAAAACGTTAACTTCGGCTGCACCGAAGTTAATATACCCTTCACAGATTACATTGGTGCCTTAGAAAATAATTTATACCAAATTTCGTAAATATATCTTGTCAAATGCAAAAGTTTTCCATACCAGCATTTGATTCCGATCGTTCAGTTTCTATGGTAGCTATATGCTATAGTTAACCGATCTGACCAATATCTTCGGAGATTACATTGTTGCCTTAGAAAATAATCTATGCCAAATTTAGTGAAGATACATTGTCAAATGTTAAAGTTTTCCATGCAAGAACTTGGTTCCGATCGTTCAGTTTATATGGCAGCTATATGTTATATGGTCCGATATCGGCAGTTCCGACAAATGAGCAGCTTCATGAAGAGAAAATGAGGTTTGTAAAATTTCAAAACGATATCTTAAAAACTGAGGGACTAGTTCGTATATATACATACAACAGACGGACGGACAGACAGACAGACGGACATGGCTAAATCGACTCAGCTCAACATACTGATCATTTATATATATACTTTATAGGGTCTCCGACGCTTCCTTCTGGGTGTTACAAACTTCGTGACAAAGTTAATATACCCTGTTCAGGGTATAAAAAGTAATACTCCATCATGACAACGCACGGCGACTTCGGTGGCAAAATAGTCGAATTATACTACGAGCTACTGAATGATTCTCCAGATTTGGGTGACTTTTTCTTTGCAAACTTGAAAAAACCTTTGGTCGGATAGAACTTTACAACTACATAAAGAAATTGGAATCTCAATCAAGCAAAGATTTTGTACACTTAGTACTTATCGGAGCGTCCCTGTATTTTATATATGTATGTCTATAATAACTTAACGTTGTGACTAATCATTTGTATGCATTAGGGTGTTCGTTATTTCCCAACTTGATTTTCGTTTTTCTGTGCAAATGCTCCTTAATTTTTACTTTTTTCCTTACAATCAACTATTCAATGTAAACAAGTCGAACACCCCAAGCTCTATTGAGCCAGCGTTTTTAGCGATTTCCCCAGCCACCGCTCCCAGTGGTTTTTGCCAATGGAGGCTTCTTCCTCCTGCGACCTTTGCCGCTTAACCGCAGGTTTTGCTTTAGTTGCGTCCGGTACTTCCCTATCGTCTTCGCTCCCGCTTAGCACCCTCTTGGCCCACTCGAGTCTGTTAGCATGCTGTTCGGATACCTAAACAACATGCTTATCGTTCCACGATTTTGGCCAAGTGGCGGTCTGCCTTTAGCTTCCTAGCTAGTGCTGACATGCTTCCGCCCCCTCTAGAGCCTTTCATAATTCTAGCAGAGCTTCCTTTGCTACGTCGCTTGCCGGCAGATTTTCACCGGCTTCTCCCATTATATTTCCCTTAGAATGGCCTAATGAAAAGATTCCTACTGGGGTCTCAGTTTTGTTGCTATATTTCGCCAGCGAAGGTTTTCGTCGCCCCAGGAGCAGCAGTTCGACACGGTCCAGATCTGGGTGTCAGCTTCGGCATCCCTTCACTTTCTTTCGTCACCTTTCCGTCAAAATTTGCGTATTTGTTCTTCTTGTCCACGTACAAAGGGTCTCTACTCAGAGCCGCTATCCGTCTCCGGAAAGATGAGGCTATACGTTCAGAGCCGACCAGCGCAAAGAAGGAGTCGTCTCAACTTACACCTACCACGCTAACTTAACGCCAACGGAGGGGGAACGTACTCTGAGGTCTGCCAGGGTTTTGTCGGGATGGAGACGGTTGCGACATTAGCCCGTCAACCATTTCTGACGAGTTTCACTTCATCATCCTCAGGTCTCAGAATGCCACAACCACCAGCCCAGGGTTCTACTAATACCTACAGAGCTAATCCTATTCAAAATCTAGTTTCAAAGCTAAAGTCGTCCACGAGTTGAAAGGCCGCATGTCATTTAGCATGAAGACGACCTGCACTACATACCCAAACAGTACAATATATATATCAATTGAGTACAAATATACATACCTATTTACACCAGAAAGCAGAATAAAACCCACTTTTTATTATTAAATAACGGTAAATTTTTATCGCGTACAAAATTGTCATTTTCTTCTGTGGGAATCCCGCGTGTAATTTTTCAGGTTTCACCAGCTGTCGAATGCCTAAACCCTTTGTTTAATTACAATAAACAAATTCGCTTAATAATACAAAATGCTTTTTAAACAAGTGTAGCTGCTCTCTGTGCATTCACCAACACATGCAAACACGTACATAAGCATACATATGTGGGTGTTTGCGGAGAGCGCTTATCAATATTTACTATAAATACTTCACAAGCACACACGTTTCATTAATTTATTTTCCAATATAGAATTAATTGTTGGCACCCATTTAGAGCCAGATGTACTCACTTAAAAACACATACACACATAAAAATTTATTATAAGTGCAATCAGTTGTTCCTCCTTGCACCGCCATTTGCCACTGCACTGAGACCAAACACAACAACAAGAAATTATTGAATAAAAATTAAATTGAAAACAAATTCAATTGTTTGCTCAATAACAATTTTTCCCGGGTCGGTGGGTTTATCACATTTCCGTTTAAGTGCGGAACCAAATGCGAAAATTTCTAAAACTATCGCCATGAGAAAGCGGGGGAGGAAAGAAAAAGTATTGGTGCAAATTATTAATGGCTGATCGTGCGATTTATTGCGTTATTTTGTATTGACATTGGCCACTTATCAATGAATAACAGTTTTATTTTAATCAATACTAAAAATAAATCCCATTGGGTTAAGATTTCATCAGGAATGACAATGCAAATAGTTAACTAAAGATTTTGAATAACTACAACTATTTGAAACCAACTTTCCCAACGGCATTGACCACTCATGAGTACAGTCACTTCAATATAAAAGAAACAAATGGTGAAAGACATCACCAAGCCCACAAAGTAATACTTACTCAGGTGGTTCCGTGGGAGAGTTTGGAGTTGGGAGTAGGTTAGGTTTAGCGGATTAAAGTTCCGCACTCCGGCTTTTGTTGCTTCCCCCTGCTAAAAAAATGCCTAAGATCTTGCTTTCAATAGATGAAGAATACACTGTAGAACACGGTCATGTATTAAGAGTAAGTATGAGCTCTATCATAATATGAAAAAGTCAACGGTACAAAATTCAAAATTATTTGAGTAATTTCTATCTGCTAACTTTGAGAACAAGTTCACATAATACTGAGAGCCACCATGCATATACATATGTAAGTATGTAGTATGATATAATGCATTAAGTGGAGACCCCGCAACAATATAAAAATATATTGGTTGGAATGATTTACAACTCTTTACAAATATTGCGCTACCAAACTGATAATATAAGTCCGTTATTATGCTATAAACACCAAAAAAAGTTCAGAAAAAATTGTGTTGGAGGAATTTCTGAGGAGAGTCACAACCTGCTATCGAAAAAATCAATTTAATAGAATTCATAAGACGAACAAATTTATGGTTATTAAGGATTTAAGAAAGATTATGCATTGTGACAAACAAGCTCCCGGAAATTGTAATTAAATTCTCCGGGAAAATGATATTTGAAAAAAAAATATGTATTTTGCGAAGTGTGTAGAACTTTCCTTAACTACTGTCAACCAGTTTGTTTGCAGCACCTGCTTAATTTGCTAAAACTCAGAAGTGCGTTGCGAGTTTTACAATGGATAAAAATATGGAAGAAAGAATTTGTCTCAAATTTGGTATTTCTAACCAAAATTTGTGTTCGGAATAGTAGCAAATGTTGGAAAAGGCTTACAGTCATCGACATTTTAAACTGATGATAATATTAAAAAGGTGAAGGATATGGTGATTGATAATCGTCAGGCAAGTGTTAGAGAGATGGCAAGAGAGCACAGCATCTCTCACGAGGCCGTTCGTATGATTTTGGAGCATATTTTGGGTATGAAACGCGTTCTTGCTTGATAAAACTTAAATTTTTTACAAAAGAGTTCCGTAAACAGGTCTCTTTGGACATGCTTGATCGTGCGAATTCTGATCTCACATTCATGGGGAGTATTACAACTTCCGATGAGACATGGGTTTAGTTTGACATACAATCAAGTTAACAATCATCGGAATGGAGGGAAAAAAGAGCCGAACCAAAAAAACAAACATACCAACGTCGCTCAAAAATCAAGGTGATACTTATTGTTTCTTTCAATATTCAGACAGACGGTCAATATCAAATTCTATTTAGCCGTATTGAGGCATTTAAATGAGAAAAACCGTCGAAAACGTCCGTAAACTTGGAAGAACACTTCATGGATTTCACACAACGATAATACAACAAAATATCGTGCCACGACTGTGACCGAATTTAAAGCCAAAAACGTAATTAATAATATCGGCTAACCACCGTATTCATCACCCGAATTGGAGTTTTTAAATACCATTTTTGAAAATTTAGAGAAATAAAAGTATTTGTTACATTCAAAGGATAGAAAAGTGCATATTTAAGATCTATCACTATTTTTAAGAAAGATATAAGCCAAAAGATATAAGACAAATTCAAAGACTGAAGAGTATTCGAGTAAAAATTAATATTTTTCATTGTTATTCAGATTATTACATTGTGAGTGTACAACTTTTATAATAAATTCTGTACAAAAATTTGTTGAAGTATTTGTCTGAATATTAAAGAATAGCGAAGTTCGTTTTGCCGCCCCCAAGACATTGCGCCCGGGGCGACGGCCCCCTTCGCCCCCCTACGCCACTGGATGTCTTCAATAAACTCAAAACGGTTTCCCCGGAGCGGTTTTTGAGTTACAAGAATATCCAGAAGTCACAAGGAGCTAAATCAGGTGAATACGGTGTTTGCTCAATGTAATTTGTTGAGTGTTTGGCCAAAATTTAACACAAATAAGTTAAAAAATGTGTAGAATTCGAAAAACACACTGAGGTCGACTGACATAAACAGTTGCTGTAAACACACTAGTTGACTGAACGCGCTAATTTTTGGCATCACAATTAAGGACTGTTGTACCAACCAAGAAATAAATTTACTTGTCTTCTATATAATTTTTTTGAATCTTTTATATCAAATAGAATTTTGATTAGTTTTGAAAGGGTTGCCACATAATTCATTTTTTTTTTGATATTTAATTATTACTCCATATGGTATGCAAAAACTTGGCACCTGTTTCAAAAATTCCAGTCCAGTAATTCAATATTTCATATGGGTTCAAACGAAAAAAAATTGAGAAATTTTTGAAGCCGAGTCGAATTCAGTACAATTTAAAATGATAACTCTGAGCAGCTTTTCCACTATTTAGAAATTTTCAAAAGAAGCAAATTAATTAAGTATATTATTATTTTATGGGTATCAACTCAGAAATATTCGGAACAATTTGAAATGTGACTTCAAAGCCAAACACATGCAAATAAAATAACGGAAGGTGTTATATTTGAAAAAGGTTGCCAGTCGTTTGAAAAATTAAATTTCGACAAATAAAATACTACTATACACTACTATATGAGTATCAACTGTGAAATATTTCAGACTAAGTTTAGCTTAAGTTAAATAGCTGATCTAGAGAGATCGCACGTGGACTCAAATATGAAGTCCCTTGTGAAGCCATATAGAAAAATAACTCTTGTGTTCGAACTTCCAAATTAGCAAAACGCTTAGTTGCCAATACAAATTTGCATAGGCGTTTAATTTCCACTCCCACCAGTTTAGTGGGATGTCTGAAGGTATGCGCTCCCATGTATTTAACTCTTGACCTCCCAAACGCGGGATAGTCAGGAAGGAAGTGTTGAGTTTTTTCCACCTCATCTTCTCCATACAGCTTCTAGAGATGGCGTCTGGTAAGATTCCTAACCTTACAACATGAACGCTAGCTCATCAGCTTTACAATTTCCTGCGATTCCGCTGGTGTCTGGAACCCATACTCCCTAGCCGGCATAAGTTATGGGGTATGAAGTCAAAGTGTGTGAGGATATCCTAGTGTTCAGATAATGGGTTCTCTTAAGAACCCAGATTCACTGAGTGTAATAGTACCTATCGCAACCATACACCTTCCGAAGATGTCCACGGGCACTACACATTAGTCTGAACTAATTTTAATCAAGTAAATTGGTATAATATGGCAATGTGGATATCAAATGAGAATATCTTTACATTTCACAAAGCACCTAATTTTGTTTAATGATTTATAATAGTGACAAGCAGTTTCACAATGTTTGTTATAGTTATAAATACATATGTGTGTAAATATAAATTCCTGGAATTACACTTGTACATGCATATTTAGATCGAATTGTGCATTTTTGCAGCGCCTTATCAACTCCAATCTAAATTTCACAATTTTAAGTAAATTGAATGACTCGGCAATACACGAAACGCTCGTTGAAACACAACACCAGGGCAAGAGTGAGTGAAAGCTCGAATGCTTCATGACGTAACTGTGAAAAACAGTGACGCATTATCAACCAGAGATTTGTTGGCACGTCATACTAAACTAATAGTTGCATTTACTGCATGAGTTCTATTATTTATGTTTCGAAGAAGGTGCCGTCCGCAATGAGTCAACACACCACAGAGCTGAGTCACGAAGGTGCTTACACCTTACTGCTATGTGCATATGTGTGTGTGCAAGATTAAAATTATACAAAAAACCGGCGCAAACTCGTTTCATTCAGCCATTTCTGAATGCCAAATTGATAAACTCGCATTTATGATATTTTTAGAAGAATATTTTAAAATTATAATTCAGTTTGAGTTGGCCTTTTTTTGCCAACAAAGCACGCTTCGCTTGTGGTCCACGAGTGTTGTTGAAATTGACGCTCCAGCGTTTATTATCACAATTTATTATTATTATTTTCTCGACGATAAGCACATACTTTATTCAGCATACATATTTATGTTGGTATATACATACAATGTATTTTTGTATGTAAATATTTACAGGCGTTGATATGAATATTCATGCATTGGCCGTCTGCAGTGACCAGGCGAGAATCACACTTGAATCACTTGCTGAACGAGTGATTTCCGCCGCTGTGCGTAGTGACATCACTCCAAAGTTCAAGCCCCACTTCGATTTCATATTGTTTATTATACCCTGAACAGGGAATATCAAGACAGGCACAATGTTTGTAACAACGGAGACTTTATAAGTTATATTAACGTCGAAAATGATTATCATGTCGAGCTGAGTTGATTTAGCCATTGGTGTCTGTCTGTCTGCCAGTCTGTATATACAAGAACTAATCTCGCAATTTTTGAGATATCTTTCTGAAGCTTTGCACATTTGCCAAAACCACCGATATCAGACCATTGTATCATATAGCTGCCATAGAAATGGAATGATTAGAATCAAGCTCTTGCATAAAAATCTATCTTTGTTCGCTAAATATCTTCACAAGATTTGGCATGAATTACTGCCTAAGGCAGCGCTACACCATTTGAAAAAAAAAGATCGAAGTATACATATATCATATAACTGAACGATCAGAATAAAGTTTTTGTATAGATACTTCTTTATTTGTGAAGGGTATTCTAGATTCAGTGCAGCCGAAGTTCACCGGTTTTTCGTGTTTAGCACATATTTATGCATGGCATCGTCGGTGTTTTTGCAAGTTGTTTATTAAACCACATGCCCACTTTCATAGCTGCTTGACAAGCCTCTGCGTAGTATTTTTCCGAAAGAGAGTTTGCGCTTTGTTTACCACTTTGTGTCTAACGCGTTCTTCTTTTATCTTATGGGTGTGTGCAGGTGTTTGTTTATCTAATTTAATATGTTTTGGAATTTCATATACATATTGTAAATTGCCACTCAACAAGCTCCGGTATTTTTATACCCTGAACAGGGTATGTTAAGTTTATCACGAAGCTTGTAACACCCAGAAGGAAGCGTCGAAAACACTATAAAGTATATATATAAACTATCAGTATGTTGAGCTGAATCGATTTAGCCATGTCCGTCTGTCTGTCGTCTGTCTTTATATATACGAACTAGTCTCTCAATTTTTAAGATATCGTTTTGAAATTTTTCAAACATCATTTTCTCTTCAAGACGCTGCTCATTTGTCAGAACGGTCGTTATCGGACCACTATAACATATAGTTGCCATACAAACTGAATGATCGGAATCAAGTTCTTGTATGAAAAACTTTCACATTTGACAAGATATACTCACGAAATTTGGTATAGATTGGAATAAATTGTTCAGATCGGCTCACTATAGCATATAGCTGCCATACAAACCGAACGATCGGAATCAAGAGCTTGTATGGAAAACTTTCGCATTTGACGTGGTATCTTCACAAAATTTAGCATGGATTACCGTTTAAGGTAATAACATAATCACCGAAAAAATTGTTCAGATCGGATTACTATAGCATATAGCTGCCATACAAACTGAACGCATAGTTTCTAACAGAAATGCACGGGTATTTAGCTTCGTTGCAACCGAAGTTAACGTTTTTTCTTGTTTTCGTATGAAAATATATTATTATCATAAATGATTCTATTATTTATACAAATGTGTACTAATTGTTATTAAATATTATTTTTCTTCTTTAACGCAACAAAATTTTGTCTACAAAACTTCATGATAAGCATCTATGAATTTCTAAAATTATTTAAAAACTCTACTCAGCAAGTCTGAAGAAAAAATTAGCGACTGATGTCGCTTTGTGTATTTGAGGTGTGTTAGAAATTTTTACTATCATTTTCGGTTTTAGCAACCCATAATTAGCAAAAAACAGCCTATAACATCACATTCGCAAAATGTCCGTAAATTATTTGAATATTTTTAAAAAAGCCCCATTTGCATCTTGATAACAGTTTGCTAATCTTTTTTTTAGTGAAACTTCCTATGATCTTAAAATAACTGGCTGAAATTGCTCGTAGGCATGACATGCGGAATTTTATGAAATCATCGGTATATAAGTACCTATAACATCATAGCAATATATACACTACTATTTAAATCTATAACAGTTTGTTGATCACTTAAAAATAGTAAAATCTGACTAAATATATACAAACAAATTTTATAAAACTGAAAACAAAAAACGATTGAATGAGGTAACCACAAACTCGCTTGCATCGAAGTCAACTCACCAACCTTGTCTTGTCATCACTTACGTATTTATTGATAAGAGAGCTGCAAGAACCTTTTCGGGAAGTCAAGATCTGGGCAGTCCATCTTTACTTCTGTGCACCGTAGCGTATGCGTGATTTAAGTTAATTATACACATAACATTACACTATACAACACTCGGCTGGATCATGGATATTGGATCAAACCATTGCTTTTCCGAAAGATTGTGTAATAAGTAAAAAACACACTTCTCCATTTTTCCAATTTAGCTTCCAAAGTCGAAGTATCAAATAAGATAAAAATATTATTCAAATTAAAAGCTGCAATGAAAAGGGATAAAAAATAGAACGGTTAACTCCGGTTACGCCGAAAATATAATACCCTTCACTACCCCATTCTTCGTGATACCGGCAGTTTCGTTTTTGAGATACCTTTCTGAAATTCTCCACATGTCCTTTTTCCCCAAGAAGATCCCCATCTGTCGGAACCGCCATTGTCAAACCACTACTGATACCGTATATGTGGATACCAGTTGCTATTGCAAACTTTTTGCCAAAATATCGGTCAACGTTTCAAATATATTATTAAAATTCGAAAAGTATTTTCCACAACTTTGATTTTTGCGAAAGTTACAACCGAATTTAGCGCTTACTTACCTGTTATACTCTCACAACAAAGTTGCCAAAGAGAGGATTATAGTTTTGTTCACATAACGGTTGTTTGTAAGTCCTAAAACTAAAAGAGTCAGATATAAGGTTAAGTATACCAAAGTGATCAGGGTGACGAGTAGAGTTGAAATCCGGATGTCTGTCTGTCCGTCCGTCCCTCCGTGCAAGCTGTAACTTGAGTAAAAATTGAGATGTCATGATGAAACTTGGTACATGTATTTCTTGGCTCCATAAGAAGGTTAAGTTCGAAGATGGGCAAAATCGGCCCACTGCCACGCCCACAAAATGGCGAAAACTGAAAACCTATAAAGTGTCATAACTAAGCCATAAATAAAGATATTAAAGTGAAATTTGGCACAAAGGATCGCATTAGGAAGGGGCATATTTGGACGTAATTTTTTTGGAAAAGTGGGCGTGGCCCCGCCCCCTACTAAGTTTTTTATACATATCTCGGAAACTACTATAGCTATGTCAACCAAACACTACAGAGTCGTTTCCTTCAGGTATTTCCATATACAGTTCAAAAAGGGAAGAAATCGGATAATAACCACGCCCACCTCCCATACAAAGGTTAGAAACAGAAACACTAAATTTTACAAAAGAAATGGCAGAAGAGAGCTGCACCCAGACTTTTTTTAAAAATTGAAAATGGGCGTGGCGTCGCCCACTTATGAACCAAAAACCATATCTCAGGAACTACTAAGCTGATTTCAATGAAATTCGGTATATAATATTTTCTTAACACCCTGATGACATGTACGAAATATGGGTGAAATCGGTTCACAACCACGCCTTCTTCCAATATAACGCTATTTTGAATTCCATCTGATGCCTTCTGTGTATAATATGCACATTAGGAACCAATGATGATAGCGGAATAAAACTTTACACAATTATGGTATTTGAGGTGAGGTAACCCTTGTGGAAAAATTGTCGTGATCGGACTATAACTTTTCAAGGTCCCTGATATCGAACACGAAGAACTCAGTGCCTAACCTAACATAACCTAGTTTTTCACCGAAAATATCGGTAAATGTAATTCAGAGGGCATCATTTTTATACTCTCGCAAAAAAGTTGCTAATAACAGTATCTCGATTATCACTTTATCATGGAAGAGTATAAAATGTTCGGTGACACCCGAACTTAGCCCTTCCTTACTTGTTTTAAATTAGAAAATGGTGGCCTAAGCAAACAATTTTTTCATATTTTCAGAAAAAAATCAGTTAATTGTTTATAAAAAAATTAAATTTAAAAAATCATTCGTTCAGGCACTAATTTTACATGTTTTCAAAAAGCTGTACAAGCTTCATTGAAATCTTATGAGCGGCTTACAAGCTGCAGTGGTCATTAGCTCAAAAAATATAGTTATGAGCAAAACGCTTTTGAAGTCTTACACAGGCGTTCAACAGTGCCGAGAATCCTTTGCTAATTATCGACTAACTCGAATTCTTTGCTAATATTCAGATAACTCGAAGAATAATATTCTAATTTTTATATTTTAGAAAATTCAAAATGACATTTTAAAAATTCTGACTATAGCAACACTTTAAGACCTAAAATAGAGAAATCTGATTGCTTTTTTCTTACTAACAGAATAAATTCCCATCGTTAAAAATGTTTGAAGGTTTCTAGATCAGTTAAATTCCAATTAAGAACTTTTAGCTAAGCGAATATTATTTTGACACTCACAAAAAAGGCCAATCTGCAACTAGAAAACGAGCAAACCCAAGCACTTTATATGGCTTTCAACTGACTAGAAAGGTAATTCAATAGTGTTATCCAATATTATTCGAGTATTCGGAAGCGAAAGTTAAATAAAAACATTCATGATTATTAAATATTCAATAGAAACTTGTCTACACTTCGTATGATAAAAATCACTGCTGGGTATACAAATCTTACAAAAAGCGTTTCACATACTTATGTATGTATGTATGTAGACAAACATCGAATATTTAATCAGTAAACAGAAATAAATTAATTGTTTTAGACAAGCATTTACCCAATAAAAGTCCACCAAAAATTTAAAAATAAAAGCTAATGGCCCTAAAAATATTTGAAACAAGCGTGAAATTCGTACGAAAACATGTATGTATGTATATCTATTTGTTTACCTATACACATGTATGTATGTATGTGTATATGCCTGTCACATCTGTTTTGGCATAAGTAGGTGATTGCTCACTCGGCGAGGGCGTGCACACAGCTGTCGCAGAACGCCCAAGAACTCGAGATTGGCGCACCAAATCATAAAATTCAGCTAAAACCAAAAATACCGCAAAATATATATGTACATATTTATCTGCATGTGTATATACTTATGTACATACATGTATAAATGACGCAGCTGAGAAACGTAGCTAGGAATATCAATAAAGCGCTCAAAGTGAAGTGGCCGATACGAAATAACTGGCGCAATGTGCCAATGAATTGTGGCAGCGAAGTTCAGAAATAAAAACACCGCAAGCATTCACTTAACCGAAAAAAACCGAAAAATATCACTTTCGCTCGCCGGCAGCGGTGGTGGCGGCAAGGTCGTTCACCAATTTGCGGTCATAAAACGACACTGATAAAAGCATTTTTCAACAAAATTACCCAAATTCACTACATACATACATGCTATAGTCTCAATGTACATAAGTATGTGTGTGTGTATGTGTAGTATAATACGGTAACCAATCACCCGCAAGCGTACCTACTGACTCACTATTGCACGGGCTCGAACACTTGTTGATGCACTGACTCACCTACACCGCATTCGCTCATTCATCAACCGATCGCACCGATCACCTCTATAGCGAAAGGCTGGTGTATTTATTTGGGTAAATACATATGTATATATGTATAAAGTATGCAACAGTTGTGCTCATGATGCCACAAGAAAGGGTATTGAACGCACGATGACACTGAATGTGGCAAATTCGCATAAAAAACTTGCTCCAACAACTACACACACTGATAATCAAGTCAATAACTTAAACGGCAAAGCCGTTGACAGCATCGACATCATCATCCGCAATACCGAAGGTAAAATAATAATAATTAAACAAAGGCCAATAGCCCTAGCTAGCTGTGCATTTACAAAAATATATATGGGCATTGAGTACTTAAGAATTAAGTTTTTCTCTTTGAAAGAATTTGTCATCAATATGTTCAAAAGTTCAATGTACAATTGATTATAAGCCCTGCTGGCACGAAGTTAAGAGGCTCGCTCATGAATCAAGAATAAAGTTTAGGAGACAATTCTAGTGAACACGGACGCCACGTCACAAAATCGGCTGTATCTCCGAAAATAAGCCGAATTTTGAAAAATCCTTTCAAGGTCATATTTTTGAAAGTCTAAGCTCTCAAGATATGCAAAAAAAAATAGATTTTTTCAAAATCCTAGACAAGAATACCCCCTTAATATAGTGTATCTGTGGTTCAGATACATATGCTATATAGTATTAATCGATTTAACTTATAATCATTAACACTAAATTATAACATGAGATTCCTCTGAGGAATCTGTAGAACTGTAGATAAGAAATTGAATTCAACTGCAGGTCATGTTAGATAAAATATTTGTCCGTTCAGAGCTGAAAGTTGTGATTTGGCTACCTTCGAAAGCTCTGTGGTTACATTTAGGTCTATCTAAAACTGTTCAGAAAAAATTATAAAAATGATTAGGAATCTCAAAATTGCATCCATTCAATTCAGCCTGCGATATAATCTCAGAAAATATAGAAATCTAAGATTATACCTAAATACCTTAGTCACGCCTTTCGAACTAAGAAAATGCAAGTAGTTAAAACAGTAGTCGAAGACGAGGAACTTTGATATTTGGTTTTCTGCACCATTTCGAATTCCTGATATCTGGAAGTCTTCCGATATCTTTCTCTAAAAATAATCTAATTAATAGGTGTGTTGTGTAAAATTAGACTATTCTAATATGAAAACTTACTTTTATCTTCCGAAATAAGTAAATTATTGAAAAGCAAAGCAGACGTAGTGAAACACAAATTTAAAACTCGTTCTTGTTTCAAATAAATACAATCTCCAAAACAAATTTTTAATCCTGTTTAACGCAAAACTCGATTAAATCATAAAGATTGATGGTAATGCACTGTCGGTGGATTGTCATCTCCAATTGGCTTGTATGCTTCTAAGCTTGTATCCAAATGTGTATATCAATGAGTAACGTTATAGTCTAGTCTTGGTCGAATAATCTTTGAAATAAAGATTTGCACTTAATGACTTTGTTGTTGTGGATGCTTAAGCAATTCTGTTGAATAATTATTATTGATTATAATCAAGTAACATTATAATATATACTCGCGTTTTGATTTTAAATGTTTAAAATCTCTTATGAAAATAAAATGAATATCAAAGAAAATAATCGTAAATTACTTTTTACATAGCACGAAACGAATGCTCATATTATAAACAAAATAGAACTAAGGAAATGTCTTATATACGAGAGTAGTCCGATATGTAGTTATTCTAAGAAAAAAAACGAAAGTTATGGAATTATGACTATCTCAACATAGTCTCCTTTTAACTCAATATACATACTTACCCAACGATGCTCCGATTTCTTTAATCCGTTTGAAAATACGTTTTTTCTATAGGTCTTCAAAATAGGCCTCTACTTTATGTTACTAAAGAAACTCTGCCCGGCGAATAATTTTAAAAACAAAAAACCACATGGGACTAATAGCAGGAACAGCGAAAAACGCTACTCCCTTCCTCAGTTGCCGTCCTCAGCGAGCAAAATGTGTCAAAAGTTGAGCCCGTAAAAATCAGCTATCTTTGTTTGTTTTCATTTGAACAATGTTGCCATTGCTCAATACGCATATATAGTTTTGTACACATCAAAATTTTCAAGTACAATCTTTCATAATATAAAATATCAAAACTAAAAACAAACTATTAAAAATAGTTTATATATTTATAAATAATAGCATTCGACTCTGGTTTTGAGTTAGTTTAAGACAATTTCAAACATATTGAAAACAATTTTTATAATTACTACAGTATATCGAGACTGGCAACCCTGCGTTGTGAGAGAGCAATCAGCTGACACGTTTCTACGGCAAAAATCCAAATGCCGTGGATTCATACGGCATCCTACGGCAAAGAGAGAAGGGAGTAGCGTTTTCGCTGTTCACTTACATTGCGCTCCCATAAGATAGGTCGTATCAGCTGACACGGGCCACGGGTTTACGTTGTTCGCTGATCCAGCCAAAAGCTTAGAGAATACGTTATATGGGTCGGCAGGTTGTGGTATGATTTGACCAGTCTGGATGTGATGACAACGAACGGTGAGAACAAGTATTTATCGGACGACCGTCGTATGTAATGTATTTATGTTGAAAGTATTTGCACATAAAAATATATTTTGTTGAACTTTGTATCTGAATTTTTCTATTATTTCTTTAAAGATTTACGATTAACAACAAACATAAATATTATGGCCGACTATATTTATACGCATTATTAATCTTTATGTTCTGTATTTATTCATAATTTATTATTATAATATACTATACAACTATTCTTACGTGGTTACCGAAAACGCCACTGGTCGAAATAGCTGGCGACTGGCATAATAAAATACAGAGAGAGTAGTGTACCTTCAAGTAAATATCTACATGTAGCATTGAATTTTGCTTGCATATAAATAACCAGATGGCATATACCCTTATAGTTATTGTTGACGACAAATCTGTTTTAAGAATATAAGTCCTAATTTAGAAAATGATATATTCTTAGAACAGATTTGTCGTCAACAATATTGGGAAATCTTAAAAAGTGAAAAAAAAATCATAATGGGTTGATACTCATTGGAAAAGAAAGATAAAATAGCAAAAATGAAAGGAAAAACAAGTAAGGAAGGGCTAAGTTCGGGTGTCACCGAACATTTTATACTCTCGCATGATAAAGTGATAATCGAGATTTCATTATACGTCATTTACATATTTTTCAAATACCGTATTTGTGTAAAGTCTTATTCCGCTATCATCATTGGTTCCTAATGTTTATACTCGTATTATACAGAGAAGGCATCAGATGGAATTCAAAATAGCGTTATATTGGAAGAAGGCGTGGTTGTGAACCGATTTCACCCATATTTCGTACATGTCATCAGGGTGTTAAGAAAATATTATATACCGAGTTTCGTTGAAATCGGTCTAGTAGTTCCTGAGATATGGTTTTTGGTCCATAAGTGGGCGAGGCCACGCCCACTTTCAATTTTTCAAAAAGGCCTGGATGCAACTTGCTTATGCCATTTCTTCCGTAAAATTTAGTGTTTCTGACGATTTTTGTTAGTCGGTTAACGCACTTTTAGTGATTTTGAACATAACCTTTGTATGGGAGGTGGGCGTAGTTATTATCCGATTTCTTCCATTTTTGAACTGTATATGGAAATGCTTGAAGGAAACGACTCTATAGAGTTTGGTTGACATAGCTATAGTAGTTTCCGAGATATGTACAAAAAACTTAGTAAGGGGCGGGGCCACGCCCACTTTTCCAAAAAAATTACGTCCAGATATGCCCCTCCCTAATGTGATCCTTTGTGCCAAATTTCACTTTAATATCTTTATTTATGGCTTAGTTATGACACTTTATAGGTTTTCGGTTTCCGCCATTTTGTGGGCGTGGCAGTGGGCCGATTTTGCCCATCTTCGAACTTAACCTTCTTATAGAACCAAAGAATACGTGTACCAAGTTTCATCATGATATCTCAATTTTTACTCAAGTTACAGCTTGCACGGACGGACGGACAGACGGACGGACGGACAGACAGACGGACGGACGGACAGACAGACATCCGGATTTCAACTCTACTCGTCACCCTGATCACTTTGGTATATATAACCCTATATCTGACACTTTTAGTTTTAGGACTTACAAACAACCGTTATGTGAACAAAACTATAATACTCTCCTTAGCAACTTTGTTGCGAGAGTATAATAAATAAGGGCAAACCTGAGATCGGGAAAAGGAAACGGAGTTCGTTTTGGAATTTGAATTTTCAAAAGTTAACCGGGCATTGCGATTTCGAACGAAACTATGCGTCCCATAAAAAAAATTATATGGCAAACTTGAATATAATAAAAAGATATACATACATATGTATATTTTTTGTATGAACATCTTCTCCACTTAACCTCAAAATTTATGTGAACAAGTAAGGAAGGGCTAAGTTCGGGTGCCACCGAACATTTTATACTCTCGCATGGTAAAGTGATAATCGAGATTTCATTATACGTCATTTACATATTTTTCAAATACCGTATTTTTGTAAAGTTTTATTCCGCTATCATCATTGGTTCCTAATGTATATATTATACAGAGAAGGCATCAGATGGAATTCAAAATAGCGTTATATTGGAAGAAGGCGTGGTTGTGAACCGATTTCACCCATATTTCGTACATGTCATCAGGGTGTTAAGAAAATATTATATACTGAATTTGATTGAAATCGGTCTAGTAGCTCCTGAGATATGGTTCTTGGTCCATAAGTGGGCGGCGCCACGCCCATTTTCAATTTTAAAAAGGCCTGGATGCAACTTGCTTATGCCATTTCTTCCGTAAAATTTAGTGTTTCTGACGATTTTTGTTAGTCGGTTAACGCACTTTTAGTGATTTTGAACATAACCTTTGTATGGGAGGTGGGCGTAGTTATTATCCGTAAACTTCCATTTTTGAACTGTATATGGAAATGCTTGAAGGAAACGACTCTATAGAGTTTGGTTGACATAGCTATAGTAGTTTCCGAGATATGTACAAAAAACTTAGTAAGGGGCGGGGCCACGCCCACTTTTCCAAAACAATTGCGTCCAAATATGCCCCTCCCTAATGCGATCCTTTGTGCCGAATTTCACTTTAATATCTTTATTTATGGCTTAGTTATGACAGTTTATATGTTTTCGGTTTCCGCCATTTTGTGGGCGTGGCAGTGGGCCGATTTTGCCCATCTTCGAACTTAACCTTCTAATGGAGCCAAGGAATACGTGTACCAGGTTACATCATGATATCTCAATTTTTACTCAAGTTACAGCTTGCACGGACGGACGGACAGACGGACGGACAGACGGACGGACAGACAGACATCCGGATTTCGACTCTACTCGTCGCCCTGATCACTTTGGTGTATATAACTCTATATCTGACTCTTTTAGTTTTAGGACTTACAAACAACCGTTATGTGAACAAAACTATAATACTCTCGTTAGCAACATTGTTGCGAGAGTATAAAAATATAAATAACCAATTTGGTGTGCACTTACCCTTATTCGACCCAAATACATTGTTCTTTTTTATTTAAAATATTAGTTTTTTCACCTTTATTTTGACTTTCAAACATATTTTTTTTATAATATAATACATGTACATAATTATTTATACAATGTATGTACTAATATGTAAACATACTTGTGCTCATGGAAGATTTGAGTACATTAGGCATTGGTAAGATTCCATTCGCTCTCTAATTCTGAAAGACTTACTACGTCAAGGTTACATGATCGACGCATTTAAACACATTTGTATGTATGTATATTTGTAATCTATGTTTATAATTTGAGTACATACAAACGAATTTAAGAAGTTCCAAGTGTTTTATGCTTGACGTATTTACTAAAGCAGAGCATGTGTAAGAGTGTACATTTATGTATATTGGGTATTCACTTACATATCTACATACATACATATTTATCTCCAATAATATATAATGTACATATGTATGTACATACATATATAATATAGAGTAAAATGTATATAATATTTAAGTAAATTATCTCAACCAAGTACGTGTTCAAATAAATTTTGTAGAAAAATAAGTCCATTATTCTGTCTGAGGAGGAGGGTCGATGCCATTAACCCGCTGCGTCGATGCGCAAATAAACCAGTCTCATTAACCTACCGGCCTGGAAACCAGTTCTGCAACATGAAGCTTACCAAATGAACTCTCTGATATGCGTAGAAATGTACATATGTATGTACATAAGTATGTAAGAGGAGTATATTACAACCCTCTGAGTCAAAAGTTTATTAAAATATACATATACCAACAAAAGTATACAAATTGACTTAATAGTAATATGTAAGTACCGTTTAGCATAAATCTACATAAATACGATCGTATGAATGAACAATCTCACTCTTGTATAGTCACTCGTATTCTTATGCGCATATTAAAGTAAAATGTTTAAAGACACGCCTCTCAGCGCATTCACATTAAGAAGCATTCTTACTTCTCTATATATTAACTGCATATATACATACATATACTTTTGCTACAGTCCTCTTTTCTGCTGGGTTAGCATGCATGCAGAGCAACACGTCCTCCATTGGAGACACACTGTACTATTCAATAGCAGGCCAGCTGTTTGAGCGTGACATGACTAGATCCACGTCGCTAGAGTTGTGATGTGTTTTAAATTGGAGTATTTGTATTTTTAGCAGTTTGTAGAATTTTTTAGAAATTATGCGCTTAGCTTGATCATGTATAAGTACTTTTGAAAGAACTGGAAAAAAAATATATACAGTGCATCACAAAAATAAGTATGCAATGTGTTTATCCGTTTTGTTTTCAGAAAAAAATGCCGCAGAACTAATAATAATATCCATTTTTTTATTTTTTTCAGTTATTTCATATTTTAGTAAAAAGCAATAGCAAAAAACAGAAACTTAAATTAATAATTTTTCAAATTAGAGAAAAAAAGGCTTAAATAGGTAAAAATTACATCACTAAAGTATGTATGCAATAGTAATACATTCCAAAGAAAAAGTTCCAACGGTTTTATTTTTGAGCTTTGATGGGCTGTTAATATTTTATTGGATAGCTTTTGGATTTTTTTATTGCATTCAATCCGGATGGCATGGACTTTACCAGTTTTTGGGTCACTGAAGGTGGAATCTTGCCCCACTCTTCGATTAAAGCAGATATCAAAGATTCTTTGCGGTTTATTTGGTGTCTTCTGATATTTCTCTCTATAAAATGACCCAAATGTTCGATAGGGTTCACATCAAGAGATTGGGTTGGTGTTTTTAATTGTTTGGATGTCTTGTAAAGTAGCAATTCCTTAACAATGTGAGCGGAGTGTTTTGGATCATTGCCCTGTTGGAAGACAAATGATCCTTTAAGTCCCAATTTGGCCGCACTATCGTTTAAATTCGATATTAATATAATAAGGTAATAATATTTGTTTATTTTATGCTCAATGAATACAAAATTCCTTACACCAGTTGGTGCCATACACCCCCAAACCATGAGCAACCTACCAACATGTTTTACCAAGGCAGCCATATTCCGTGAATCAAGCTCTGTATTTACTTTTCTCCATACTTTTTCATGTCCATCTGATCCAAAAATGTATAATTACTTTCATCTAAGAAAATAACAGAATTCCAGAAATATTCTCTATGTTTACTTTCGTGCTTTCACAAAGTTTAATCTTTTTTGTCTGTTAATGTTGCTTATGAATGGCTTTTTACGGACATTACGACCATGGGAACCTGTATCATACAGCACTTGACGATTAGTTTGGGGATGGCAGGTTTTACTGGTCTCATTTTTAATTTCAGTACGCACTTTTGGAGCACTTTTCTTCAGATTAGCCTGTATCTTGTGTGTAATAATGTACCGATCCTTGGAATCAAATGTTTCTTGTCGTCCAGATCTTTCCTTATTTTTTGTATTGACCTCTTCTTTGTATTTTTCTACTATTTTTTGAATATTAGAATTACTTTTATTTATTAGTTTTCCAATTTGCCTCTGACTTTTGTTTTCTTTATATAGTTTTATAATAGCACCTTTCAAATTTTGTGATAGTTCCTTGACGGGCGGCTCCATGATCAAAATGTAATTGCAATTAACGATGAAATTTAATGAAAACTCCGGAAAATTATTATTTTATAAAAAAAAAACAATACTTATTGCTTCAAAACGTATAAACACTGTGTATCAATCGAAACAATACTGAAATGGTAAATTGCATACTTATTTATGTGACATGATTTTCGCTTTTTACAGAGAAAATCTAACGGTTTTTAATAACGGAATATGTCAATGATATCAATTTGTCATATTCGTGAAGGCAATATTATGAGTAGTTGTTTTTGGAAAAAAACACAAAATATATACTTTTTATTTTGCAAATAATTTGACTTTTTTTACGCCAATATATAGTGCATACTTATTTCTGTGATACACTGTATGTACATACATATACATATATAAATATGTACTTATCTTTTTATCAAAATATTTACTATAAAAGCAATAACGAAGTTATCTAGTTGAATTTCATACTAGAGAGCATGCAGAAGTGCATTAAAACGATCTACATAAATGCTTTCTGACCTTACTCTTTTAATCGTATAACCGATTTATTCTAGCCCTCTGACGCTAACTACGCAATTTATTGCAATTATATTGATTGATAACCCGATGTGGCAAATAACTGATATCTTCGTCACACCGGTTATCTCAACTAAAACTGATCATCCACATAGCAATTTGAAGTTCATGTGAACTGGATGATGAAAGAAAGTCATCGTAGCATTATATTCTAAGTTTTCTCCCATGTCGAATTATTTGGTTCAAATTTCTCATTGGTCCTATTCATGAAATTCAATGTACCTATAGTATATATCTCATTATTTCCACTACTAATTAACAATAAATTATACACCATTTACCTGTTTTGCAACAAATATTTCGAGCGGCAGGTTGTGCATGAAGTGACTCGCCTCTCTGGTACAGTACCTCTCAAAGATAATCACATATTTTTTTATAACACAGCGTTGACTCCATTTCATGAGCCTCTTTGTTAAGATTTTTCAAGCATACTAATTTTATTCACACCGCTTACGCGCCAGTCGTTTCTTCTTTTCGCTATTTATCGGGAATTAGAAATACCAAATGCAGTCAGGTCCTTCTCTACCTGATCTCACGGAGTAAAGGTCTTCCTCTTCTTCTGTTTCCACCGGTGCGTACTGAATCAAAAATCTTCAAAGCTGAAGAGTTCTCTTTAACTATGCCAATGTCAGCGTATATTTCCCACTGCTGAACGTCCCATCGACCGCGGTATTCGCCGATATCAATGTGCAAAGCACCATAAATTTTCCGCAAAACCTTTCTCTCGAATACGTTGCAGTGCCAATACGCCTTGGTCGACCCTCTGAATGTTGACGCCATTATAACTTTCAAGCTTCAGAACAAGGAAAACTGGAAGAATATGAATTTAAAAACTTATATTCAAAGCAGGCTTTTTTCATCTCTCATACTTGTATACATTTCGTTAAGGGGTCAGTAGGGTGATATTTTTAACATTTTTTTTTGCATTTTCGGTTCCTTTATATCCTTACAATTAATTTAGAAACCCATTTTACCATTGGAAGGTTTCGAAAAGCAGGCATAGCCGATTAGGGGTATGTCAATTTTTCAACTTTGGTGGCCATCTTTGAATGCTTTTTCAGTACCTCAAACTTTAAAAGCGTTTCTTCAAAACACACTTTTTTAAACGGGCGGTCATGATCCCGGTCGAACTACTCAACCGATTTGCTTAATATTTTTTTTATGTAATAACTTTTAATTTATTGACAATGTTATGACGTACTTTTTAAGAATAATTTGGGTTTTTGTGTTTCAGATTATCCAAACATGAGAAATCGTGTCCGCCAGTGAAAAACGCATCTCATTCACCCAGCCCTTTCTCTCATCTCTCATCAGATCTCATCAAAAAATTCCGAAAAAATTTGTTTATACACTCCACGATACACCTCATGATATGTGAAAAAAGTTCTATTGTAGAATAAACATTTCTATAAAAAAACTTGTCAAAAAACAGGCCAGATTACCCTACTGACCCCTTAATATGAACAATTAAAGGAATCAATCTCGAACATGGGGTTCATGGACTACTGAGCTAGAATTTGCGCCAATTCATTGAGTCAAGTCCAAGTCCCACCACATCATACAACCAAATGACAGGACAATATCAAAATATGAATATTTTTAAACCGGAGACCTCGAAATAGAATCAAGTGTTTATCTATATCTTTTAGGGGATTCAATTATTGTAGTTTCACACCCTTCAGGGAGTTATTGAACAGGTTTTGTTACAACCCGATTACAAACTCACGATCAAACGAGTATTCATCAGTGTCTGGCTACACTAGCCTGACTGTTTGAAGACCGAATCAACCACTTTCTTCTCTCTATATGCTATAAGCTCATTGTGTGAACGATAATTATGTATTTTCGCAGGAACATGAAGAGTGCTTATTTGCCAATAAATGCATAAAACCGCAAGTAAATACTTAATAAGAATAGAAATACTAAATACTAGACTAAATATACAAACATACACACACCCGTGCATACAACATCGTTTCTACACATGTTTAACAAAATTTTAGGCGCAAAGAAAATCAAAGAAATCGCCTTAGGCCTAGCAGATATTTGGCAGATATAGGCAGAATAATTTGCCAGAGTTATGCGCCAGCAATTTGGCCGCTGTCTCGCTGAGTTTTGTTATTCTTGGCATTGCTTTTGGCATATAGGCTTGAGATTTCGCATTGTTCGGCATTTATAAATAGCTTTCTTCAACACAAAATCAAATGTGCGTCAGCGAGCAGATTTTCAATATGATATCTCAAAAACGCACAGAGACATCAACTAATTAGCGGGTATTTGAATAAAAAGCGACCGAGAATATCGAGGCCTTTGGCACAGCGGAAAGTTTGTTGCTGCTAGTGCCAAGGGTTCCGCGTTTGAATCCTGACGCAAGGAAAACGGTAAAAGCGAAAGTAGGATCACCCAGTTTTACATGTTTTTTTCATATTTGCGAAAAAATTTATGGCTCTTACATATGTAATTATTATGTACTTTGAAGTAATTGTTCAAAGAATTAAAGGCCATTGGTAATCACTCAGAAATATCCATCGCCCCAGCCTTCATTTCTTCACGTGCCATTCCTGCTGCGTCGCCCCGATTATGTGGCTTTGAACAACCCACTTTTTGTTCGCTTATCACGAGCTACGACACAACCACCGATCACACAGTATTCTCGAGTACGTGCGTCTGGCAACGCAAGTGCGTCAACGGGTTGTGGGCTAATTGTTAACCGTCAAATGCATAGAATACAAAGAAATACAATTGTGGGTGTGTCGGTATGTACAAACGACAGATTACAATGCCCCATCCCCACTACAACGAGACTGTCTGTCGTAGACACAATGACTCGGTCAATCAGGTATTTTGTTACTTCTTGGTCATCTACCTTGACGGAATTCTAGACTAGTTGACCTTATCAACGGTGCGCCGGCTTGTTTATGCGAATTTCGATAAACAATCGTGTGTCGGATTTCAGCAAACGCGCGTGTCCATAAAAACAAACACAGTTATACAACAAGTAAGAAAGGGCTAAGTTCGGTTGTAGCCATCCATTAATGAACATTGAACGCACATATTGACCGACATAAACGCTTTAAGGTCAGATGGAACGTCAAAATAAATGAAAATCACTATATTAAATATTATGGCTAGAGAAAGATCTGAACTGATGGCACTTAAATTTGGAATTACTCAAGTATACAGGAGAAGTTGTTCCCAGGCAATTTTCTGAAGACAATTCAAGCGCTGACCGATATATTTTACTCCCAGTCCGCTGTACTAACCACGTCATGGGATAATTTGTGGATCGATTTCACACAATAAATCCAATATTATATTTTTCATAAATATTTACTCCCTGAATTTCATTTAGCTACCACACAGATTGCCCAATGTGTATCCATTTTAGGCAAGAGAATATGCTGGTATAAGGATGAGATTCTCTCTGAATTTCAGTAAAATATCTTACTATTGTTCGCCAGCTGTCATATAAAGTCAACCCAAAATTCGAAAATAGTATTAATAGGTTACACCCATTTCCACAGTGTATCATAGAAATGCTTGGGTAATTTCAGACACCAAGTTTGGTGAAAATTGGTCGCGTAGTTCTTATTTCGCATATGCTCCAGAGCCCTTTTCTGCCATCTTCGTTGGGACTTTAACGTTTGTGGCGTATTTATTCAGTTTAGTTTTCAAAAAAACTTATAAGGGGATTGAACGTGGTGTTTATGAGATTTTACGCGTTTTTATCGTGTTCGAAGAGGCGCTCAAAGGTACTTCTTCAGAAAGTTTGGGTAATTTTGCTTTAGTGGCCTTAAGTAATCCTATCGACTGCAATCCTCTGAAAAAGCTATAGTCTATTATAATAATTTAAAGCTTTATAAGTTTTCATTTTGGGACATGGCTATCATTCGATTACGCCCAACTACAATACCGACCTCACATTTTGCCAGGGAACACAAAAGTTCCATCACAATACCTCAATTTTTACTCAAGTTATCGATTGCGCAGATGCTCGGACGGACAAGCTCGTCTCGTCATAAATATGTACATACATATACTCGTATAACTCTATATCTATCTCGATTGGTTTCAGGTGTAACAAACAACCGTTAGGTGAACCAAAATATTATACTCTTAAACTACATGTTGCGAGAGTATAAAAAATATGAAATTTGCTCGCATCAATAAGTGTATAAAGTTTGCATAGCGGTATCGAGGTAATTGTGGTGCACAGTGTCACACCTTTAACCAAAAAGTAGTCGAAAAACTAAATACAGAATTTTAAAAATACAAGGAATATTCTAAGTTAATATTGTGCTCTTGTGGAAAGAGTATAACGCTAAGTAATTACCAAAAGTCTGAGGGGAACATGTTTAAATTAATATATGTATGTAAATGCTGCCCGATTAGTACTTAGCTTATGAAATAGCTTCTTCTTCTTCTTAATTGGCGTAGACACCGCTTACGCGATTATAACCGAGTTAGCAACAGCGCGCCAGTCATTTCTTCTTTTCGCTACGTGGAGCCAATTGGATATTCCAAGCAAAGCCAGGTCCCCTCAACCTGGTCCTTAATCGGAGGTCTTCTTGTTTTCGTCCATCCGAACAACATGACCTATCCAGCGTAGTCGCTGTCTTTTAATTCGCTGAACTATGTCAATGTCGTCGTATATCTCGTATCTTTCTCTCGAAAACTCGTCGACTTATCGGTTGCTGTCATCGTCCAAGCCTTTGCACCATATAGCAGGACGGGTATTATGAGCGACTTATAGAGTTTGGCTTTTGTTCGTCGAGAGAGGACTTTACTTTTCAATTGCCTACTCAGTCCGAAGTAGCACCTGTTGGCAAGAGCAATCCTGCGTTGGATTTCCAGGCTGACATTGTTGGTGGTGTTAATACTGGTTCCTAAATAGACGAAATTATCTACAACTTCAAAGTTATGACTGTCAACAGTAAGGTGGGTGCCTAGTCGTGACTACGACGACTGTTTGTTTGATGACAGGAGATATTTCGTTATGCCCTCGTTCACTGCCAGACCCATTTTCTGTGCTTCCTTGTCCAGCCTGGAGAAAGCAGAACTAACGGCGCGGGTGTTAAGGCTGATGATATCATTATCATAGACATACGCCAGCAGCTGTACACTCTTATAAAAGATTGTACCTGCTCGATTAATTTCTGCAGCTCGAATAATTTTCTCCAGCAGCAGATTGAAGAAGTCGCCCGATAGGGAGTCTTTAGGCAGCTCCTTTTCGTGCTGTCGAAAGCAGCTTTGAAATCGACGAAGAGGTGGTGTGTGTCGATTCTACTTTCACTCGTTTTTTCAAAAGATTTGGCACATGGTGAATATCTGGTCGGCTGTTGATTTGGCTGGTGTAAAGCCACACTGATAAGGTCCAATCAGTTTGTTGACGGTGGGCTTTAATCTTTCACATAATACGCTCGATAGAACCTGATATGCGATGTTGAGGAGGCTTATCCCACGGTAGTTGGCGCAGATTGTTAGGTCTCTTTTTTTATGGATTGGGCAGAGCACACTTAAATTCCAATCGTTGGGCATGCTTTCGTCCCACCATATTTTACAAAGAAACTGATGCATGCTCCTTATCAGTTCTTCGCCGCCGTGTTTGAATAGCTCGGCCGGTAATCCATCGGCCCCGCCGCTTTGTTGTTCTTCAGGCGGGTAATTGCTATTCGAAATAGCTCCAAATACTTAATTCAAATTTCTGCTTGACGAGTGACTTATTCAATGTTGGAACCAAATAAAAGTTACACAAGGCTAATATTAAAAATAATGGTTGATGAGGGAGCGATTCATAGCCTAATTCGATCACTTTTAAATATGACGATGATGAAGTTGTGAGCCGATGAGTAATCATGATTGATTTCTTCTCAAAATTTCTGAATTCTGCGCCGAGATTCCGAGAAAACTGTGGTTTACGCCTTTCCAACCTCTTGCCGATTCATCTTTTTTGTTGCAGGTTCGCGGCAATTATTCACTGTTTCGACTTCATTTTGGTGCCTGAGCTATCCATGATAAATCGACATTCATGAAATGACGCGGTGATTTCTTCAGCTTGCACTTTAACAGCATAAAACACTGCTGTGGACTTACGATTTCAGTTGAGCGGTGAGGTCAATTACATATTTACTGAAATTGCTGCATATAACGGCATTATTTTGCGTTTATTCTAGCTTAGTATAGAGACCGCCGATGTTTGTAAGATTGAAAATATTGGTGATAGATGCATGAATCTTTTGAGGATTTGAGTTTCATTGTGCTATAAGAGGCAGCGGAATGATATAAAACGTTAGGGCGCATTGCTCTAGCAATAAGGGGTTTCGAAGGGCTACATGTTGTTAATTTAGAAAGAGCTAAAGTGATTTGTAAATTATGAACGCTTCGCCAATGGTTTTTCATTGTTTCCGAACAATGCGTAAAATTGGAAAATAATAACTAAATATTTTCAACCTTAAAATTTTATTATTTTGTCACCGCACGCCCACTGTGCGAATCTGCTCTCAGAGTTCTTCTTCAACCGCGCACTTCTAAACAATATGTTGTATATATGTCTTTTTTTATACCCTGAACAGGGTATATTAAGTTTGTCACGAAGTTTGTAACACCAAGAAGGAAGTGTCTGAGACCCTATAAAGTATATATGTATATAAATTATCAGTATGTTGAGCTGACGAGTTAGCCATGTCCGTCTGTCTGTCTGTCCGTCTGTCTGTATATATACGAACTAGTCCCTCAGTTTTTAAGATATCGTTCTAAAATTTTGTAAACGTCATTTTTTCTTCAAGAAGCTGATCATTTGTCGGAACTGCCGATATAACATGTAGCTGCCATACAAACTGAACGATTGGAATCAAGTTCTTGTATGGAAAACTTTCACATTTGACAATGTATCTTCACAAAAGTTGGCACAGGTTATTTTCTAAGGCAAAAATGTAATCTCCGAAGAAATTGTTTAGATCGGTTAACTATAGCATATAGCTGCCATACAAACTGAATGATCGGGATCAAATGTTTGCATGGGAAACTTCCTCATTTGACGATATTATCTTCATGAAATTCGGTATGAGTTATTGTTCATAGAAATAATGTAATATCGGAAGAAATTGTTCAGATCGGCTTACTATAGCACATAGTTGCCATACAAACCGAGCGATCGGAATCAAAAGCTTGTATGGAAAACTTTCGAATTTGACGTGGTACCTTCACGAAATTTGACAGAGATTACTGCTTAACATAATCTCCGAAAAAATTGTTCAGATCGGTTAACTATGGCATATAGCTTCCATACAAACTGAACACATAGTTACTAACAGAAATGCACATGTGAAGGGTATATTAGCTTCGGTGCAGCCGAAGTTAACGTTTTCTTGTTACTTTATTAAGTTTGCAAATGACAGGCGACTGACATGCTTGTAGTTGGCACATAATGTTGTTTGTACCCCGCCTAAAAGCCCATACCCGCAAGTGTTGATTTGTGTATTTCATGCGAAACTTCATAAAACGGTTTGTTTTTAATAAACTGTCCGCTTTTTTAACTCTGCTGTCTGCTTGAGCGCGGTGAATGGCCCGGCCAAGGAAACCACTTCCGCAGTTGCGAGGCAAGTGAGCGGCGCCGCTTCAGCGGGCACTCGCTTCTCATATCCACTTCATACTGTTATTTTGTAGACTTACTTTTGTTGGTGTATACATAAGCCGCCGCTCATTAACGTTCACCTCACACGGAATACGACGCAGTCGCGACTGGGTCGCATGGTATCTTCTTCATTAATAACTTATTCTTTATTTATTTATATACAGTTATTTACTTGGGTTATGTATACATAGGGAGTTGATTATATTTTATGATTTTCGTCTGTAAGCCAACTCATTTCAAGATCATTTACGAATTCAGGTCATGGCCGTACACGCGCCCAAACATGACGCTTCCCAGCGGATGTAGGAAGAATGAGTAAACAAACTGTCATCCGCTGCGCTGTGCAGCACTGACATTCACTTTTTGAAGTTTCATACGAGATGGCCAAGTGCTGTATGCAACATACATATTCTGCGGGGTTCAATGACGCCCGGCGCTTAATTTGCATGCGTACAGCATATTGCAGCAACAACACAGCAATTGTAGAATAAAAGTGGCTGATATCAGCAATTTCATATGGCCCAGCAAGGCGTTTATGACCCAACAAACACACCATAGATACATTTATTCACCTATTTACACACACATACTACATATTCAGCATGTTTTTTTCTTTGCATGTGTGTGTGTGTGTGCGAGCAAACATGAATTTGTAGCAAGGAAGGTGTATCGCGCGCTGGCGTATTGACCTTTACAGTACGTTCAACTGTAAAAAAGAAGAGCATGTTTGTACGAAACAGTTGAGTGAACCGAAGAGGTCAATGGAAATCGGCGTCGTGACAGAACACCGAAAATATTTTTAAATTTTTCTTCACTTTTGCTTAAAAGATTTATTGTAAGATTGGTTCAGTATACTCACCAAGACTGTTTAAGTATTTTTGTATGAAAAACAAAACAAGAAAAAATGTTAACATCGACTGCATCGATGTTGTAATACACCCTATACAGATACATTTTTTTAGGATAAAAGGGTATAAATCTTTATATTGATTTTGATCGGTCAGTTTCTATGATATATAAATGCTATAGTAAACCGATCTGAACAATTTCTTCCGAGATTATACCATAAAAAGGGTATAGATCTTTATATTGATTTTGATCGGTCAGTTTCTATGATATATAAATGCTATAGTAGTCCGATCTGAACAATTTCTTCCGAGATTATACCATTATCGGGGACAAAAATCCAATCAATATATTATATAATGTGAAGATACCTTGTCAAATAAAATAGTTTTCCATAGCAGTACTTGATTTTGATACTTCAGTTTATGTGACAGCTATGTACATACATACATATATGCTTTAGTGGTCCGATATCGTCGGTTCCGACAAGTAAACAACTTCTTGGGGAGAAAAGAACATGTGTACAATTTTAGATCGATATCTCAAAAACTAAGTGGCTAATTCACGAATATACAGACAGACGGAGAGACGGACATGGGACAATCGACTCGTACACAATTCAAGCAATTTCGTCACTATTTTTTTCACTTTCTTCTTCTTAAAATGCTGTTCGAACGGTCACAAAAATATATGTGCTTCCAAATGTCCCAGGAATGCTTGGTTTGTATAGCATATAATGTATAACTTTTACTGAGTGGGTAAGTACCTATATATATATCCTTTGTAGGGTAAGATACTATAGAAAATTATAAGAGCATAAAGGATGTGTAATAAATCTCAAAGTATGTTCATAATTATAACTTCTTCAAATAACTATGGCATCGGTTGTAGAAATTTTCATTACAGACTTAGAAATATAAGTAAAGTTAAGGTCAACAAAACAGACATAAAGAGCCTCTGAATCAAATATCGTATCTAAAGAAAGCAACGCACTTACCCTCTCAACTCCAAAATTGAGCATAATCAATCTTTAAGGGGTCACAGTACTCTAGAGCAATAAAAAATCACCTATTTCAAGATTTATTGCAAAGAAAAAAGAAAGGGTTTACTATCTAGGAGGTGTTCCAAAAATAAAGAAAGGCTTTTGTCGCTTTTTATGTAGTAAAGTGTTGACAACTCTATAAAAAAAAACAAGTCGACAGCTGGCAGTTTAAACTTTGTAAAAATATAGCGTTGCATGATAGAACAACGCGTCTTCATTATGGAGAAATATTTCAAATATAATGCAAACTTGACGACCGTAGCTCGAAAACTTCAGAGAAAGTGTGTTCAGAATAGTGTTTCAACTTGGTCTACTGTGAAGATTAATTGAAATGGCGGCAAATTTAAATCTTGCGTTAATTGTATATAACTAAATGTTTATATAGCTTTTTCTTGAAGTTCGAATCAAAATGGCAGCAATTTCGGAAACCGATAAATATTCGCCTCTAATTTTGACTATGCACCAACACGAGTATCTGAACATTTTTTTAGTTTTTTATATGCCAACATTTTCGTACAACATATTTTGTACAAAAATTCAGATCTCAATCCATTCATTTTGAAACAACACCAAAACCAGCGTTTAAAGTACTTTACCTGCAATAAAAAAAATCGCAAAAATCATTTTTTGCAGCGTCACAAAGTGAAAAGCTAAAATTATATTCAAGCATGCACTTCAGATAAGGAAAACTGACGTCTTTCGATAACACAAACAAGGAGGGAATTATTAAAACAAACCCAAATACCCTCAACATCAGTTGTTGCTACATATGTATTTGTAAGGCAATTACTTTGGCATTTTCAATTATCATAGCTACGAACATATACATATGCAACTATATTCGTAGATCTGTATCTCCAAATTACGTTTATCAGCGAAATTTATTTATATTGTTTATTTATTTACGGCAAATTGATAAACTAAATAAACACACTTAAGAAGCGATGAATGCGTTGGCGAATATTAACTTAGCCCTAGTTTTTTTTTATTGCTGTCTGGAAGCTTTTGAGATAATTTGTATATGTATTGAACCAGTTACGAGTTCCATATAGATAACCGCTGCCTCACTAGAATATTGTAGACAATTTCAGTTTTTCAAGTTCGCATATCTTTAAGAAAGTAAAACTCGAACTTTTTTTAGAAAAGGAACGGAAATTGGCCTTCACACAACAGTGAAGCTAAGCGGCTTATCATTTCTTCACACTGCGATACTCAAAGTTTTTTTCTCATTATCTTAATTCATTCGCCGATATCGCTCGACAGCGGGGTTTTGACGACAAAGTACGAATAATCAATTTGGATTTCCATAAAATCTGATAATCATCGAATTGGTGAGAAATATGCACTTCGACAAAGTGCTAGTTCCTAATTGTGATTGATTCCAAAATATATTTCCGGGCAACTTTCCAAAATGAGTGTCTCAAGCAGCTTAGGTACAATATTGTCATATAAATTAGTAATTTTTTTAACTTTATTCTGTAGATAAAAAGTGTTATAAAGTAGCCTTAACTATCACCTTCGGACTTCTCCGATATAAGTGAGGCGTTTGCATGATCCCAACTTGAATGATACCAAATTGATTAGAACTATCACAAAGTGCCAAGCTGTGTAACGTGGTAGATTAGATAGAGATAGCATAAAAGACTTCTGGCTTCTTTGCCAACACTCCTTATACTTTTGTGGTCTCCGATAGTAACACGTCCAAAAAATAAAAACCAAACTTTATCATTGGAGAACTATGTATATTCGGTTTAGATCGATTACGCAATTTGTAAGTTAGGGATGCAAAAATTTTACCACTAAAATTGTTGTTCTTGACAATATTTATTGCACACATATTGTTTAAAATTAAAATATATTCCCTTAAAATATATGCGAATAAACTAGATATAATTTTCACCTAAAAACAGCATGAAGTTTCTAAAAATATTTTTATAATTAGACACATATGTATATATACATATAAATGTAATAAAACGTCTAACGCCGTGGGGTCTAAAGATCTATATTATCTCTATTAAGTGGCACCCATGCAGCTGCAGCAATCGTGCTAATTTGATTAGCTCTAAAAATAAATTTTCACACACTCATACAACATATGTACATAAATGTGTGTATATGTACTTACATATGTACATATAAAAATGTACCTTTTCGGAATCTGCAAAATTCGCTGACTTTTTCTGACCAATAGGCCGGTTGCTCATACGCCTAGGCAGCCGTTAATGAGAAAATTCCAACACATTCTGCCACACTCACATATATCAAATATATGTACATACATCGTACATATACACAAAATAGTATATACATATGTACATATATACAAATATATATGCATATATATGTAATATATTGACTTCGTTGGTTTTGGTTGCATTGGCACCCACTTTTCCAACAGGCAATGAATGCACTTTGCACTTCATAATTTCTGCAGCTAAATTTAGACACAAACC
Source organism: Bactrocera tryoni (assembly GCF_016617805.1). Lineage (NCBI taxonomy): Eukaryota > Metazoa > Arthropoda > Insecta > Diptera > Tephritidae > Bactrocera > Bactrocera tryoni. Next base: position 33,326,446 of record NC_052500.1, on the reverse strand, counting down.
GAGGAGGTGGGTACACAAGCATTGCAGGCGAAAATCGCCACTGGCAGCACACCCAATTGCAAACACACTTACATATGTACATATATTTGTATATGTGTGAACTTAGAGGCATGTGATACCTATGGCACATACAAGATAGTTTGGCATTGTTATGATATGCAGTTCGGCATTTAGTACTTAGTGATATATGTATATATGCATATGTATGTGTGTATACTGTGAACTGAATATAGGCTATTAAGCTAAAATATCTTTCACATACTTATACTATACAAAAGATTCCTTATAGCAGCTAAATCCTACAGTAACGCGATCTGAACAATTTTTTCGGAGATTATACCGTTGCTTTGCTTTTGATGATATAACGTCAAATAAAAACAGTTTCCACACAAGTAATAAATTCCGATCATTGAGCTGTTATGATGCAGTCATCCGATATCGATGGTTCAGCAGCTTCTTGGGAAAGAGAAGTCGTGTGCGAAAATTCGGATCGACATTTCATTGATTCTTACCCTTACCTTTCAATCAAAGATCTTAACCAGCAATAAAGTAAATTCTCCAAATAGTTTTCAGGTCTGCTGCTGAGGCAATAGTTCTTGGGCAGATGGAAATCCGGGTCCGTTCCGGATTTTGTAGAACCATTTATCGTAAGAGTGCTAATATAGCTGGTGATCCAAGAAGAGATACTTTTTTCAATAGCTTTTTTTGACGTAAGTCGTGTCAAGCTGTCATGTTGATCTTGTTCAGTATTGTATCATAGAAAGACTTACGCCGCCAAAATTTACAAATCCTTCAACTATATTACGAAAGTTCACAATCTGTAAAGAATACGTTTCACGCACTTCGCTCAAATTATGGTTAACATAATCAGCCGACTGAGCGAACTATTTCCAACACCACCGCCCATCTTGAGACTAATCATTCATTATTGGTTAATATTCGAACAAATAGACCACGTCTAGCAAGCAGTGAAGAAAATGTAGCAGCCGTAGCTCCATGGAGGATGGAGCCATGTGTAGAAGTTCACGCAAGTGAGGAAAGTTCTCTGATCATCTAGTGAAAAATTTTCAACAGCCTCTGATGAGAGACCCCCCCTTTGATGATGACCATGGCAACGAAATAAGGATTACGGTTTCAGGGCAAGCATATGGAATGTCAGATCCCTTAATTGGGAAGGTGCCAAGAAATGCGATGAACGGGAGGCGAGTCGATTCTTGTGGCATTTACTACAGTGACCATATAAAGGAGCGCAAGTTCGGTGTAGGATTCATGGTGGGAGAGAGATTCCGTCGCCGAGTAGTGTCATTCACTCCGGTGGATGAACGTGTAGCCACAATCCGCATCAAAGCGAAGTTCTTCAACATATCGCTGATTTGCGCCCACGCCCCGACGGAAGAGAAGGACGATGTGACCAAAGGTGCTTTCTATGAGCGCTTGGAGCACCTATGAGAGCTTTCCCCGCGCCAGGGTGAGCAAAGAAGGTATTTTTTGCACAACAGTCGGTAAGTTCAGCCAACACGAGGAAACATTCACAAATGTGATGAGGATGATCGACTTCGCTGGTGCCCGAAATATGGTTATCTGTGGTACTAGATTCCAGCATAGAAAAATTCACAACACTACCTAGCAGTCTCCGGTTCGAAAAGCTGCCAACCAGATCGATCATGTTGTGATAGACGGAAGATACATTTCCAGTGTTTTAGACGTGCGAACGCTCCGAGGTACCAACATCGACTCGGTTCACCATCTTGTTGCAGCCAAGATACGCACCCGCCTTTGTGCAGCAAAAAATTCACGTTAACAAAGCCAAGGAAGGTGCGACGTCGAGAAGCTGTAATCACAACAGATAGTCGAACGTTTTTTACTCGACTTGCACTCCTGCTCACTGAGAGCACTCGTCAACAACTCGGTATATGCGAACTTTGGGACGGCATTTCAAGCTGCTTACGCACAGCTGCAACCGAAACCATTGGTTTTCGGAAAATGCAAAAGAACAGCTGGTACGATGAGGACTGCCTACCTCGCTACGTTACAATCGACCACAACACGTGCGGGATGGGATAGATATCGAAAGTTGAAGAGGGAAGCGAGACGCATTTGCAGACCAAAAAAGAGAGAGACCGAGTAAAACAACGGTTTGAGTTGGTTTGAGGGCCGATGGACTCATCGGTCCATATATCTTCAAAACTGATCGCGCCATGATAACCGACTATTTCATGCCTGAAAGAAGAAATGCTCGAACGAATCGTCGAAAATTGGACTCAAATGGACCGTCCGAGACGCAGACGCAGACAGCATTTGAAAGAGATAGTCTTCAAAAAATAAATGCCAAAGAATGTTCTTTTGAATGATAATCAATGTTTAAAAAAGTATGGGGTTTCGAAATGGATTACCCTTTATAAAGTTCATTACTTCAAAAGTTATGGAATTTTTAGGGGAAATTAAATTCCTGTATGTGTTATTTATATGGAGAATTTCGAATACTCACCGACACATATTACTTTATTTAAGTGCATTCTGAAAGCAAATTTAATTTTCCACACATATTTAAACTCACAATAAGCCAAAGTGCTAAAAATGCACTATGTACTTGTGCTTATGTACACAAAATATATATACAGTGTATGGTATGGTAAGTGTATGTATCCCACACGTTGACGTTGCATTCATAAATACTTTCCCACACTCAACGTGCCTATGTTTCGCAGCTCATTGCTGTTGTTGTTGTCGCACATTCGCAGTTTAACGTCAGCAACAGTTACGAAAAAGTCACCAGACAACAACAACACACCGGCCACCTTAGCTATTTGCCTTCGCTGTCGCCAATATTGCTGCCCAAGTCGGCGAGGTGTGACGTCAAACGGTGAGACATGACACAAAAGCTGGGAAGTATCATGAACCCAGCGAGTGCACAGTCCACTAACAATGAAGAACTAACCATCCTCAAATCACTCGATAAGCGAGTGACTGGATGGCCCCCATAATCTAGATACACAAGCATATTATTTACAAGAGAACTAATTATTTTCGAATTTTCCGAATGTATATATGTACATATGTATGTATGTCTGTGTGTATTAAGAGGACTCTAAACTGCTTTGCGTTCATTTTTTGTGACGTTCATTCGTGAATACGTAGGTACATGTGCGAAATCTCGTGACTTCTGTGCAAAAGATGAGCTTCGTTCATGAAACGATTCCAAAATTATTTAAAAATATATTTTTTTCATTTTGAATTATTGTATTATTTTTATGCTGTGGGTGGTTCACTCAGCCAGCGAGTGGCTATCTACCTATTTAATTCTCATCGAAGCAAAAATAAATAAATCAGCAAAAGAGTTCGACTGCATTGAACTATAATACCCTTTACGAATGAAAGAGTTTTCGGTACAAGAATTTGGTTTTGGTCAGTTTAAGTGGCAGCTATATGCTATAGTGGTTCGATATCAGCGATTCCGATAAATGACCAGCTTCTTGGGGAGGAAAGGATGTGTGCGAAGTTTTAGAGCGATATCTCAAAAAATGCGGAACTAGTTCGCGTATAGACAAACAGTCGGACGGGCACGGCTAAATCGACTCAGCTCGTTACGCTGACTACTTATTGTATATGCATGCACACTTAAAGGTTCTTCGACGTTTCTTTATGGTTGTTCCCAACTTTGTGGCAAACTTAATATACCCTGTTCAAGGTAGTCAGTTCTGGTACATATATTTACGTTCGAGTCGCATAAATTCAAATGGATTCTTCAAACACTTTTCCATTCACAAAACGGCAACACCCACAAAGCAGGGCGCGCAAAACAAATATTTATATTAAATTTGCGGTCTCAAGCAAACGCAAAACAAGCCCGTTATTGTATTCTTATTACAAAGAAGGAGGTTACTAATTCGACCGCAAAGAAATTTGAAATGTCTAATTTATTTAAGAAAATTTTCTTTGGAAATTCATTAAACAATTATAAATTATGACAAAGCTCAATATTTATTAGGGCTAAAGTTTATATCGAGGTTCGAGATAAATTGGTGGATTAAATAATATTGGGACCAGGTTATGTACGTTCGGTCTTGGGACACAATTTGGCATTGTATCAATATACATATCTATCTATGTCAGAAAAATATGACCGATAAAATAAAAATATGCATTTTTTAGCTTCTAATGAGAAACGTTCCATTTACGTAATTCAGTAATTTATTCGCTGTTTCATAATCCAATTTTTTTCACACATGTTTACTTATATTAATAAATATACATATATTGTTGATGAAAAACCTCATAATATAACATATTATGTCGACTTAGTTAACCATTTTTTTCTCAAAAGGGTATTTCTCACTTGTTTGTTTCGTGCAGTTCACTTGCCATTTCGTTAGTGCTATAATTTGAGATTTGCGTAGAGGTTGCACTTGTGCTCTTTGCTTTGAACTCGCCCTCCTCTATGTTGGTGTTGGGTTTTCCATTTATTTTTTCTAACACTCAGCTGTAATTGACGTCAGATCTATTATTCGTTGTTTAAATAGCATAAATATTTGAAGATGAGCAGAAAAAATTTATAATCCGCACACAAAGAGGAATTTGCGCAAAAATAGAAGCAGTGATAATTGTGTACAATAAAAAAATATTAATATTATAATTTTTAAAATATTTACAGTTATATATAAATACACATACGAAACTATAAAGTTAAAGTTACGATTATAATATTCCTTGGAAATTTCTTAGAAGGTGCCGGAAATATTTTTTGATTAATTATAATAATCTATTCGCTCAACTAAAGTCCATAAATTTCTATTAATACATTTTATTCCAACGCTTCCTAACATTTTTTGCTACAACTAACATACTTTGTTTTGACTTTTGTAAAGAAACCGCACAGAAACTACACCCATTTAATATTATCTGTGGGCTTGGGTCCATAAAGTCATTTTGCTGTTAACGGAAATGCTAGAAACTGACGTAAATCAATTTAGCTACATATTCAACGGTTAAGATCAATTATCAAATAGTAAATTTATAATACCTATTATTTAAACATATGACATAGATTTTAGGGCACTAAACGTTATTTTACATTTACTGCAACAGTAAACCTGTAAGCAATTGGCTGCGAGGTCAGCTCTTAGACTGAGCGAATCTTATCTATTACTCGCATGAAATTAAGGACATTCTTTGATACATTTTAAGTTCCCGTTTCTACTCAATAGCACGCATTTTCGAAATGCTATAGAATTGAAGTTAAATTTGATCCCCAATATTGCCGTCTCTTCCAGAGAAAAGTTTGAAAGGCTTGAGTTTGACAGAACCACAGGGATAAGCATCCATACGGATGAGTCAAAACTAGATTCCGTTTACCAGACCAACGGCTTCCAAGAGGGGTTCACAACAATTAAGGTTTTCATTCTAATAAAAAGTCACAGTTAGTGAAATAATGTCGCAATCTCTTGGTGAATATAATACCCTAAGAACTCCAGAGTGCTAGCAGATCACTGTTTGATTGGTAGACACGCCAACAGGCTGGGAACGTCAATCAGCGATTACCGTAGAAGCTGTGAAGAGGTAGAAGAAGAATAGAATGAAGAACGTAACAAAGCTTCGGAGGTCGCACAGAAAAAACCATTTATATTGATGAACTGCATTAGAGTACGGGGTGGTTTAGAGGTGACATAATATAGTGAAAGGTTTTTAGTTCCGGTGGCCTTACAATGCACCGCCTGAAAGTCTAAGTGCATCGTTAGATATAACCTCTATCTACCTACCTACCTAACTATTAGTCCAATAAAATTGTCCATTGTAGAAATTTTGTGGAATATGTTAGGTTGAATCTGCTCAGTAGTTCCCCATTCACTATATTTGTTCAGTCTCCAAGACTTACGCGATTTTTTTCCACTTCAGGTATTTTAGCATCGCTAAAGGCATGATGGTAATGTGTAATTGTGTGATTTCACGATCAAAAATATCAACCAAACAAATTTAACCATCAGAAAACGAAAACTTGGCAACAAAGAGTGATAGATTTGCGGCTACCATCTACAAGAAAAGCAAAACCAAAGTTTATGAGAAGGTAAAAAGAAAGAAATACATATATGTATGTATATAAATAAAAAAACAAATAGAACAATATCAAGAAATAAACTGAACATATTATTCCAATATATAATGTTTTTCATAAACAATTTAGTATAAAAATAGACATATGGCAAATACTATATACTACTAATACTACACTTCTCATTAGAGATATCCCGAAAAAACATCCCGAGACTTAGAACTAATAATTTTATTCATAACAGTTAATACAAGAAATCAAATGTACTAAAGTCTTTGGAAACATACCTCTCAATGCTTCTTTATCTACTCAAGTGTTGAAATTTAATTCTGATGTTCGGAAAACGATTACCTTTTTTATTAGGCACAATTTAATTTTAATACAAGTTTTGGTAATCACTTTGATCTAAAAGTGTCAGAAATCATATGATCCCAGTAGCAGTTATAATCATATGAGTATACATAGATATGTATATATGTTATAACATATAGTATATCACCTGACTGCTAAGTTTGTTCACGTCATGTGATATCAGTGCATGACATTATGTGAAAGAAAATACGTTGGTTATCACTTATCTAAAATTGGGGAATCATATGATGCCAGTAGAACACGTGTAAATATATTATATATATGCATATATGTATATAGTCAGGTGATATAGACTATTGTATTCAAGGCCTATTGCTGTTAGTTTCCTATGGTTGAGAATGCTGGTGTAGTATATCTTCCTATTTCTCCCAATGAAGACCGTATAACCTCCGGTACGGAATCATTAAGAGATATTTCGACTGTGGTAAAACTTACGATTTTTTCTTGGAGTTTATTAGTGGCAATATTGTTTTACAATTTTTAAAATAAGAAGTTCAACATCGGATTTAACTCAGTATCAAATGATATTGTAGTAAATATTCTTATATTACGTTGTCTTTACGGGTCCATACTAACTTTTACTACTTTTGAAGTGATATCGTTTCGGCCGATCTTTAAGTTGGATATAACCGCTTTCCATTCATATCAGCTATCCTCAAAAGAAAAATTTTTAAAATTTTTTGTATCCTAAATTTTTTTTTAATTCTTAAGAATATGTGTTTGGGATATTCTCTTTTTCAGCTGAACATCAGCTATTCCTTTCGCAGTAATATATGCCTCTACTAAGGGTGAACCACATGAAGGTAGTTTTTTCAATAGCAAACAGCATCGTGACTCATGACGACATTTGGTTTCAACAAGACGGCGCCACTTTCCACTCGTTGCATCAATCAATGGATTTATGGAGAGAACTCTTCGCTGAGCAGATAATTTCACGTTTTGGTCCAGTCGATTGGCCACGAAGAAAGTGTAAAATTACACCGTCAGACTTTTTCATGTGTTGATATGTGAAGTCTAAAGTCTATGTGGTTAATCCTGCTTCGATTCAGGCGTTGGAGCCAAACATCACGCGTGTCATTCGCCAGTTACCAGTTGAAATATTCGAACGAGCCATCGAAAATTGGACTCAACGGATAGACCATGTGAGACCAACGACAAATGAGAATGTTCTTTCGAATGATAATAAACATTCCCCATTAAATTTGAAGTCTCTGTTTTCTTCTATAAAAATGTAGGAATTGGAGCACCCTTTAGTTGCAGGTGTTCTAACTGCTAATTTTTCAGTTTATACTCATGCGGCTGGAATGCTGCTAGGTGGATACATCCCTGGACAGTCATCTAGTATATGCGACTTCTTCGAGATTAAAATTGAATCCCAACTTATGTATAATAATGAGATGAGTTCGTGAAATTCCCTACTTAAGCCATGGAAAAAACATCATTTTTGTACCTTTTTCATACAAATTATATGCGCAATAGAAATATGTGACCTGGTCTACGAAAATGGGGCTAACGTGCGAAAACTAGTTTTCTGGGAAAAGCTGTAAAAATAATCGTCAGTTTCTCGTTATCTCATTAATTGTTCTCCTTTTTTTTGACACCTAAGCTCCCTTTTCGTAGACCAGGTCACATATATGTATTTAAATTGTTTTTGAATCTACATATGTACATATTTATTTACACATTGATTTACATTTTAATAGCGCAATGGTACAACATTATTTGATTTTTAATAAAAAACCCACCTTTAAGTTTCAAACGTCTAAATGCAGTGTCCACGTTCTTGAACTTGTGCTAGCAAATGTGGTGTTTTAAAACGTACATAAATGACGGCTTGCTATAAATAAATGCAACAACATATGCATATTTATAAGCAGTGTCAGTCAATGACAGCCGCAGCAACAGCATTGATTCCAGCATCACCGACATGACGTCACCGACAATGTCAGCAACTCACTTACGCCCAACGCTGGCGACTAAAAATAATGCCCACTTGCAGAGCACATGTTTGCCAAACCAACAACCAGCCTGTCAGCCAACCTACATGCTTATGTGCTAAGTACATATACATATACTGTTAAACCTACACACACACTCAAACTAGTACGCAGCCTACAACCGTTTTGTTGCAGTCAGTGTTGTTGTTGCTATTTATATTACTCCGTTTTATGCTCGTTTTCACGGTTATTATTAAGTTGCCGAGCGCAGTACACAAAAACACAATAAAAGAAGCACAGCAAAAAGGAGAGCAAAACAGGATAACAACATTTCTGCGGCTACCGGCGTGGCGCACATGGCCCTGAAATGCTCGTTCACCTACTGAGCGGAGCTTTTCGGGTAGAAGTTCGCTGCCAGATGGCCTCAAGGCAATCGGCTTCGGCAGCGCATGCCAGAATAGATGTCAAGGTGAACGGGCTGGGGCAAAGTGGCTGCTGCTGCTGCCAGCTCAAGCAGTCCTTCAAGTTGCGAATAATTGCTGTTGTTTTGTTGTTGTTGTTTTGCTTTGCTTTAAATTTACATGCATGTTTGTACTGTTGTACTGATTATACAGTTGCGATATACTTCAGTGCAATATTCACTTGCACGCTTGTAACTGTAAATAGCAATCTATTTGCTTCCAATAATATCCTGTGCCCACGCGAACGCGACGGGAGCGCCAATAATGGGCAGTGGTTCGGGAGAAGTGCGTCATCGTTTTGCTCAGCGCCAGAAGTTTGTGGCTCGAATGTGTCAGCTGCAGGCACAGCCGGCACAGGCGGTGCGCACAGAGCGCGTTTGTGTGAAGCCAGCGGCATGAAAACGTGCTCAAAGCCGCTGGGGAGTGCTGATGTCAATCCGCAGGTGTAATAACGGTTCACATGTGCAGCAGATGCACAAATGACTGCATACATACATATATACTATAAATACACCGGTATACACCTGCATGCATGCCCACCCGAAATCACCGTTATTCGTGCAACTTTTTAAACTCGCATACGTAAATTGAAATCGTCTTGCGTATTTACCGCTAATTTACGTTCACACACATTTTCACCAATTCGTGTAGCCACACCTTGCAATTGTTAACAAAATTATTACAAAGCCACGAATGTGTCCAAAGTGCAACAGTAGTTTATATTTAGTCGGTAAACTATTTTAAGCGAGCAAACCCTATTACAGTGGCGCATTTTACAAATTACACAGGAAGAAACGAACCAGCTTCACGAAAGGTAATTATAACAGTATTGTTAAAGTGTTAATTTAATATTGGCGTTTAAGTGGGTGCGAAAAGCATTCTGAACTGGATGATAATTTCCTAGGATTGTTTGATAGTAGCCAATTAGTGCTAAATAAACTAATATGTTCAAAAAATTTTTGGAGCAAAATATATAAATATATATCCAAGTTTTTTTTATACCCTGAACAGGTAATATTACAGCCATTGTCTATTCAATGTGAGCCAGAAAGGAATTTCAAAAATTACTGAAATCACAGTGGCGCCACCTGTCGATAATTGGTCGTACTAACTCAGAGGTCTTCTTTGGCTCATGCACAACTTCGCTAAGGACTATCATATGATCAAATGCATAGTATACGATTCCATAAGGAACATATAGTATGAAGCTTGTAATACATGGTAAACTTCGTGTACCCAATTCAAGGTATAAGAAAACATAATTTTCATCAGAATTGATGGTCTCTACTTTTTCAAAGAAAAACCACAGACACCTCAAATTTAATGGCGAATGTTTATTATCATTCAAAAGAACATTATTTGGCAACAACTTTTTGAAGACTATCTCTCTCAAAGGTTGGCCGCGGCTGCGTCTCAAATGGTTGGTCCGTTGAGTCCAATTTTCGATGAGGTGTGCGAGCATTTCGACTGATAACTGGTGAATGACACGCGCGAAGTTTTGCTCCATGGCCTGAATCGTAGCGGGATTGTCAGCATAGACTTTAAACTTTACATATCCCTACAGGAAAAAGCGTAACGGTGTGATATCACGCAATTTTTGGTGGTCAATCGACTGGACCAAAATGTGAAATTATCTGCTCACCGAAGAGTTATCTTAATAAATCCATTGATCGTGAATAGAAAGTCAGTGCCAGATCATGAACACTTTTGACAGATTTATGGCACTATGCCAGGTTATGTTTATTTTTCTTAAAATCTGATATAATGAGCTGAAGTCTCTGATTTCTTCAAGAGGTGTTTGAATACAAAAAGTTTGAGAAACTGGAAGAAAATTCGCCTTGTAGTATGTATTTTATTAATATTTGGTAAACCATATTTTATTTCAAAAGAAATAACAGTCCCTCAAATGTGGGGAAATTAAGTGAAATAAATTCAGTTTAATAAAGATAAAACAAAAGATATTAATTATGATCCTAAAAAGCAAGAAAATCTCTTGAAGTATAAAAACCTTAAACTTGGATATTTTAACCCTATAAATAATTATATTATATTTATACAAGTATATTAAATAAAAATGTTAGCTTCGGTGCAACCGTTATACTTGTACTTGTACGTTACGTTGTACGTTATAATCAATTTCGACACATGATCAGCTCCTTGGAAAGAAAGGGCGTGTACGAAATTTCAGATCGATATCTCAAAAATTGGTGGACTGGTTCACATACATACAGACAAACGGACGGGCATACAGACGAACATGACTAAATCGACTCAGATCGTCACGCTGATCATTTGTATATATACATATATAGGTATTTTACAGGATCTCTGAAATTTCCTTTGGGGAGGTAAACGCTTCATGACACACTTAGAGCACCCTGTTTAGGGCATGAAAACAAGATTGAAAGATATGCAATATCAGCTTAAAATATATATTTGAAAACATTAGGTTGAGAGCGTATTTAATCTCTTCAAGTAACAAAAGTTCATAATATACAAACAAAAGACTTCAGCAACGAACTTCACTTTTGCCTTTAAAACACTTCAACTGAAGAACCTACTCTATGCACTTTTATCTAATGTTTTACAAATAAATGGAGTGAGTAAAATACATATGAAAACTGGCTTAGTGGGTATTAACAGCGATTTCTTATTACCAAATTCAACCAAACTAAAGTTTGATCACTGTAACCATTGGAACTCAGTGAAATTTTGTAGAATTCCATATAACCTTTAAAGACAAATTATCAAAAATTACCAAATTGGTAGGGGTATATCTAAAGCAATCATTATAATAATGGTACCTCAAAATTCCGGGGTTTCTAAATTATTGTTTCTTTAGGTCCACCACAATCATTATTATACTCAGCTCCTATGTCTGAGTTCCGTCACATTGAAAATTTTCTAATCAAGAAATGCTTTCCCGAAAATTTAAATTAAAACTTGTAAATTTAATTGAAATTTTTGCTTTTAATTAACCAATCGAAATTAAGTTAACTAAATTCATTTTTTAAATTAATAATTGTAATTAAAAATAAAAAAAAATATGGTTCAAATCAAAAGCTGGAATGAAAAGGGTAGGCAAGAGATAAAAATGGAAAGATTTACATAATTTAGCTGAAACACTATATTTAAAAGTAATTAGATGTAAATACGACAAAATGAGATCGGTTATATTATGGATCCACGCGCTAGGTACATACATATTAAGGCATATACCAGACAAATAAGCACAGTGCACAGGCTGTCAAGATTAAGTTTTGTAGTTTTACGGTGGAAAATTTGACGGCACTCATGTGTCAGTCCACTGAGGACTGGAAAGCTGTCAGCGAAGCGAAAGCGTCAATCATGACCAAACTGAGACGTATAATTATATAGAGGAGACTTAAATGTCTTATTACTGCCACGAAGTAATGCTTAATCAGGTGGTTCCGAGGGAGAACCGGAAGTTGGGAGTAGGTTAAGTTTAGTAGATTGAAGTTCCCACCGTCGCAGTGTTTTTGTACACCTAAGTGAACTGCCCACATATGAGGGCGTGGCAAAAACATGTGTTCAAATTGTATTCCTAGAGCCAGGAAGATGCAGTTATGGGAGCTGTCCGTTTATGAGGACTGTCCGAATTTGGGAATTTCGCTGTACAAACTCTTTAAAATGCCGCAGAAATCGAGGTTGTGGCTGAGTAGTCATAGCCCCGATACTCTCTCTTCCTCTCTCTCTCATTTCACATATGAAACGGTATTTAAATATTTTTGCGAATTTTTTCGAATATATAGGAAAACGACTGATTAGCAAATTATATTATAGATAAATGAAGAATGTAGGAAGCGTTAAAACGATGTTTTGACAAATGAAACACTGTCATCAACAGCAGAACGTATTCGTATATATATAAAATTAGAGGCAACTGCAATAGTTTATAATGCATGATAAACGCTAATTATGAAACGTAGCAGCAAAGCAAACTTCAATGTTTTTGTTTGTGTATAATTTTTACACTATTGTATTTGCACCTTTATGGGGGCATACGCTCATATTCATGCCTAGAAATATGGCCACCCAATGGCCGTATTCATAGAAAAATGTGCGAAAGCGTGCTTAACTATAAACACAAAACAAAACACATTCACACACATTCTTGTGTACATACATACATACATACATGTATGTACATCCATATGTACCACACTTTATGTCTGCAGCACGCTGCTGCACCCCTTCTCCAGTTCACCACACAGCAAGAGCCGCTTCAATGGCAGTTAGGCAGCCAGCCGCCAACTAGCTCATCCACAACCCAACCCAGTCAAACCATTTTACTGAGCACGCTAGGTCGTTCGTTCGTCAGCTACAACACCGCTATCCCCACCAGCCGCTCAAGCAACCCAGCAACCAACCAGTCACGCCAAACGCCTGTTAATAATCACTTCGTCATCATTGTTGTTGCTTGCTGCTCTAGCGACGACGGCTGTTGAGCTGTTCACGTGAACACTAGGCGAATATCACGGGGTCAATGCGTGCACAGCAATCAGCATTTGCAACAACAACAACAATGCCAACAACGCGTACACGATAGCTACGACGACGACGACGACGAGTTTTGCCCACGAGCTATTGGTGGCTTACGTTGGAATTTCGCATTCCGTGAGGCGTGTTAGTTCACTCGTACCCATTTCGAGTGTTGTTTTGCTGCTTGTTGCTGTCGTTATCGTTGTTGTTGTGCTGGCTTTTGTTTGCCATCGTAGCCAGTGTGCTACATACATAAACGAGTGTATCTATTAGTCTGTGTGTGTATGTGCTACAATAGTGTGCTCTCTCCTAAGGCCGCAAGCGTGCGTATATATAGCTGATTTGGCGCTCTCGCATGCTCATTGCTTTGTAGTTGTTTGCCAAGCGTCTGGCGTATAGTTCAGACGGAAATACCGGCATGTTGATTGGCTGAGAGCGCAAGCGAGCCCCTTTTTGTGCACATTGCACAGTTTTTGGCGCTCAACCGCACTACTTAGTGCATACATACATGCATACAAACATGCATACGTAGATGTTATTGTACAATATGTGAGTTATGTCGCTTTGTACTGTTGTTGCTGTTGTAGCTCGGTGACTGGAGCGCTTTGTCACATTATTGCCAGTTCGAATATTGCTCATTGACGTTAACACTTCTAATGAAATTCCAAAAGTAATTATCCACGTTTTATTTTACGACTAAAGTGCTCGCACGCTCAAGTACGCCCTTATTGTTAGACTCGAGTGCTCGCAATTCTTTTATTTATGACTGTACAACAAAGGAATTATACTTAAAAGGCGCGCAAATGACGTTCGCCGCTTTCCTAGCGAGTATATTAACTCGCAGTATTTGCCCAGGGGAATTTTTCTGTGCGAAAAATGGGCGCGTTGTGTATGAAAGTCGCACGAAGACTTTGCGAATTTATTTATTTTCTAGCAACTGCAAAGGCATTCAAACTCAATTAGCAGGTTTTCTCAATGTGTCTGGTTAATTTTTTCGAAAAGCCCCGTAAACGTGCGAAAAAACCGGAAGTGTCGGTAGTTTGCATATTAATACAAGTAGGTCTAGCTGTTGCGTATTCATTAATATACATAAGTATATACGGCATTTACATACATACATATGTATATGCATATATAATACTTATATGCACGACGTAGATATATTTTTCGTTTTCTTTCTGTGTATTCAATTCGCTTAATTTATTTCAGTGTGAAATATTTCACGAATATAAAATAGATTTTTTCAAAGTTAAAGTCAATATTTTAAACGATAAATATATTCTGAAAATATAGACAAATTAATTTCTTAATTAAATAATATACATACATATGTACATACATATATTTTTTCGGAATGTGTACAATTTAAATAATTTAACATTTTCTTTCTTAATATATTATATTACAAAGCCCAAATTCAGCTCTGAAATTCTCTCTTTCAAAACTTTTCCACAATACCCAAGAAAATATTGTTCAAAAAAGTGTTTATCTAAGCAAAATTACTACGTAAATAATATAATTCATATAATAATAGAGTAGTTCCCACTTTATGTACATATGTATATGTATGTATGTATATACTGTAAATGCAGTCTCTTTCAATTGATTAGATAAATGCAGATAACTGTAATTTCAGGAATATTTTTACCTTATAATGGAAAATATTGAAGTATTTCGTCATTTTGTGCAGTCATTCAGTAATATTAGCAATCTTATCCAGACGAAAAGCATACTATAATTTATAATACACAGAGATATGTACATACATACATTCATATAAGTACATACATATACAAAGTATACTTAAGTGTTTAACAGCGATGCGAGTGCAAAATCTGCCTTGATTTTATAAATTATTTTATTACTGCAAAGTAGTAGTTAATATCTGCACCTAATGATATTTGAATTACGATTAGTAAGCCTTTTGTTTAACTAGTTAATAGCTAACAATACAATCAAAGGTATGTAAGTGTAAGTATGTGTGCGATGACTCATTAAATTTTTACTTTCTCATTAACCCAAAATCTTATTTATTCCGCATAAAAATTATTAGACACAAAAATCCCCTCTAAATGTTGTATATGATTTTTATCATAAACTAAAAAATGGTGGGTGAACCGTTATAAAATTTTTCCATTGGCAATGCCAGCAATAAATAGTAGCAACTCGTGTGTACAAAGTAGCCATGCACCGGAGTGGATATAATGAAATGTATGTATGTATGTATGAACGTAAGCAAATGTGCTTGAAGCAGACTGTGCGCTCTTGACGGCTAGTTGGCCTTTGCGCCAGCGCGCTCTCATTTCGTCATAGGAGAAATCAACAGTTGAGAAAGCCACTTATTTATATTATACAGAAAATATTAGATACATGGCTACGTAACTGCTCGCAATGTTGATGTGCATAGCCCACAGCAGAAGAAGAAGAAGCGCCGTATTTACATACATACTTACATATATTGGAGGCATTTAAGTCTATGCTTGTTTACCTTTAGTTGTAGTGAGGCAGTTAGGAATTTTATGAAAACAGATTTTGAGTAACATGAATATGCAAACATATGTACATATGCATAGAGAATACAAGTAGGAAATAAGTAATTATTTATTTTAATAATAAATTAAAAACTATAAAAATTGTAAAATAAAAAATATGTATTTGTTTTAATTTATTTTTAATTTCATTTTTTCTTAATTTTTCTTTTATTTTGACTCAAGCGCTAACTGATCCCACCCATACATACATATGTATGTGTTTGTATGGCAACCTTTTTCGTTTATTGTTCAGCGGAAAAAGCATATCATGTCAGCACGTAGTTGCACCAATTCAACAATGTCACACACCTTCGTCTTTTAGAACGCATTGCCCACACCGCCCTCCAGCAACAGTTACCCCTTCGCTGTTCCTTTCAAATAGGACATTAGCACAAACCTCGAGTTGACTCCATTTAAATTAGCTGACGAAATATTCGCTCATACATAATTGTATATAAACTAATAAAAGAAATGAGGAGTGGCATGTGCACCCAGTAGGAAAAATTAACCTATGTACATAACTTGATTTTTGCCTTTTAATATTTTCAATTAATTGTATATAGTATTAGTGAAAGGGGGCACCAAGATGTTTGAAGAGCACAAATACCAGACGTGTTCGGTTAGGTTAGATGGCTGATCTCTCAGCACTGCAGGGATGTGTAATATCACCTCAAATCTTGTATCACTGGAGGTTAGGAGTTAATGTATAAAGTACACATAAGAAATATTTCAACGTTGATTTTTTAGATATTTATATACAGTCGGAATTGCAAGTTTTTTAATTAAAAAATTTAATCCAGTTTTAGAAATTAAGCTTTAAATTTCTAAAATCTGAATTAAAAATTGAGAATTAAAATTGAAAATCTTATTTCAGAATTAAAAAATAGAAATTGAATTTTTTGTCCCTAATTATGATTAAAAATGGATAATGCATTTTTTGAATTCAAAAATTTAGGTAACCAATTAATGAAATGCGAAATGCATAATAAAAAATAAATTTGTATCCCAAAATTTAAGTCAAAAATAATAGAAATTTATTTTCACAAAAAAATTTAAAACACTTTAAAAACTTGGTGTTAATATATTTTTCCATGCGACATTTAGGATTAAAATTTTTTTATTCAGAAATTTAAATCAAAAGTGAAAGATTTTACTTTTCAAAATAAAATTTGGAAACACTTTTTTTAATTTTTTATTAAAAAACTTGGCATTAATACATTTTTCAATCCGACATTTAGGATTAAAATTTTTTTATTCAGAAATTTAAATAAAAAGTGAAAGATATTACTTTTCAAAATAAAATTTGGAAACACTTTTTTAAAATTTTTTAGGATACCACCAAGGTTTAATTCACTCAATAAACCACTTTATTTACTAATATAGCGAAGTCACAAAACGCATTGAAAGCAACAACACAAGCGAATTAGGTTTAAACTAGGCGATTTAAAATATGATTTTCTCAAGCTAAAAACGACACATAGGAACTCAGAAAATAAATACAACTAAACTCACTACAAATAACAAGAACAAACAAAATGGGGCAAATGTTTGGTAATTAGATGTTATCAGAATTTTCAAATAATCCCCGACTTTCAATAAAATCCCATAAAATGGCTATTTTGACAATCCATGAAGAGGTGGAACATACTTAAGCAACGTTTGCTGAATTTCCTACTGGGTACCACTAAAGTCTACACATTTGGCGCGCTTTATACTATTGCATAGTGTTGTGTCTGCCGAGTTGCACGATGAGGTAGCAACGAGCACGACTGCGTCGACCAACATGCACACACACATACACAAATAAGCACTTCGGCTATCACGCACCAGCAGCGTGATTTCATTGTCGAAGTCCATGTGCGGCGTCTGTATGTATGCATGTGGTAAATAGATATGAGCAAGAGCAAGCACTGAAAATGAACCGCCACCTCATGTGTCTCTATATGGCCTGTGTGTTTGTTTGGCTCTGTGTCTGCTGTATGCAGGCAGGTTCGTATTGGTTTTGGGGAAAAACAGCTGATGCTGTTATTACTACTACTCTTGCTGGCGTCGCTCCGCGTTTGCTGCTGTTGTTGCTGCTACTCTTGTTATTTGGCACGATGGAGTATGCTGATGCTTTGTGACTGTGGCAAAGAACCGGTTTACGCGTGAGCACAATCGGCAATAGTACATTGAACATAACACCAGAGGCACAGATGTTGTTGTCTGAGATCGTTGATGCTGTTGAGACTGGTGCTTGTGGTGGTAGTGGTGGTTTTGCGTATGATGACGCTGACCACGCTATTGGAGTGTGCTTTCAATACATGATTAATGGAAGCTGCAAGCTGGTTGCGCTAGTCGCTAGTCGCGTTAGCAACAAAAGTTCGCAAAACGAGGTCTGGAGAATGGAATGCGCGCATGGCATGTAGATGAACTACATAAAGATGAACAAAATACCTACATACATACATACATATGTACATATGTATGCGTATACAATTGGTATGAAAAATTTTGCTTTGGCTTCAAACCAGACTTTTGGCTCGGCCAGACACATAAATTTAAAAATATTTATTCTGGTATACAAAGCTTGTCTTGCACCAAATCTGCGCAAAAATTACCGAAAAACGGCAAAAATTAATTTTATACAAACAAATAGCGATGTAGCGGAACATGTCATCATCATGTATGTACATACATATATGCACATAAGTAAGTATGTCCGCCTTAATGTAAGCACACGCTTATAATGACTTCACTTACAACTAGCCATTTTATGACTTTTTGCTAATGAACAACAATCATAAAAAATGAATGCCTTTACTACGTGATTTTTTCATTCAACTACAAAGTACGATTCACTACTTTGTCCGCCAAGTACAAAATTTTTCTCGCTCTGACCACGATGAACTCAAGCGTTATGAAAAAATAGCTTTCATATACCCACCTATCGCTTACACAGCCACATTTATATGCATGCTTATGTACGTATGTTTATAAACATTATATGTGACCTTCCCTCAACTTACCTCATCGCCGCGGTGAATGATCACGCCAGCGATTCTGACACTCCTGAGGTCCGGTCTACTTTGGGTTCATGCTGCTGAGCTGACAGAAAGATGTGCGAGCGTTTCGCAATTGCCAACAAACCGAAAGCGAACTTGCATGAGTCTACATATGCAAAATACACATATACATACATACATATGTATATGTATATCTATATAAAAATATACATAAGTATGTATATCATATTCGTACAAAAATTGTATGCCTTTTCGAAAAAATAGTTCAATGACGTGGCTTATTCGACATATTACCAAAATTAATGTGCGAATATTGTATAAAGTGTATAGGATTTCTTAGTATTAAATTAATTTGTTATATAGTACATAAATGTACATATAATATATGTACATATGAGAGAAATCTGCACAATTAAAAGCACTAAAAGTTGTACGATAGAACGTGATCTAAACCAGCGCACGTTTTGGCGCTAAAAAAGTAGATTAGACACGTATAGAAATTGCAAAGCGATTTAATTTATTAATAAAAAATATACATACATACATATAAGTACATATGTACATGTTTATTTTGCCTTATTAATAACATTGAAAGTCTTTAAAAAACATTAATCTTCCATACTACTCGGAAGAAGCGCTGAAAATTGGAGCACCTCTTCCTTGGAATTACTAATCAACAGTTATAAAAAATAAAAAAATAATTATTTTAATTTTTAGCAGCACTCAGTTGGGGTTTTCTTGGCGTCACCTTAGCACTCAATATTTTCGGGAGTTTTCTCGAAATTTTATCTTAGAACATTAATACGCTGAAGTCAAAAATTGTAAATAATTCAAAAATGTTATAATCACAAGATTTTGCTGGAATTTGCGATATTAGCTCAACAGTCTCTAAAATATTATATGGTTAGTAGTTGTTGATGTTAAAGCAACAGGTGATGGCTGAGTCATCAATGTGCTAAAAATTTCAAAAAAAGCCCCAACATATTGGAAATGTTTCACATAGCACGCATATGCTAGATCTCTAAAAATCAAAATTTGAAAAAAAATTTAATTAATTGTTGACAAACCGAAAAAACCCCAGTACATAACCTATTGGAACTGAGAACTAAAACAGCGCGGGTTATTCACTTGCATAAGTAAATGTAAACATGTACATATGTATGTATGTATGCACATGTATGACTTTGTTAATTGGTTAACTAGAGTGACTCGCATTTTCTTTGTTAATGTCGCAGATACTAAGTTTCTCTATATCTACGGCAGAGTACAAAGGTGAAAAGCAATGCTCGACTTAAAATGTGAACTCGAATAAAGCAGCGTACAGTGTAGAAAGGTGGAGTACTGAAAAAGCAACAAAACTGTACGAAATGCGCGAATGAAACGGCTTGGGAATAGGGGCACGACAACTACGAAATTTCGCATACTTTTTTGTATGTAAGTAATTATGTTTGTTGCTGAGCGCAAGTATGTGGCTTTGTATTTACATAAGAGGAATTACATACATATGTTTGTATGTATGTATGTATGGAAGTGGGCACAGCAAAATGGAGTCAGCAAGCCTTAAGCCAAAAATATAAACTTCAACAGCAATATATATACACACACATACAAATGCATAGCAATACTTGCATACTTAATTATGCGAAAATACTATTTGTAGAATTTTCTATAAACTTGTAGATTTTTCATATAACTCCATTTATTTAAAAAAATTTCCCAAATCGGGTATGTCAAATTTACATTACATTGAAAATATTCCTACATGTAGATATAAGTACATACATATACAGAATTTTCAATCGACCTACGCACACTTTACAGCTCCACGCGCATCTGCAACACACACGCACGCAGCGGGCGCGCTTTTTGCACTCAATTATATATGTGTGTGTGCGTACATACTTGGCTACGTTGCGACTTTAAGTTACCTTCACCTGCCACATGAATACATACATACATATATACATATTCACACGCGCAGGCAAATATATATGTATAATATATATGTATGTGTGTGCGTGTGTGGCGTTGAAAATGTGGGTGACCGAAGGGCGCTGTTGTGTGGGCAGCAATGACGGCTGCAACAGCTCAAACTATTTATCACGCATACAAGCGCACAAACACTGTGCTGCTATACTAAACTTGTGAGTATGTTTGTATATGTATCGACAATGCCGATAGCAAGCAAAATTAGTTCGTTGATGACGATTACAAGCGTACGCTGGACACTCCCTCCTACGTACTAACATTTGTAAATACACTTTGTTTATGTGCATGTGTGTGTGAGCTGTACGTGAAAACCCCCACACATTACACTGAATGGCTGTGAATTGCAGTTCAACTTCGCCTGGGATTTCGCACAGCTCCAGCACGTACGAGAATATGCCAAAACAATGGCAACGACAACAACAACAACAACAACAGCAGCAGCAACATAGCCAGCTTCACCGCTAAATAAAGCGGCTGCCGACTCCGTCACCGAGACACTGCCACACGTCGCCCCCTGCTAGAGGCCGCCAACATCGTATACATTAAGCCAACTCGCAAACGTGAACTCCAACGTACAAACAACAGCAACACCAGCTAGGCTGCTAGCAGCAGCTGTAGGCAAGGAATATCAATCGGTTGTACAACAGTAACAACAATGTCAACACAATCACTCACTGTGCATGTGGCTGCGACTCGACTCTACCCAGCAAAGCGCCGCTGCGCTGCCGACGTCGCCATTGCGCGCAGTGACGCGCACCACACCAGACCGACTTGGCTTCCTACAGCCAGGCATCAAAATGTTTTCATTCGTTTGTTGAATATCGAACGGAACGGTTCCATATTCTCTGCTCAGCTCCGCTTAGCTAGCAAAGAAAAGCTAAATAAAAGAAATAATTGTTAAATAAAAGTACTGTTAGTAAAAGAAAAGTGGCAAAGACACAGCTAATCATATAAATTCCACAGCAGAACAAAATAATACATTTGAGTTGGAATATTATAGCAAAAGCAAAAACAAAATTACTGCCTAAACGTGCAAGTGCAAAAAGTGAAAGAATTTGTGAAAAGTGCAAAACACAAATTATTTTGAGAAAAAATAAAGAAAACTGTTGAAAACCCTAAAAGTGAGCTCTAAAATATTCCATTGGATTACTGCATTTGGATTACCTCTAATACAAAAACAACAGCTTCTACAGACAAACACTATGGATATCGCCTTGTTGCCTTCACCGCCAGCAACGCCGCCACTATGCGAGAAACAAAACGAAGTAAGTATGCGCAAATTTTCGAAAAACCAAAATTCGAATTCAAAAATACTGAAATTGTTAAGTAAAGTGTAGTGTAAAGGCAACGGTTGGGTGGTAAATGTGGGAGTGGCGTTTAATATGAATGAGAAACAAGAAAGCAAAAGCCAAACGCAGGAAGCAGAAAAAATATTTATATTAATTATAAAAAATATTTTTTAATGAAATGAATTCTAAAAACAATTGCGTAAAATAATATTTAATTGTCTGAAAAAAATTTTTTTGGTTGCTTTAAAAACTTTTCAAGTTAAAAAAATTTATTTAAAATGCCTTAATATTAAAATATTTAGATAATGGTGTTTTTTTATTTTTTTGAAATATTTCTTAATTTTTTTTTGCACTCCAAAATTAATTACATTTAACAATGTAAAAGGGTTAATTTATTTGAGTTTGTAATTTGCTTATTTCATTGACTTGCTGGTTTCGCTTTACATATAGACATTAGCTCGATAAAAGTGAAAAATATATTTTTCAATTAAAAATACATTTTTTACAAGGTAGCCGCACACACAACTTTAATAAAAAGTTGGGCTATACACTAATACACACACATACAAGCAAACATGCATACATATATGTATGTATGTATAAGTATGTACGTGCGAGCGTTTGTGCACTTGATTTGTGTTGCACGCTCCCAACGAGTGACATATTAAATTTGTTATTATCGTTTACGGCAACAATAACAATAGCCACAACTGCGCTGCAATGACTGCAAATGCGTCGCAGGCAAAGGCAAACGCTGCGGCAGCGGATGCACACTCCCCCTTTTTTATTGCACATGCACATTTCGCTTTCCAATGACTTCACACCACCTACCTACAAATATACATAGATGCAGTTTCTTTTAATTTTTGTTGATTTCGCGAAAATTCACTTGCCATTTCAGTGAAATAAAAATAATTTTAGCTTTTTTTGGTTGCGGAAAAGGGTGTGTACCGAAAAATTGCCAAGCAACGCTATAAAAATCGCTTTTTACAAGCACGCTAAGCATAATGAGGGATTGTTCAGGCAAGACACTACGGTAAAAAGTAACAGCAAGCAACAACAATTTCGAGTGGTGGTATGACAAAGCGTCTGTATTTGCAACTCCCAGTCTACCTAATCCGCCTACATTCATTCACATATACCGACTACAGCTACACACACACACCCCTACAAACTTTTGGCGTTCGTGTGTATGTAGTATTTGTGTACACACCCGTGCGCTTAATAAAAACACTATTAATGCCTATTGCCTCGCCCATCGCTTTCGTGCGCACACATTTTGTGAAAACAAATGTTCTCCGTCGCATTCGCACCCAGCGCCGGCATTGTGATCACGCCGTGTTCACTCGGCCGTCAGCTGGTGTTCACGTGAACAGTGCATGGCCAACATGCCTCCAAATCTACAAAGTATAAAAACACAAAACATGTACATTGTACATATGTATGTATGTACATTTACTCAACACAGCGCGCTCAAGTACGTTCGATTCGCTCGTACTGAGCGTATGACCCCTTTGCGACGGCCTGCATGCCCTGCCCCTGCTTATTCATCACTCGTCATATGTGTATGTGTGTGGCGTTTATATGACTGGGTGGATGATACATTGGACTGTTGCGCGCTCACTGGCGTACGTAAATGCCGAGGTGCGCGAGAGCCGAGCAGCGCAAGAGTGGCGCTGTGAGCGAGTAAATATGCCAAGCAGTGGGGCGCTGTACTCACAGTGGTTTCCTATGAATGCGCATATTCATACATACATACGTACTATTTAAGTGGTTCTCTATGTGTGTCGGCTTATGGACGAACACGACGTGAGTACGTGAATATTTTCGCGTTATGAACGGAGGTTGCTGACGTCGTAAACTCGTTTCCTACGCTTATTATTTTCCATTTGTTTGTATATTTTTTACGCGTTTTCTAAGCGATTAAGCATATCAGTAAATTAAGATTTTATATTGCCAAATTATAAACAATTACCACAATAATTTGTCTAAAGTTTAAACACGAGATTTCTTGACTTGCCCCCTATCTAATCAGCGGCGACAAAAAATCATATAGCAAGACTTCCTAATCGCGTCCATAAGCGCCAAGCCCATTTATATAAATATAGTATACATACGTACGTACATATTTTAAAATTTAGTGGAAGGCAACGATTTCTTATCGTGCGCCAGCTGCAGTAAACAGCAATCGAAATAATAAATAGCAATAAAACAGAAAATTCTATAAAAAGGTGAAAACAGTAGCGGCAATAATATCAAACATAATACATATTTATATATGTAGAATAACCACTTATTGGCAAAGTCCAATGCTATTGCGACGGTATGCCAGCACTAACCCCACTGTATAAGCACCTGCCTGGCTCTTTGCACAACAAGCGCTAGAACAGACGCACACATACGCGCGCGCACATATTTTCACCTTCCCACAGCTCTGGCATAAACAATAGCAATGACGTAGTGACGTAGCGCGGCCGCCATGTGTAGGCCTGCTGTTTGCACTAGCGCTGTCATGCCGTGAGTGCGTGCCACGCTTTGTACTATGTACCCATGTGCACAGAAAGATTTATTTTCGTACATATGTGTGTAGATACATATGTATATAGATATTTATTGGTTGTAATTTTTTTCTTTGCCCACACACCTCAATGACGGCTCTGGCGCTGATATTCATATGTCTATGAGCTATTTTTAGCGCACACGCTCATTGGCGCTCAACAGCTAGTGCGCGCTCAACGGCGCTCTCGCTCCGTGCTCGAACGCCATCAGCCAGCGTGTGTCTTTCGGCTCTCCCATTGTATTTAGTCAATGACGCTACCCACAAAAGTGTCTAGTTAAGTGAGCGCCAAAGCATTTTATGCGCGTCAGCATGTGTGGCACTTATGCGCGCCTGATAAGTGCTTACGTACGTTCCGAAAGGTAGAAGCTTTTCGTATTGTGTCGTTCGAACGCGTTATGGCAGCAGCAATCATGTTGGTTAGCAATTTTGTATTGAGGTTACACGTTTCTCTTGTGTATGTGGGCAATCAGCGATGACCTCACAATACAAAGCCAACATAAACTGTAATGGCGACCGCGCAAATGAGCTCCGCTTTCGTGGGCAAGAATGTCCTGCAATTGTTTGTTATTTATACACGCGCGCGCCGGCGACGCCAGTTTCAAGTTCAAGAACTACAAAAGCCCGAGAACGAAAGCGTATACGGGATTACTATGCAGTTAGTTGGAACTATTTATTATAGAAATGAGGACTTATGAACATCAAAGATTGATTATTACCACTGTTACCACTGCGCTACACTTTATTTGAAGAACGTTGCCTACATTTAGGCGTTATACACACATAGCTCTCAACTATTTACTAATTCGATGTTTTCTTCTTCCCTTTGCAGGATGAAAAGCCCTCAGCACAGCATTTGCACGAGGAGATGCTCAAAGCCAAGCTGCAGTACAGCCAACAGTCTAAGCAGCAGCACATAATCACTCCAAATCCCTCGGACACAGAAGATGACGCCGAGACACCACCCTGCAAGAAACAGCGCTTGGAATTGCCACAGCCCGTAGCTGCATTAACGCCGCCGCCAGAAACACAGAAACAAGTACAAACACAAGAGCAACAACAAACACAGCGCGTTAGCGTTATTATGCATGTGAACAGCTCGGGCATTTGTTCCGCCATCGACGAGAACTCGTGCTCCTCCACCATTTCCAGCGCCTCCGCCGCGTCCACCACAACCACCACCAGCAACAGCAGCAGTACAGTCTCGCAAGCACCGCTGCTGACCTCCGATGACGACTGCAGCGAAACCAATGTGTGGCGCAGCTTGAAGTTCAAGATGAATCGTACGCGTTGCAGCAGTTTCTCGGCGCCGGCGTCCGTGCAGCAGCCACAACAGCAACCAGAACAAAAAGAGCAAAGCGAATCCAAACTGGATTTGGCGCAAACACACTTCCGCTTCACGCTGCCGGCTGTCCAAACAACCGTTAGCGCAGCACAGCAACAACAACAAATGTACACCACCACACCGCCACAGTATCAAGTAATTGCACCGAAAAGTATTTACCTAACACCCGCGGCGACACGCGCGTCCAGCAACGGCAGCGCGCCCAACGCCACCACAGTCATTCCCGCGCAATTGTTGGTGCTGAACGCCAGCAATGGCCTGCTACAAAACGTCACCGGCAATCCATCCATCGCCGCGGCCAGCAGCACACCAGCCGCAACGCCCGTACACAAAATGACAGCAGCGCAAATTGCCGCCGAGCGTCGACGCATTTACGTCTGCGAGTATCCGAACTGCGGCAAGAACTACTTCAAGTCCAGCCACCTGAAGGCGCATCAGCGCGTGCACACCGGCGAGCGGCCGTTCATCTGCAAGTGGGAGAACTGCGATAAGCGCTTCTCGCGCTCCGACGAGCTGTCGCGTCACAAGCGCACCCACACCGGCGAGAAGAAGTTCGTCTGCAGCGTCTGCCAGAAGAAGTTCATGCGCAGCGATCACTTGTCCAAGCACATCAAGCGCCATGGCAAGGATAAGGCGAACGGCGTGAACCGCAATGTTGCCGCCGCTACAATGGCAGCCGCAGTAGCGGCCGCCGCCGCTGCCGCAACCGCCTGTGGCCAACAACAGCAACCTGCCGTCGTAACGCCAGCTGGCGCTCACAGTGGCACAACTCACTTGCGTCCAATTGCACCAGCGTGCAGCGCGCCTTTGACAGCGAAGCACGCGCCACTCGCCGCCGCCACGTCCACAGCAGCCAGTAACGGCGCCGCTCTGCAGCTGCAAGTCTGCAGCGCCGGCGACTTGTTGCGTCTGCAGCAGGTGGGCGCGTTGCCGACCGCCTTCACCACGCTCATCGCCGACCAGCAGCAAATGCAGGTGCAACAACAACGTTAAGCGCTCACAATTAACACCGTCTAGTGGCAGCAGAACAAATTGCCCGGGCATTGGGATTTAGCAGTCAAGCGTCCGTCATTCCAAACTCATATTAATTTAAAACAACAAAAACATGCAGTAAAATTTCTTGAGTAGTAGTTGTAGAGATGTCATACCATTGAGCTCCATACTTCTTGTTGCTTATAGTAAAATGTTTAATTTCTTAAGAATGTCTATGTATTTATTTATTTGATATATAATTTTTGTTGTAAGGTACCTCTCATTGAGGAATGAAACATTACTTAAAGGCATAGAACCACTATAACACACACATACATACGTAATTAGCATATTTAATCTCATATATAATATGTAATCGTATTTATGCAAAAGCAGCCCGTAGACGCTGTCAATCCACAGGGTAGGTGCTGTCACGCCCTCCCTCTTTCTCAAATCTACTAACTAATCCTCTTAGCTCTTCGATTTTCTGCATTGAATATGTATCTGCAATTCCGTTTTAGCAATAATTAACGGCTTTTAAAAAAGTATCATTCTGTAATTATTATAATATCATTTAAGTTATTAAGTTTGTATTTGTTTGTTAATTTTTACCGCTAGCCAATAATTTTTAAAACTCTTTACAACAAATATGTAAAAATAGTAAAAAAAAAATCTGTGATATTTAAGTTATCTTAAACTGAGAACACACTTACATACATATATGGTATACTATATATATGTGACTACAGCTAATTTATTAAATAATGTAAATGTATATAAACTTATTTACTAAACTTTCTTACTTGTATGTATGTAAATAAACGCAATTATGTAATTAAGTATATTGGTAAAATGTATGAGTTGAAAAAAATTTGAAAAAAATTCAAAATAAGAAAAAACAAAACATAAGAATAATGATGAAGGCATTAAAAAGAGAAAATAAGAAGAAGAAGACAAACTTATGCATTAAAAATTCAACTTAAATACAAAATAAACACTCTTTCCCAAGTGTCTATCAAATCATAATAAACCTGTGTTTTACTTCTCTTGCGGAATTCAATGAATATTATATCTATTTATGGGGTCACTAGGGTAATCTGTCTTGTTTTTTGACATTTTTGCACAGAAATTTTTATTCTACAATAGAACTTTTTTTACATATGACGTATATATATCGTGGAGTGTTTAAACAAATTTTTTCGGAATTTTTGATGACATCTGTCGGAGAAATGGCTGGGTGAATGGGATGCGTTTTTCCCTGGCGGACACGATTTTTCATATTTGGATCATCTGAAACACAAAAACCCAATTTATTTTTAAAAAATACGTGAATGGTTATCGTCGCTACTAGAACCATGAAAAAATGTTGATAAATAAAAAAGTTGTTTTTTTTTTTTAATTTTTCCCCATGTTTTTTTTTACATAAATTTTGTCATACTCGTAACATTGTCAATAAATTGTAAAAAAAGTAGGGGCGATAGCCAGGCGTTTTGTGAATATTTAAAAAAAAAAATCGGTTGAGTAGTTCGGCCGGAATCATGTCTGCCATTTTAAAAAAATGTGTTTTGAGAAAAACGCGTATAAAGTTTGAGGTGAGGCACTCCGAGCGCTCCGAACGTCGAGCGGTATTATTATTTTTGGGCCTTTTTCGAAACCTTCCAGTGGTAAAGTGCGTTTCTACATTAATTCTAAGGGTATAAAGGAACGGAAAATGCAAAAAAAAAATTTAGAAAAGATTACCCTACTAATCCGTTATTTATCGAGAGTACTCGAAGTAAACTACAGCGAAAATCAAATTTACACCGAACTAAAAAGCTATTATAAATGCGCAGATTTACAATTACCTCAAAAGTACCTAGAAAACCTCAATTTGGATAGCAACTCTACCACACTTGAGATGAAATGCCATCATTATAACTGAACTTTGGCAAAAAATTTCAGTTGAGTTGTCATCGTCTTACAACTATCTTCGGCGGTATAATTACGATTGGGTTATCATCCCATGTCAAAAAATTTCAGATGAGTTTTCATCGCCTTACAATTTCTATGTGACTTGTATTGCTGATTACAACTCGACTCTGTCAAAAAATTTCAGTTGAGTTGTCATCGCCTCACAACTTTTTTGAATACACGATTTGATTGTCACCACTTTATAACTTGTTCGAAGGCACTACCTGGGTTGCCGATTACAACTCAACTTTGTCGAAAAAAATTCAGTTGCAAGTGGTAT
This sequence comes from Bactrocera tryoni, assembly GCF_016617805.1. Lineage (NCBI taxonomy): Eukaryota > Metazoa > Arthropoda > Insecta > Diptera > Tephritidae > Bactrocera > Bactrocera tryoni. Next base: position 33,297,209 of record NC_052500.1, on the reverse strand, counting down.
TGCAGGCATTGGGTTGCTGATTACAACTTAACTCAGTCAAAACATTTCAATTGTCAACAACTTTCATGGTCGGTATAATTACGATTTAATTGTCATCGCTTTATAACTTGTTTTGAAGACATACCCTAGGTTGCTAAGTACAACTCAACTTTGTCAAAGAAAGATTCAGTTGAATTGCCTTCGTATTACAACTTCTATGCAAGTTTTATAGCAGCCAGTGGGTTGCTGATTACAACTCAACTTTGTCGGAAAAAAATTTCAGTTGAATTGTCAACTTCTTTGTCGGTATTAACACGATTAATTTCCGGTTTTTGAATATCCTTGAGCAAGTATTTTGTCTTTATAAAATCATCAGTCATTTAATTATCTGGCAAATTATCATTTTAAAAGTTTCGGACCTAAATCCAATTTCAATTGAAATTAATTGTAATTTAATGCCATACAATTGTTTAGTTGTTTAGAAGCTGAGTTGTAAACAGAAATATATTTTACATCGATTATTTAGGAAACAATATTTTAGGTTAATATTTGCAGTTATACTTTATTTAGAAATCGAATTTGTTAATTTTTCGTAAATTTCATATTTGTCAAAGAAAATAAAATTAATAAGAACAGAAAGTATTGCGGAAACCTCCTTTGGAATGCTATAAAAGATGAAAGATTTTGGAAAGTTTCTTCAAGCAAAACTTTTTTAAGAAAACCTTCGGAGTAATTTGATATTTGTATTAGCAGAATCAGATTAAAATGAAAAGAATTGGGTTGAACAGTTTTTCTTACCTTGATCTAGTCTATTAAGGCCAGGTTCCTCCAAACAATTTTGAAAAAAATCGAATTTGTTTTTTCATAAATTGCTACTGTATACTCGTAGAAATAGTATAGAATTAGGCCCGAAGATCAGCAAGACCGAGAAGCAGGTATAAAAGAGTGAGGAGCGCTGCGGGAAATCCGGCCGCTTGAACGCCTTCGGTGGCGGCAGCTACTGCGTGCCTTTGATTTAAACTGATTTTTCTCCGAACCACGTTTTTTCGCATGGATGACACTCTCATGGCACTTATCGATATGAACCAAACGGCATTTTACCCCTTACATGTCTGGCTATGGCCTCAAGCGGAACCAGAAATATTCATTATTATTTAAAAAAAGTTATGAACAATTAAAAGTGAAAAAAGGGTTAAAAAAATACAAAAGTCCGCCATTTTGTTTATTTCTTCATTGAAAATGTTTCATTGTGCTTGAGGCCATAGCTAATTCGATACAGAACACGAAACCGTTTTGTTTTTTGCTTTCCGATAATTCTTTTCCAAGAAATGATGTCATCCATCTACGAATCGGATGAGTTTCAGCAGCCATTTTCAGGACCGCCGTTTTGAAAAAAAAAATAAAAAAAACATTTTCAAGTAATTTAATATATGATTACCCAACATGTTTTGTACTGAAAATAAAATGTATTGAAAAAAATTATGTTTTTTAGAGGAACCTGGCCTTAAAAGCTGTTTTGTTCACATCTTGAACTTCTGAAGCTGTGTCAACTCAACCGAGTTATGGTTGTACTTTGCCAGTTAATGCTAGTAAAAGAAAATTAACGAGCCTCAGAGTCCATTCAAACAACACATCTCAGCGTCGGTAAGCGTCGTTAACTATGTTACGCAATGCCAAAATATCAGTCTAGTGTGGGCCAAAACGATAGAGCTGACTACTTTTTTGATGACAAGAAACTCATAACAGCCGGCAACTAATCAGTTTAGTCGGCGACTTGCTTTCGTCCAACTTTATTTTGTAGACGCTCTTTTTATATGTGCTTTTTAGCAACTCGCTTTCGGTAATATACCAGAAGATTTGTTGTTTTGAAACTGTAACTTCATGGTCAGCGATTGTGTCTGTGAACTCAGGATCTGCTTTATAGTAGATACGTTAGATATAAAGGTAGTAAAAATTGAGGTTTTGCACGGCGACCTATTCTAATGGTGAATACGTTAGTCCATCGTTCACCGTGTTGCTGTGAAGCCGTCACGACTGTCAATATGTAGTAAACAAAATATATTCGAAGTCTATGTCAGACCAACTGGTCTGTTTCTCTCGAAGAAAACCCAATTGGCTAGTGATATTGAAAAAGCGAATAAGTTCGTCTTTCTTGGTTACCTTTACGGCACTTACTTCCCAGTTAGAACTCACCATATGAAAATGGAGACTGCAATTGCATAAATTTTGTACAGGCATCCACAAACTCATGATACTGACGTTCCAGCCAAATCTGAAAGGTGAATTTTCACTGTTTTAAGCTACAAAAAAAGTGATTACAGTAAGTGCCCAAGTATAGCTATGAAAGTATAGACCTCCGTAGAGACAGTGGAATGAAATGTGGATTGGCGTTGAAAAGTCCAAGTAGGGATATAACTGCTCTGGTTGTTGTAAACCTCGTTTAGTAGAAGGTGGGTTTGGTCTTGCTCTTGTGGCGGAAAAGGTTCTCTATATAATATTGCGGAATGCCGCCGAGTTGAGAGTCCTTGGCGGCTTAAAAACCAGGTTCACTTGGATTACGTCAACTTGAATGTCGTCGGAACGGATTAATGCTTTATTTCTTTGTTTCTAATGAGTAAGTTGAATTTAGGCGATTCCCACTTCAGCCGGTTCTTTACCGAAATTGCCCCGCATTCTATCCGGCCAAGGGCTGTACTTTTGGAGATCTAACCTAACACTTAGCACTTACCGATCCAAACGGGGTTAAATCGCCGAAAAAACAGCCCTTGGTCGGATGAAGTCCGAGTCAATTCCGGTGCGTAGAACAGGCTGTCGTGGAGATCCAACCTCGTTTGGATCGGTAAGTTTGAGAATTTTTAGTACGTTGGATTTGCGATATGAAATAATGAATTTGTAAAGGAAAAATAATTTTTGCTGGTCCAATATGTAATATATTTATTTAATAAAAACTTGTTTATATACGGTATAGTATATATTATTATGTATTTTAAACGTCCATATATTGACATTGTATGCTACTTCATATACAAAAATATTATTGGTTCGATTTGACATGAAAAAGGTAAAAATAAAAAAAGTTAAACATTGCATGCTAAATAACGGTATACAATAAATGAGCGAGTTGTTTATGATTTCAGAACGCTTAAGCTCCAAAAACTGCAGCCAAATCCAAAATATTTTTGTTGTTTGGTGAACAAGCTTGACGCACCGACATCTCCCAGGTGTCCAGTAAATGTGACAACGAGTATAATTTCGGCAATTTGGCAATGCGCGCTTTTAGCGCATCCTGTACCGCTTTCAGGAATGGCGTAGTGGCATACTCGTGTTGAGCCAGGGCGCAGTTAGGCGACGCCATCGGATACTCCTCTGTAATGAAAACAAATAAATTCGAGTTTAATAATCTGATTTGTACTTCACAAATAAATATACGAACCTGGTATAGTAACGGTAATTGGTGGTACACATGGTAATCGCTTGTCATCGAGGCAGCAAATTACTTTGATAGATTTGGGATTGTTTTGCGTTGTGCCGTCTAGTGTTAGCTTAAATTTCTGATCCAAGCGCGCTATTTCACCTTGCAGAACATGCGGTATCTCACACTCGTACTGAGAGGGCTTTTCGGACATGCGCTGTATTTTGGCCGGTGCGGGTGCGCTATTCGATAAACAAAAATTGGTCAATATAAATAGTATGTAATTTATTTGCTGGAATTTACCATATATCAGTGCCGAAGAGTAGCTCCAAGCAAGGACGGAAAGTGCGATGCAGTGTGTGATTGGCCAGTGGGCTTTGAAGTGTTGTATTAACAACTTCCATCAGTGGATTTGAAGATTTCTGCAGTATGATAAAAATTTTAAAATTAATATATGTATGTATGTATGAATATCAAGAAATATGTATAATAGAATACTTACGCCAAATTGTTGACCTGTGAAATTAACTATGTCCAGTTTCTCCAGCGCTTTCTCGCATTTTAGCAGCGTTTCTAGGGGCACACGCTGATTTGGATTACTCAAAATCTCCAGTAATTTGCTCATTTTAGTGAATTTTTCGGTATCTGAAAATTTGTATAGAACAATTAGTTCAGCTGTCCCGACTTTTAGCTGCGAAATTAAACTTACTTGCGCCGTCAGTGCCGATTTTGGCCATCATGCGTTTCAGTGGTTCAATATACTTGGTTAGTTGTTTGTATTTCTCGCGATACAAGTGATCTTCTTGTGGATTGAAAGGGCTGTTGCTGGCCACCTGACCCGGTGTGTTGAGTGGGGCGCTGGGCGATTGACGCATTTGCCGTTGTGAGTTCTGCATGAGATTCGACATTTGTGGACTTGAGGTCGGCACTAGCGCTGGGCTGGGTATCATTTGTGGATTAGGCATTTGCGACTGTTGTTGCTGCTGTTGCTGATTCTGTGCTGTCTGCTGTTGCTGTTGTTGCTGCTGCTGTTGTTGTTGCTGTTGCTGCAATTGTTGTTGGACCGCTGTCATGCCGGCAGGTGATGGGACCGTGCTTGGTGAGGGGCTCTGACGTAAGAACTGTTGCTGTTGACCAGGAACACCACGGTTAACTTGGAACATTTGACCACCTTGACCCATAGGCATGTTTGCTTTTTGCTGCATATTTGGCGCTATACCAATCATTTGGTTCATGCCACCTAATTGAAAAAGTATGAATTAAATCAATAATTTCATTGGTATTAACAATAGGAGAATTTTACCTTGCTGCCCAGCATTTTGTGGCATGCCACCACCTTGTTGGCCTTGTGGCCCACCCACTACATTGCCTGCATGCATTGGGCCACCTTGATTCTGTTGCATATTTGGTGGCATGCCCTGCATGCCTTGTGGTCCTGCATTTGGTCCCATCGGACCCCCGGCATTCATACGTGCATTCATCATTTGGTTGAGCTGTTGGTGATTCATACCCATTTGCTAAAACAAAAAGAATTCAGAAATATGAAATATTTCGTATATTATTACAATTGTATATACTTACTGCCATCTGTTGTTGTCCCATTTGTTGCATTTGTACGTTCATAGCGTTCACATTCATAGGTCCACCTTGCATTTGGCCGGGACCCATTTGCATTTGTTGTGCTGCGCCACCAGGACCACCTGGCCCACCGGGGCCTCCGCCGCCCATTTGATTCATCTGGCCAGACATACCACCCATTTGCTGGGCATTGCCAACCATGTGCGGCTGCTGTCCACCTGCATTACCTATACCACCACCACCACCAATAACATTCATTTGCATACCACCACCACCCATATTTCCACTCATTTGTTGCATCATCTGTTGATTGGGACCAGCACCCATGGGCATTTGCCCACGTATACCCTGCATTTGTTGCATCTGTTGTCCCGGTCGCTGCTGACTTAGTGTTTGTAATAAATTTGTCGCAGCAGCAGGACCTCCAGGGCCCATTTGATTGGGATTGGGACCGCCAGCCATTTGGGCATTACGATTACCTTGGCTAGCAAGTGTTTGGAGCGCGTTTAAGGGGTCTGGCATCATACCTTGCTGGTTCATTTCGGCATTTTGTTGCGGCGGCGGTTGTGTAGGCTTTCCTGCGTAGCCAATAATTTTAGAAATGAATAAATTAGGCAAAAATCACAATACACTCCGTCATGTGTACGTGTACATTCATGTGTGTATATGTGTAAGATAATTCAATGCAAATACTCACTTTGTGCCAAATCTTGAAAATGCATAAAAAGTTTCGCCACCAAACCCATGTATTCCTCCTTGCTGCGTGACTTCTTGAAAATATGATTTTCCATAACACCAGCATTTTTAGTAGGATCCGTGGTTTGTAGTGCTTGGTTTCTAAAACGAATATCACAGTAGAAAAATTTATTATACAAAATTTTCACGAGAAATAACTTACATTTTTGCAATCATGCTCTGGCGAAATTTTTGCGAGGGCCATTCTTCTGCCATTGCAATATATTTAATTTAATAAAGCAGAATTCTTCTATAAACTTTCACAATCGATGAAGAAAAAACGCAGTGACAGCGAATCTGTATTTTTCAAGGGAACAAAGTAATAATGGAACACAGCTGTTTTATCGATGGTTTGTTTTTATTAGTAATTCACTAATACGGGTGCTTTATTTATATTTTACAGAAAATATAATATAAATAGTAAACAAAATCACGAAAAATTATTTTAATTCTTTATATTACAAGATTAACCTGTGAAAAAATATTTTGTTTATACGAACAGCCGCTTGTTTACGAATGAACTGCTTAAACCAAATCCAAAATGTTTATATGTAAACAAACAAAGATGGCGGCTGTCAACATACTCAGAAATGTATTTAGTTACTTAGTGATGCCAGACTGGAAGAATTAAAAAAACTTGCATTTCTATTAGGCTATTGATAGAGGATCAATTTTCCTTCTTAAAACATAAGGGGTATTCTCTTGCTCTTGCAAGATTGCAGATTGCAAAAATACTATACCGAAATATACAAGAGCACGAGAGCACCCATTGCAGAATCTAGTGATATATGAATGGCTAATTCGGCCAATTTGTTGTGAATGACTATCAAGCATGGCTATTGTGAATTGGCGCACCTTCTGCATACATTTTTAAGAAAAAAAACTGTAACAAATCTTTAAAATTTAAATAGAAATAATAAAATCCATTTAAAACTTATCTTCCTCAACAATTTAACCACGTTATATGTCTTTATGTAAAATGGCAACTATAACAGGGTTGCAATTATATTTTTTCGTGACATTGCACGCAAATATACAGAGGTTTTGGTCTGACATATTTTGCAGCCCTTGCAAATATTTTTCTGCGTGTGTTTGTTGTTGTGCCGTTGTAAATCTGCAATTCTTGCACCGTGCACCGGGTTTTGCAAGAGCAAGAGAATACCCCTATGGGTTTTGGTCTGACATATTTTACAGCCATTGAAAATAATTTTCTGCGGGTGTTTGTGGTTGCGCCAGTGCACCAAGAGGATATATATGCACCTCTTGCACCGTGCAAGGGTTTTGCAAGAGCAAGAGAATACCAGTATAGTATCTGTTCTGTAAGTATAAATTCTATTAATCTACGAAAATATTATTTATTATATAATAGTATACACCTAATTTTATTTCATGAAGTAAAGTTAGCTGCAGAAAACGAAATTAATTGTAATTTCTCTGAAAATAGCTTGTCGCGCATAAGTTCTTGTTTAAATTGATGTTAGTATTATTAATTAAGTATTTCATTTTGCATTCAATTTCTTTTGTACTAATATTGGGATTTAAGGGTAGGTTCCCGCTCTCAAGAAATGTAAAAACTTCATATAAAAATAAAAAACGTTCAAGAAATGGTCAAGAAAATTTATTGCGGTCGCGTTTATTGCGGTAAATTTTCGTGTGCTAGTATGCAGCTCTAAAGAAATTTAGTACTAATTTTTGATAAATTTTTTCAATAAAGTATGAATATGGCAACGCAGGTTTTGCGAAGAAACATGAAATCAACAATTGTTTCTTGAAGGAAATTCAAAGTAATCGTTAAATTCATCCTAATTGAGTTAAAATCATTATAAGTATAGTTTATTTTGAAATGATGTATAAAACTTAGCAATCATCAACAACATTCCTTAAATTGCAATGAAAATATTTATGTTACTACACACATACATACATACATACATATAACACACAAATTTTATTTTCTTTGTTTATTCTCTCTTGCTCTTCTTATATCGATCATTCACAATGCGAAACCTGAAACGACGTTAAACTTTGAAAGAGATTAATTTGGCTCTTTCAAAGTTTAACGCCCTTTTTCTTGCAGAAATGCTTTCAAATTTAATGAAATTAAAATTTAGACAGAAATTTGGTATGTTTTTCAAGTTTCTTTTAAGTCAACACAACGTTGAAAAATTAAAATTTCTTGCGATTATTCCTTGTTTTATCAATACCGAAAAAGAATTTTTTTCAAATAATTAGAACCGGAGACATGTTTTCTTAGAAGACCTTTAGGAAATATGAGGAAGAAAGAAACTTAACATTATAAAAAAAAATAATAATGGGGCGACGTTATCCTAAATTTTATTGTAATTGAAATATAGTAATGTTAAGGTTCACAAAAAATTACTTCAAAATTATAAACTCAATACTCTCATACATATACATATGTATACATACAAATGTGTATGTAAAATGTACATCTGAATAGACTAGAAACACAAATTTAACTATCTGAAGATTTTAAGACTACAAAATGTCATAACCAAGGTTATATATAATTATTAACACGCCATAAACTTGACTTGATAAATACCTAATAATGTCAGGCATCTGTAATCTTTACCTAACATAATTAGGGGCCGTTACCTGAAGATGAAGGGAATTCAGTTCTGTGGTATTGCATTGTATTGTTTAAATTAGTATCCCGATATTTCAAGAAAGCACTTTGCTTTTTTGGTGATAAATTACGTTTCCATAAAATAAATTAGTGGTTGCTTTATCTTCAATATTTTTTTTTGTGATTTTTGATATTTTTTTATAAATCGTAATCACTTTTTATGCTCTCGCAAAATGTTGCTACAGAGTATAATAGATTTGTTTACCTAACGATTGTTTGCATCACCTAGAACTAATGGAGATAAATATGGAATTATATACATATATGTAAGTATATATCTATATATAATGATCAAGATGAAGTGAGAGAACTGATTTGTTTGGCGATTTTTATCATGAAAAAAGAATTATTAAAGAGCTTGCTTAAAATTCGGGTGTTTCCAGTGGAATCACGGCTACGGAATCGTTGAAATATTGCAGAAGTGTTTTGGGCATTCTACTTTGTCACGAAATCATTCAGTGAAGGTCGTAAATTCATCGACAACTTGCCTAGTGTGAGTCGTCCATCCAATAGAGGTGGACGATAACATCGTAAAAGTTAAAGAAACAGTGCTTCCAAATTCCAAATTCGCTAAAGACACAGAAGATCATCACAGCCGTTACTTATAATAGGTGGTATGAAATGTTGGATTAAAAGTTGGCATGCTTGGCTCAGGAGCCTATTTTGAAGGCGATAACAAGAATATTTGTATTGAAATATGTGAAGATTTAGTCTTTTGACAGTTTTTTGTCAGTCGGTATAATTATTTTCGTTATTTTAGTAGATTTCATAGCGAATGTATCGGTCAACGCGTGAATTATCTTCCTAAAATTACGTAGAAAAATGTTCTCAAACAGTTAACGACCTTCCCCTTTCCCCTAGACTCAATAAAACTTTAAAGTCTTTGCATTAGTTGAAATATGTGATATTTTAATGAAATTAAATAAACAATTTCGTTAAATATAATGTGTGTAATAAAACTGAAATCGGCCTATACTTCGTCCTGAACCCCCTATTATGGCTAATGATTTTCGATTCTCTACTTAACCTTTTCCTGGTGTAATATAGTCCCTTTGGGTTGAAATTATAACACTTATTTCAAATTTCAGTACATTTCGTTGACTTTAATATACATATGTACATATGTATTTCGAATACGAAGAAAAATATAGTAATGAAACTAGGTGTTTCCATGACCTATAATACACCTGAATAAGATACCAAATCTATTGACGGTTGCGTCGCTAAATTAATATTGAGTTCTTACGCAATATTTTGTTTTTTAAAGTTATGTCAACATCTGAAGTTGTTTCCTTGCCAGATTGCGAGAGTATAAAATGGTCGAATACACCCGAACTTAGCTCTTCCTTACTTGTTATTGATATTTTGAGAGAGTAGTGGGTTTTTAGTTTTTTTTTGAACTTTTCAAGGCGATTGAATCAAAATCGACGAAGTTATGAGTATTTTAATACCCGGCTTATAATGTTTTACTTCAGATTTCAAAAATTTAAAGCGTTTTCTACACACTCACATTTTCAAAGTCAGTCTACTCCATAACTTCAAAACTACTGCACCGATTGTTTTGAAATTGTAAACACCATTTTTATACACAATTTAAGAGTTAACGTCAAGGAGAGTATTTTCAAATTTTTAATATGTTTCATTTTGCAATAACAAATTAACTGATATTTTCGCCAGTAATCGTATTTTTCATTTCAAAGCTTTAACACTAATAATTCTAAACATGTTTTCGGCATTACCAGGAAAAAGCGATTATCTAACTATATAATTTTTAATTCTTTGTTTTCAGAACATCCAGCATTGGTTTATAAGGGATACCGCAAATCAATATTTTTCCGAAGTACTCCAGACAAATTGCTGTCATTGCCGCATTTTTTAAATATTTTTCCATTAAAATTTAAGAAACAATCTTCAAAATCATTCTATGTATAATGAAGTTTCGCTTTTTAAAAATAGATTTTAGCAGTTTAATAAAAAAAAATATAAAAAATTGGTCTTATTTTAAATGAAATAACCCTACTCAACCCTTAAAGCATTTTTAAATAAATATATTAAAATAATCCCAGTTTTCTTCTTTTTCACTTCGTTGTTTAAATGGCATTCTTTATTTTGCTTCTTTACGATACTAGATGCAACTACCGCAACAAGGTTAAAACAGTTTATTTTACTGCCATTTTCCAGATTGGCAACCCTATGACGATGTCAGAGAGAAATGACAGCACTAACAACATGCCATGACACTCTTTGAGCGCCATTTTTACTATTTCCCTTTTAACTTAACGGTATACCGGATGTATTTGTGTGTGAGTTGATTGCATAGAGCACAATTCACTCTTTCATTTAATTTTAAGCATTTTCTTTACACACATTTAGTAAAGTATAGTTTTTAGGTGTTGATTGATATGTTTGCCGAACGTTTTTCGCCGCTCAACACTCACTAAATGCTTAACTGTGCGCTAACGTTTAACGTGTATGTTGTTGTTACTACTGCTACCTGTGTTAACGAGCGCTCCACGACGCGACAACGGCTATTGCAATTTTCGTTGTCGTAGCCGCTGCCGCTGCCAGCTTGTTGGATGATAGCAGCACAATTGTCACGACATTCGCTCCTCGTTCGTTTGCCGTGGCGCATCAGCAGCAAAAACGTTCGTTCGCTCGTTGTTCATTCGTTTATTTCGATTGGTTTGCTTATTATTTTACTTGCGCTGGTATTGTACCGTATAATTTGCTGACGTTTGGAAATTCTGATGTGAGAGATGTGTCGCAGTTAGAACTCCAAACTGAAAAGAAGTGAAATATTTGCAATTTAAGTTTCGGCCGCTTGCGAAATACACACACACACATCTACATAACATATCCAAACAAATAAGCGCTCACCTTGAGGTGATGGCAGAAAAGCAGAAAAATCCGTGACAACGCGTGTAGATATTAGAAAAACTAAAGTTAAAAAATAAAAAATAAAAAAAAAAACAACTGAAATATAAATGCGTGTAATTGTGCTTGCCCGCTCGGCTGTTTTTTGTTGTTTGTGCGTTCGGTATGTGTGTGGAAATGGAAAATGATACAAATCGAATTGAGCAGGCGAAAAGGTAAAAGAGGCAAAAAAGCAAAGTGCAAAGTTTGCGAAAAACAATATTAAAGTAGAATTGAAACATAAATATAAACGCAATACCGCGCGCATAAAATGAAAACACCAAGTGGCTGTGTCGCAACAACAACAACAATCGTCGCCGTAGATGCGCTGTTGTTCAACTGATTTTCAGTTGGGAGGGAAGGTGTGCCGTGTTGGCGGCCAGTGTAAAAAAGAGCTGTCGCTCAAAGTGCAATGTTAAAAATTCAACTGAAGTTTCAAAATGAAATAACACCAACAATAGCAACAACCACAAACGTATAGCAATCAACCAACAATAGCTTTAACAACATAAGAATATTTAATATTTTCAATTGCCATCAACGCAATTCCATTTAAGTAAGAAAAAAACCAAAACACGACAACAACAATATAACGGTGTGCCTACAACAACAACAATAGCAGGAGTACAAGAAACACTTTGTTTAGCGGTGATAGTCACAGCAACAACAATAACAACACTGGGGAACAAGCAGCATTTGGTCGAACACGCGGGGTGGTGGACGGGCGTCTTGGGGTGAAACCGCAACCAAATAGGTAAGTAGCAAATATAAATTGGGCAACAATTTCCCCCAACTACAACGGCTGTTCAGCATTGAGCAGTGCTGTTCGCTTGATTAGGCAGCCCCACAGGCGTATAGCGCTGGCTGCCGACCAATAATAACAACAGCAGCGCCAGCGGCAGTGGTGGCGGCAGCAATACACATTTACATACGTACATACATATTTATTCATGTGTAAATTGACAATATTCGTATCTATCGACCGCCAGCAGCGTCGGCACTTTGGCGCTGCCCTGCTTTGCCTTTGCCGTGCTTTACATACAATTATATATGTATTTACCATAAGTATATACATTTATCTACATACATACATATGTATGTAAGTATGTAAATGAGAGGTTTCGGTGCTGCCGTGGCTTGTGGTAATTTATTGTCGCCGCCGTTACCAAACTATCTTTCTTTCATTTGTTGTTGTGTGTTTTTCGTTTTGCTGATTTCGCTTTTATTTTTTGTTTCCGTGCACGCTTTGCTCTTTTCACCGTTGCCACCTAAGTATTTATGTGCTGAGCGCTGGCATGCTATCAGCTTCACTATCGCAACGTCGCCGCTAACAAACAGTGTGGCAAAATACAATGAATATCGAAGTGATTAATATGCGCGTAAAGTGCGTGCTCAAACAATATTTTGTTTAATGACAAAAAGGTTAGAGAAAGAAAATTAAAATATTATTATGGCCCAAGTATTTGCTAACATTGACCTTCATATTTTATCTTTAATAATGTTCTTACCAAATACATACATATGTATGTATGTATGTATGTACATATGTATGTAGGTGTGAACCAGAACTGAAGCAAACGTAACTGTTTTCAATCGGTAAAATAACTATTTCAAAGACATTTTACACCTCTTCGAAACAAAAGGAAGTGACACGCTTTAATTTAATGGCATGTAAACAAAGCGATAAACGAGTACATAACCGCTAATGACACAGTTGTTGTTATTAGTTATGTGTTTGTGTAATTTCTACACGTGTGTGTGTATTTCCACCTTGCTAGACTTTATTTAATCTGTTAAAGAGCTTTTCTTACAAGTTTTAACTACAGATAGTCCCAGTACATATGTATATACATACATACATATTACACTATATAAGCTAGGATATAAGTACATATAGTTAAATAATAAAAATATTGTATAATATATAAATAGAAATAAATATGTACATAATTATGTGTGTGTAATTAAAAAAATACATATGTACATCACATTTAAACTATTAATATTAATATTTCGATGTTTACAACGAAGTTCACCCATAAACTATAGCAATTAGCTTAATGTGATTAAATAAATATAGAGCTCAAGCTGCTTCCAATCACTTGAATCATCAAAGTTTTGTTGTTGCGGGCGGCGAATATTGTTAAAAAGCAAGAAAAAAGATAACTACGATTCCATCGAACCAATCACAGGTGCATTTCTTACAGCATATCCATAAAAGGGTATAAAAGGATCTTTATCATGATTTTGATTGGCCAGTTTGTATGACAGCTATGTACATATATGCTATAGTGGACCGATATCTTAAAAACGGAGGAAATAGTTCTCATATATGTAAATACGTATGCATATGTATGTATGTACATATGTATATATGTATGTATATACAGACCTAAAGGCTGATATGTCTAAATGGACGCAGCTCGCCCGCTGACCAGTATATACATACTTACAAGTATGTATGCATTTTATAGCATCTCAGGCATTTATGTACTTCTGGGTGTTCCAAAGGCAGTGGTTTTAGATACATAAATATATACATATGTACATACTTATGTTTATTTTTCTAAAGCATTATGTTTCGGCGCAAAGTCAACAGTATCGCAGGCTTCAGACCTCGGAAATAACCAAGTATTTTCCATATTTCAAGCATGTGTACATTTTGGTGTAGATATATACATGTGTACACATATGTATGTATGTATAAATATCTGCAATATGTTTATGCGTTTATATGTGAGTAGTTAATGTATGTACATACATACATATGTGTGGCTGCGGCATGGAAAAACAGTGCTTCTGTGATAAGAGTGTAATAAAAGGTAAGTGTATACCTACAAATTGCGAAATGTTTACAAATATTTTTAAAGATTCAGTAACGGAAAGTGAGATATAGTCACAGCAGGTTAATGTACAGTGTACATTGTAATTAAAAAAATACATCAAACATTTTCAGAATTTTTTGAAATAATAATTTATTTTTGAATTAACTTGATTTTAATATACATAATAATTTTAGCAGGAAATTTAACTTGAAAATATTGTCACTGTTCGGGTTTCAGTTTGAATTATGTTACTAAAGCTTCTTCATAGGTCCTAGACTAGCTTTTGTTTAAAAATTTAGCTCGTTCTGTATGAGTTAACTCGTCCGTAAACTAATTATTACTTTAATTTTGTAGTGCCCACTTTCTTCAAAACAAAACTACGTGGACGAAAACGTATTTTGACGTTCAATGAAGGTAGTTTTTTAAATAGAAATATATAATCTTCGACAAAATATCCAATAAGGTTTCTTTCTTTGTCGTTACAAGAAATTCTTCAACATTTTGATACCGGTTCGATAGAGTGAGGCTTCGAGGTCTTCAAAATAAGTGTTTGCTTCCAACTGGACTTTCTTATTTTGTATTGTATTTTATATTGTCTATTTGAGTGAAATATTTTTCCAGCGAGACACTTTTTGAGTTTGTAAAAGCGAATTTAGTAAATGAGCGGCTAGTTCCGGAACATTGTTTCGGTGCAAAAGCGTTGCGGCGCTCATCATGCGGAAGCTCGTTCATCCATCGGGAAACAACAAAAACAAACACAAATTATTGCCTTGTACCTGTAAACAAAAATATCATAGGTAGCGTCACTTTGAGGCCCATAACTTGAAAACGGTCGGGTGTAATTTTCTACTTAAGCTTACACTTACTTACTCTAAGGCAACAATAGATCTAATCAAAAAATTTTCAGTTCATTTAGAACGTAGATATATCCAAAATATAATATATACATATAAATAACATTAGGGTGTTGGTGTGTATAAAAAATCTATGAAAATTCCATACAGCCTTACTTAAAAAGCCGAATATCTCGAGAAGTATTAATGATAGCGATTTTGACCTCGGACCTCGGCTAATAAAATTTCCTACAAGTTTGTCATTTACATTTTTTCTATAGCCCTTGTTATTTACGAGATATATACAAAAAAAATGCGAAATTCATGGAAAAATCAGGTTTAGAGCCCCGTACTACCTCGCCGGTGTGAGTTTCTACTTTGTTGCAATGGGCACTTTTGTAGGGTGTTCAATTCTGAGGAATATGTGTCTAAAGTCAAAGCGATACCTTAAAATGGCTCTGAGCTATAGAAATTTAAAGATAAAAAATCACGATTGTCGTTTTTTTCAATGGAAAATTTTCACATGCCTTGGTCCAGTCCTTAATGTTAATATTAACGGCACAAATTTTCGGGGAATTTTTTTTAGGGTATTTGCGAGGAAATTTCATGCCGGGATTGAAAAAAATTTTTAGTTAAAAAAAAACATCCTAGTATACATACATACATATATTTAACACACAGAAGACAAAGTTCTGTTTACCTTTGTGTGAAAAACTTACCTTAATTAATTAGCGTTAATTATGTTGAAAGAAGTTTGATTGATATGTTAAAAGAATGACACCATTCCACCACTATTTGATTAAAAAACTGTTTGTCATGTCGCAGAAAAGCGCGTGCGTAAGCAGTTAGCAAGTATACAGTTTAGCATTTATGTACATACATACATGAAGATATGTATGTGCCTTTGAGTATGTGGTATACCTTAATTTGTTTTGTTTTCTAATTTATGCTTTGGTTTCCACTGTGCACGCCACAACGGAGTTTCAAGCGCTGACGTGCTGAAGTGGTGCAATGCGCACTGGGTGTTTGATTGCCTACTCGCTGCACGCCGCAAACACCGTTCGATATGCGACGCGGCGCACCGCGTTCGTGGCTACTGCGGCGCCGCCACACTGCTACGTGCTCCACATTTTCCCCTCCGTTGGCTCGTGTTATAACATTTCCATGTTACTTAAACGCATCCTTTTGTCTTTTTTTGTTGTTGTTGTTGTTGTTAATTTTTTTCTTTTCTGTTTGCTGTTTGCTGTCTCTACTGCCATTATTGCTGTTTCTACCGTTGATTGTGGCGTGCATTGTTGCTGCTATTAATGCTGTTATTATTACTATTATTATTATTGTTTTTGTCGCTGTTCGTCAATTTTGTACTTTGACTGATTTGCTCGTTGTTTCGGCGTAATGTGGTGATGCGCGTGCTTTGCGTTGTTTATTTTTGTTGTATTTTGTGCTTTAACTTTGTTTTTGCTGCCTCGAACGTGTGTAGTTGGAGCTTGTCATTGTCGCGTAAACGCCGCTGTCGCCTTCATTTCACAATTTTCATTTAAATTCTCTGATTTTTTCGTACTGCTTCGCATGTAAATTGTGTGCCTCTTTCGCCGTTACGTGGCGCGGTTGGTCGGTCGCTGCAGAGCCCGCTTTACACAACGCTCCCCCCACGAACGCGCTGTCAACCGAACGCCGGCAATCGTTTTAGTATTCGCTACGCGCTGCAAATTGTTGTTGTGTGTTCGTGTGTCCATTGGTTTTTATCGGCTGCAGTTTTTGTGACATTGTGCACCGCACCGCGTTGCCCTAACCTCTACCCTTCACCTACATACATATGTGTGTACATACCAGCAGACACATGCGATTGCATCAAACGCTCTGTCAGACGTCAAGTCAAATGCTCACGCTTTGGCTTTGCTTTTACTGTTCAGAGGTTTGTATTTTTGCTTTGGCGGCGTCGGAGTTTCGATTTGGTTTTGCTTTAGTTACGATTTTACGGGTGTGTGATTTTGTTGTTGCTTTCTTATACGCTATTTAAATTCCAGCTAATGCGCGTTATCAGCGCTGGCGTATATCGTAATTGTCTTTTAAATTGCTTCTGCTTTTTGTTGTTGTTGATGTTGTTGTGATAAGCTGTGAGAATCGGTTATACAACGATCATTTAATTTAAATTCATTTCCGCTGGTTTATGCCCCCTTGTCCACGAAAATTGTGTATGCACTTGAAGAGAACTGCGACTACATATGTACATACATACATATGTATATAATATATACGTAGTTATGTATTTACATATGTCCGTGTATGTACATATGTATGTAAATATGCACATACTTAAGTGCCTCTACTCGTGCTGTTGGCTCCTCGTGCGCAATTTTTCCATTATTCATTTTTTCTACTCAATATCTTTTCACTTTTATTCTTGTTATATATGCGCACACTTATTTACCGATACTTTTGTCGTTTACATCGTCTTCGGACATGCGTGTTTCGCTTTTGCTTTCAACGTTGTTATTTTTTTTCGCTCTCACCTATTCCGTTTTGGTTGTTTCTACGTTTTCGTGTCCTTTTGCTGGCGCTTGTCCATTAAACGCGCCACCTCCCAGCCGCCTTGCTGCATTTGGTGGCGCTGTCACGAGCATGCCATCGCGCTGTCCATCGTTTACCCCGACCCATCCCATTTCCGTTTGTCAGACGGAAATTCCATTACAGTGTTGTCAGCCCCACCGTGAGCTTGCACACGCCCACCCCAGCAGCACCACGGCAACCACTTGTTTTCTCAAACAAAACAAGCTGTTGTGCCGCTTAAGTGCACCGTGGCACAGTGTGTTCGCCCTCGCCATGCGGCATCAAAATAGCAGCGCTACGTTGTCCTACTTGCTTACTGACTTACTCACGTCAATTACCAATGTCTACAGCTGTTCTTTGGTCGAGGTTGATTTTTCTTCATTAAACGTTTGCTATTATGAGTACACGGCGCTTTGGCTTGCGTGTTGCCATTGCTCACACACACATACATACACACATTTATGTTGTTCTCATAATGAGACTTACATGTTGTTATTTATGGATTTGTTCGTGGATAATGGGCGATTTCAGTAGCATTTACAACGAAAAATCTGAAATTATTTAGCGAAAGTAATGCGTGCGCAGTTTTCGGTTTTCTTAGAATCACCATGACCTTTGCCATGCAGTGTCTTTGCCTGAGGACAAAAATTAATTACCAGAATTAAGTAAAACACAGATTTCTTTCGAACCGTATACATATGTATATGTACGTACATATGTAGTACATGCACTGCATATGTTTTACAAATATCTCCCTAAAACATTTCGATTATTCTCACTAGATTAAAACCTTGGTTAATCGGTGCTTGTGTTGCCCCCTTAACTTTATGAGAGAATTATCTAGAGATCGCCATCGGCTCAAAGGTTGGAAAATTTAAATTTGCTTCCGGTAATGGTCGCCCCTAAATAGAAAATATATCTCAAAGTGTCAGTTTTTTCCGAGGCAGGCACAAAGGTTAATTTGCATTTAGAGACGCAACAGCAGATAGAATTGTACTTCACATTAAAATTATGCGCATTTAGATCAGCTGAGTCAACAGAAATGCAAAATGAAAACGAAAGATTTGGGCACACATTTATTTGAGTAAAGAAATTTGCTTAAAAATCTTTAACAATATATGTAAGTAGAAATATTTAATGGATTTTGATCGGTAAGAATTTTCGCATAAGAAGATATGGATCTTATCAACCTTATCAGCGGTTCATTTTATCCATAGGTCGTTCAGAATTGGTCCGCCCCTGCTTGCAGCACTGAAAACTTGCTTTCTCCCTAGAAATTCCCTTTTTTTTAATGCAGTAAAACTTAATTATTAATATTACAATATACTTTAAAATATAAAGTCGTTGGCTAAATTTACTTCTTTTACATTTTAATTTTGATTGCTCTTCGTGACTTTCAGTTGTAATGTTCAATTCTAAGTTACTTATAAGGTGCGTTCGAAAGTAAACTAGACTTTTTAATCTGGCGCCCCTGGTGGCGCCATCTATATGTCGACTGCTGCGTTAGAATCTGCTATCTTTATCGATTGTGAAAATTTCATGACATTTCATCGATTGAAAGTGAAGTTATTTAAGTGTCAGTATGTTTGTGTTATCGGTGCGAAAATGAACTTCGAACAAAGAGCCAACATTAAATTTTTTTTTAAAATTGGTAAAACTTTTACCGAAACGTTTCAATTGATGAAACAAGTTTATGGCGATGATTGCCTATCCTGTAGCAACGTTTTCAAAGTGGTCGTGAGGACATATTATAAATGACGATCAACATTGTGGGCCAATTAAAATCCGTGATCACCGGAAATTCCATCGAAACTGTGCGTGAATTCATCAAAAATCAGCCGAAATCATCATTGAAATTCATGGAAGTGGAATTGAACATCTCCTAAACATCGATTTATCGCATTTTGACCGAGCATTTAGGCTTTCGATAGGTGTGTGCACGGTTTGTTTCGCACAAATTGACTGACGACCTAAAATTGCTCAGAATCCGTCTCATCGATCGACGCTTGTGACCGATTATTTGATAAAAAATCACATTTTAAACATTAACCACTCCCCGTATTCACCTGATATGGCACCAGGCGACTTCGTTCTTTTCAGAAAAATGCATTTGCCCATGAAAGGAAAGCGTTATGGAGACGTAGAGGCCATCGAGCTAAAAGACTCGTTCGACATGCTTTTGAACCGTGCAAAAAGCTATATTGAAGCAGAAGGAGACTATTTTGAATAAAATAAATTGATTTTGCCCAAAAACCATTTGCTTTGTTTTTTTTTAAGTACGGTTTACTTTGGAACGCACCTTGTATATCCCAGTTTAAGCGTTTTTATATAGAAATATAGTAGATATTATTGAGACCTACACTAACATAAATTATTTGACGCGCTTTTCCTACAATTTTCAATTCACCCATTTAATTTACCTGACAGATGGAGAGATCTACAAGTTTTACGTAGACTTCGGACGCTTATTGGATTCGATGTAAAATAAACGTTCTGAGGTTTACATCACGTTAACATTTGCACTCAATCTGTAACTAACCATTGTTAGGTACCAATAATTTATAAACTCCCGACTGAGTACCCGGTTTCTCACTTGGAATTTGTTGTTCTAGCCTCTAAGAACAAGCTTTCTCTTATAAATACAGTGGATAGTTGTGACTAGCACTTTATTTACTTCAAAAAGTTAAGCGTCTGCTGAACATAATGATTATTTTGATGTGACATTTGGCACATGTGTCACTGACAGTCATACCAACCCAGAAAAGAAAAATATTTCGACGAATCGTTTTTCGTGCGAAATTTAAATTAAAAAGTTTTAAAATTTTTTGCCCACAGTAGTACATATAATGATCAGTATCATTTCATATGCATGTACGAGAACTAGTCATACAATACTCGTATTTATGATATCGATTTGAAATTTTGTACACGACCCTTACCCCCCGAGGAGCTGCTCATTTGCCGGAATCGCTGATATCGGAGCTCTATAGCATATATGTATGTAGGCGCCATACAAACTGACCGATCAACACCAAGATAAAGATTTTTTAAACACTTTTGTGCTTCAAGAAATGTACCTGTAGAGGGTATTGTTGTAGCCGAAGTTAAAGTTCTTTCTTTTTTTTATTTGGCATTTAGTTTCTTCAATTTAAATTTTTTAAATTTGTTTTTAATAACTTCACATAATTTTCAATAGTTTCAACTCACTGGGTATTCTATAAAACTCATCAGCAGCTCTTTATTCGCTTATGTTAATATCTCATAAAAGCTCGAAGAAGCAAATATCTTACAGATACATCTTTCTTTCATTCAGCATGCGATATTGTTGCGGTACTTATTTAGTTATGTGTAATTAATTTCCACGCCTCACATTAGTAAATACAAGCACGTGAAAAACGTGCCTTTTATTTGTTTTCTATAACTGTTTTTATTTATTTTGCATATTTGCGAAGATTTTATAAACTAGAATTTAGTAATCGCTATTACGCGTAGTGCACGGTGCTCGCATCTTAAGAGCCAGTGATCTTCATCAAAGTTTCCGGTATTCAGTTCAGCGCTTTCTATATATTTAAACAAATATTTAATGTACATATGTGCATGTATGTATGTATATAGTCATATGCAGTTATGTCGCTTAGAAATTTTTCATTATCACTTTTGCAAAAATGGGCCAAGCAAGCAAACGCTGCGAGCGCTAGCAAACTCACTCAGAATATTTTACAGCACAACTGGTGCATGAGGCTTATTGGTGCATCACTGTTTCATCAGTGGGAAGATAATGCCTTTTCGTAATTAACAGCTATATACTTGTACATACATATATAATGTATATATACCACTTAAATACAAACACGATTGTTTAATCTTCGTTAAGTAATTTTTGCAAATCATATTTAAAGCTCTTACAGATTACTAAATAGGATTACTTAAACAAATTATCTTATATTTTATTTACATTCTCAAGTATGCATCTGTGTGTGTATATGGGCGAAATGCATTGCACTTACATTATCAGAATATCAACAGAGACATCACTGAGCGTCACTGCAAAAGTTGCTAAGCTCCAAAATTTGTTTACCCACCGAATTAAAGCTGCAATCACACATATCAAGGCACAACAAACAAAACTACATGTGTGTATGTGTGTACATATCTATCTTGTACATACTTACAGTTTAATACAGTTTCGAGTTAGTATATCAATACATTTGATTTGAATATTTCTGCATGACTTAACCCACTGACAGTTGCGTATTTTGTTGATTTTCTAATTATTTTATTTTTTTTGTTATACTACCAGTTAATCATTCAGTTCAGTAAACTCAGTATATAACAAACAGGCTGAAAAGTTGGTATCTTTTCGAAAAAAAACTTTATTATATTTCGTATTCAACATTAATACCAGTTTAAGAGAAGATTACAGATTTTTTATCGACATATAGGATCCTAAATAATGCTCTATACAGTAGACCCAAATTTCCATCATTTCCCTGTTTCATGTTTGTGTCGTGAAGCCTTGGTGGAAATACTGGCTTCCTTTTTAAAAGCTACATATGTATTTGCCAACAAGAATGTCAACCTTGCCAATCAAACCAGTCTCAATATGTGCTCAGATGAATTAGAATAACATCACTTGAAACCAAATGAGATTACTTTATCCGGTTTATAGACAAATTGGCTACTTTCTTGCATGCTCACCTGGAAATTGATGCTTATATGATGGTGTTTCCATCTGCTGTGAAAGATCCTTATTTTATTCACTGCAAAGAATTTTTTTATTATTAAAGAAATTTTCATCAAATTCATTTTACGTTCTCTGCAATTCCGATCGCACCATTTCACGCATTTTATCAACGATTTCAGCGGTTTAGGTTATTTACATTATTTCTTCTGGAGCTTCTGGTGATTCCTATTATGTATGCATTTCTGTCAAGGAATTAAGTAACACCGTATTCATTGAATTATGCATGATTCTCGTGAAACTTATCTAGTTCTTTTTTCGTTTTCAAAATGGTTTTTATACATTAAGATTAACTTCTATAATTTGCATGAACTTCGTTAATGGCTGTTAAACTTGAGGGGGAAGAACAAAGATCAATGATATTACAATTACTCCGAGCGATGATTTGTATATCGATATGGTATATCTAAAACACACTAATGTATTCAGTATAATAAACGTATTCGTTGGAGTGAAGCTAGAAATTTTCCATTTCCTACATGTGTATCTTATCCTAATAGTCTCTATGTTAATATTCACTAGATATTATGGAGTTGGTCTTATTTATAAAAGTGAAATTTGTAAACCCATTTTAACTCTACCCAAGAACTGTGGGCATGACTCTATAGATTAGATATACATATGTATGTACATTTCCAAATATGGATCTGTGAGATGCCATAGAAGTCGAATTATTTATCCGAGTGGTCCGAGTTAATCCCCATGATAGTTTATTGAAAACGCCCATTTTTGTTTCGAAATGTAATATTTTATTAAATGTCAATATCATTTTAGACGAAAATGTAATAAAAACTGAATTGTGGAAAAATATTGAAAATATACAATATTATTAAAATACATTTTTCGAATAATCGTTTTTAAATATACATATTTGAAAAAAGCAACAAGAAAAAATATGTTCAGGAAACATTTGAAAAAACTATATTTTCCGGCTGTTTCATAGTAACTTTATAAGTATTTTATAAAACTTTCCAGTTTTTTTATTATTTTAGGGATTTTAATTAAGCTTAAAGATCTCAGGGAAACGTTGTCCTTATTCTCAAAAAATTGCTAGAAAAAAATTCAAGAAGACTAAAAAACTTTTATTGGCGGTATAAAAAACCAATGGATTTTACTTGAGGTTTAATTTGAAAATTATTCTTACAAAAACTCGTATTAGTCAGTTGAAAATATTATGAATTGGTATTTTACTGAAAATTATAATTATTTTAATTTATTTGTTTGGGATTATGAAACATGCTTATTTTTAAATATATTTTTTACTTATGAATTGGTTTACTCATATTCTATCTTTCAAGTTGGCTTCCACTG
This sequence comes from Bactrocera tryoni, assembly GCF_016617805.1. Taxonomy (NCBI): domain Eukaryota; kingdom Metazoa; phylum Arthropoda; class Insecta; order Diptera; family Tephritidae; genus Bactrocera; species Bactrocera tryoni. The sequence continues at coordinate 33,273,682 of NC_052500.1, read as the reverse complement.
AATATTGTGTGTTAAATTTTAATAAAATCGGGCCAGTAGTTTAGGAGTTTTTCCCGGACAAAACGAAACAAATTTTATTTACAAATGAAGGCGAACCCGTTTTTGTCGGTATAAGAATCCAATGGATTGAACTTGAGGTTTAATTTTGAAAATGTTTATAATTTCATTGGAAAAAATAACAAATTTAAGGCTGCTTTCTCAATGTTTGGTTACCAGCATTTCTGTTCAGTTAATAGAGTTCACCGCTTAATAGATTGTACTTAATAAACATCAACAATTTGTGGACCGGCCAGTGTACATGGTCTATGGAGATTTTCACTTAGTAAAAGCTTTCATTTAATAGAGCTTTCACTGTATTTTTTATTTATGAACTGTTTTTACTATCCTATCTTCTAAGATGGTTTGAACTGGGCACAGTGTGCTAAATTTTACTAAAATCGGTTCAGTAGTTTAGGAGTCCATCGCGGACAAATAATATATATTGTCTCCAGCGTAGTGTCCTACATTCTCAAGTTGTAATATTAGGTCTACAACTTTGCTTCCGCCGTTTTTTTTTGTAAATTTAAGGCTTTATTGCATAAAAACGGTTACAAAAATGTTATTCAAAATATTGGCCGTCGCTAGCTACTACTTTTGACCATCTTTCTGGTAGCATGCGTATTCCGTGACGAAAGAACTCCTCATCTTTCGAGTACTGAAGTGCTCGTTAGCTAGACCGTGTGCGATCGATCGGAACAAGTGGTAGTCAGATGGCGCAACGTCTGGAGAATACGGCGGTTGGGGTAAGATCTCCCATTTCAGCGTTCCAAATATCTTTTGACCACCTTTGCGACGTGAGGCCGAGCATTGTCATGCTGGAGAATGACTTTATCGTATCTTTCCTCGTACTGTGGCCATTTTTCTTTTAGTGCTCGGCTCAAACGCATCAATTGCGTTCGGTATCGATCTCCTGTGATGGTTTCACTTGGCTTTAGCAGCTCATAATATATGTATCACCCCCAGCTGGTCCCAAAAAATGCAGAGCATGACCTTGGCGCCGTGAATGTTCGGTTTTGCCGTCGACGTGGAGGCATGTCCCATCACTTTCTTCGCTTAGGATTATCGTAGTGGACTCATTTTTCGCCACCAGCTACAATGCGATGTAAAAATCCCTTTCGGTTGTGCCTTTGAAGCAGCTGTTCACATGCAAAGAAGCGCCGTTCGACATCTCTTGGTTTCAAGTCGTAAGGAACCCAGTTTGCTTGTTTCTGAATCATTCCCATGGCTTTGAGGCGTTTTGATACGGCTTGCTGTGTCACTTGCAACAATTCGGCCAATTCTTCTTGGGTTTGAAACGCATCATGGTCGAGTAATGCTTTCAATTCAGCATCTTCGAAAATTTTCTCCCTTCCACCACCATGCCGGTCTTCGACTTCATAATCATCATTTTTAAAACGTTGAAACCATTCGCGTCATGTTCTTTCACTTAGGACAACCTCACCGTACGTATCCGAAAGCATTCGATGAGCCTCAGCCGCACTTTTCTTGGAATTAAAAAAGGAAAGCTAAATTTCCCGCAAATGTCGAGAATTCGGCTTAAAAAGTGACAATAAGTTTGGGATGCAAACAGATCTCTACAAATATTTTGTTGGGTTAATGTTGACACAAATGTCCAAGATCGATATAAAACGATTTAATCGATTTAATCGACCAGTGCTTGACCCTAGATACATCTATTGGAAAACGGCGGAAGCAAAGTTGTAGACCTAATAGTTTGGGGCTTACAGTCTTGAAAAGTTGCGCGCTTGAGGTCAGATATACAGCTACTTATAACGGTAAACGCATTTTGCTCGAAACTGTGTTTTCCAGGTCAACCGGTCTTCAACCGGTCTTAATGAAATTTTACACAGATCTTCGAGATATAATTCACAAGGTCTCGAACGGGAGACATTTTATTCAATTTAAAAAAAGTCGAGACATTTCCACCAACATTTGCAAAAATATCCGCCAAAAATAAAATTTTCGCTGTGTTTGTTTTTCCTTCGTCCAATACATGTTCTATAGTCTTAATTATAACTGTAACTGTAAGATATTCTGATGTCAACGGGGAGGCACATTATTTCCGAGGGTTTGTCGTCGTAATGATCGAGTTTTGAATATTTTTCTTTGAAAATTTCATAAAACCATTGTAAAATATGTATCTTTGAAATAATAGAAACTTTGATAAAATATTTAATTTTTTTATGATAAAAAAACTGAATTTTGAAAAAAAAATTATTTAAATATTAAAAATATTAAAAATAAATAATGCAACAAGTGATAATGACACGATAGGGCTGCAAAAAATATTTAAAATATACCGTTTTTTGCTCGAGTCAACCCATATAACCTTTTAAAGTAAAATCTGGGAAATTCCTTATTTCATTTTAATGAATTCTATTTTATTTCTATTATTAAAAACAATTCACTTTAAAAATTCTAAAAAACTTCACGAAATAATTTTTATTCTTGTTGAATTCCATCCAATTATTACTATATGCTGTATACTCTCTATACTATTGGTATAGTAATCATTATTACTTTTCAAAAGCTGCACAAAGAATGTCGAGAAGCAGAGTCTCTCCAACCGCGGAGCTATTAAAATTCAAATACAATATGTATACTTACATGGAAAATATTTAAAAAAAATTAGTAAAATTGTCGTTATAAATATTTAAGGAGTCAATCAAATTAAAACGAAATTTATGACCAGCTTAAAAAAATTAAAAAAAAAATAAATTTTTGGCTTATTAAAAGCAACTTCTAAATATTGTATGAAAGTCGCTTATAAATTCTTATGAAACCCTTTCTTCTTAATTAAAGTATATAAATGGTATTAAGTATATAATATTTTTTACTGTATAGGTATTCGAAATTTCCCGCCCACAGTTCAAATACTGCGCGCCATGCGCTTTACGTATTTCGCTTTGGCCACTATCCTTTCGATGTGACATTGTTGGCTTTTAGTCCTTTCGTGAGCGCGCTTTTGTTAGGACGCGTTCGGCACTATTGCCTCGCCTGTCAATCGCAGAGAGTGAAAATCGAAAAGTGAACGTGAAAACGTGCATAACGGGAGTAACTGGAATATTTGTATATAAATACGAATGTATTGAAAATACACGCACATTGACGTAGGGAGTAAAGGACAATAGATATGTTCATGTAAATTCCAATTAAAATTCCAATTACAGTTTTTGTCGTCTAACTAGAGCTACAGTAGTGCGACCGCGGTGGCATTCGTGCAACTCACCGGAAACATTGCCATATTGTAGTTGTGTGAAAATCGCCCAATGGGCGCTGGCAGACGTGACAGCGCGAGTGCATGTTTGTGTGTGTATGTGCGCGCTTGTGTATGCATTTTTTGCGCTTTGGTCGCATTATTCTGTATAGCAAATTGTTGATTGCCTGGCACGCTATGAACTCGGCGTGCATTTGAGCATATGGTACGACAGACAGCACAAAAGCATTTGCCAAATGTTTATAAATTGCCTGTCATTGGAAAAGTAGGTAATTTTGATATAAATTTCCGCGATTTGCATGCAACAATAAGTTAAAACAAATCAGATAAAGTTTGGAAGAAATCAGAGTGGCAGACATGCCAATACGATTAGCATACATACATACATATACATGCAAATTGACATAGATTGGAATAAATTGCTTACTTGAATATATTAATATATCTGTAAGTAAGTGGTGTGGGTGTGTGTTTGTAGCAGCTGTGCTGATTTTCTCCATCCTCCATCCAAGGGAGTGGTTTAACAGCAAGTAAAGACTCCTCTGCGTTCTGCCCAGCACATACACACACCCACACACACTCACGTGTGCATACAGTTATGTTGTTGACATTGGCGCTGTGTACCAACACCCAATTCTTCTGCATATCTTAATTGTGCGCCCAATTTAAGTGTGTTCCTGCCCCTTATTTATCGGTGTTTAATGAAGTGGACGCTGCCTGGCTGCTGGCTGCTGGCGGCTGTCGAATGCAAATTGCTGACGTCCCATCGCATTGCTTTTGCGTTTCTTAAAGCGCGTTAAAGCGCCAAATCGAATTTGTGTTGTTGTTTTTCAAGTCGTGTGCATGTGTCAGCCGTCATCTCTATTTACATAAATTGACAGCGTTTTCTTATTTAACTCTACACGCTTTAATTTATGCAAATATACGGCTGTGCGATTATTCATATCTACACATATGAATATGGCATATGTATATACTTATGTATGATGTATGTATGTGCTTGTACACGCAGACGTAAGTGACTAGAGAAATCGGTGCTTCTATTATGTACTATTCTGCTGTAGGTCAAAGAGTCATTGACATTTGAAACTTGAAGTTTTTCCACACGACGAAGTTACGAAGTCATTAATTTATGTTGTTATTGTTATTGTTTCTTAATAATGTGTTGATTTGCAATAGGGAATCCATACTAGTGCGTCAGTGATATTATGTCTAGCCTGCTGACTGTGCTCTTTTATACGCTTCTTCTAGTGAGTTAATTTCTCATCATCACTATGTTTACTTGGCTTTGTATTCATGGAATGTGAATGCAAGAAATATATTTTTTATGCGGTCTAAAAATTAAATTCCCGCTATCCCTTAAAAAATAACTTCTCGTATGGTTTACAATATAAAATTAAATGAAACTAAATTCGCAGTGCATCGCAAAAATAATCGTAGCCTTCATATATAAAATGAAATGTGCACGCATTTTTTTTAAGATATTATTATTTATTCATAATCAATAAACCCTGAAATTTCCGAAAGGGCTGATAGGCGGATCAAGTTGAGATGGATTTGTCAAGATCATGCGCGAGAGCCCTGAAGTAAAACACGCATACTTTTTAGGCACACAGTCTCGACTGCAAGGTGGGTGTTGGCCAAAGGACAGGTCACAACTTACTGGCATCACATGCGAACCGGATGGGTATAAGTATTGGCTATACATGCAGAGAGTGCAGAGAGAAAGGCATGAGAGATATGATTAAATACCTCATATGCTGCTGTCCAGCTTTATATAGAAGTCGTCTTAAGGGGTCAGTAGGGTAAACTGGCCTGTTTTCTTGACATTTTTTTTTCATAGAAATTTTTATTCTACAATAGAACTTTTTTCACATCGTGGAGTGCATAAACACATTTTTACGGAATTTTTTGATGACATCTGTCGGAGAAATGGCTGGGTGAATGAGATGTGTTTTTTCACTGGCGGACACGATTTCTCATATCTGGATCATCTAAAACACAAAAACCCAATTTATTCTTAAAAAGTACGTGATTGATAAATAAAAAAGTAAATAAGTCAATAAATTAAAAAAAATATAGGGCCGATACCAGACGTTTTGTGAACATTAAAAAAAAATTAAGCAAATGGATTGAGTAGTTCGACCGGCGGAATCATGTCCGCCAGTTTAAAAAAATGTGTTTTGAGAAAAACGCGTTCAAAGTTTGAGGTGTGCACTCCGAGCGCTCCGAAAGTCGAGCGGTATTATTATTTTTGGGCCTTTTTCGAAACCTTCCAAAAATATAGGGCCGATACCAGACGTTTTGTGAACATTAAAAAAAATTAAGCAAATGGATTGAGTAGTTCGACCGGCGGAATCATGTCCGCCAGTTTAAAAAAATGTGTTTTGAGAAAAACGCGTTCAAAGTTTGAGGTGTGCACTCCGAGCGCTCCGAAAGTCGAGCGGTATTATTATTTCTGGGCCTTTTTTGAAACCTTCCAATGGTAAAGTGGGTTTCTACATTAATTCTAAGGGTATACGGGAACAGAAAATGCAAAGAGAAATTTTTTTTTTAAACATTACCCTACTGGCCCCTTAAATATCGAGGAGCTTTGCAGTTCAAGGGACTAGATGAAGTATCAAAGTTGGATATCAAGAGGCTTTTAAAGTTCGCGAAAAGCGTTGACATCCTGTAATGAGGAATACTTCAGCTCAAATTATCCATCTAGCATAACTACATAAGTTGATGAGAGAAATTCGTTTTTCCACTTTTTGGTCTTAATTTATATCATGTGGAACAAAATCCACCCAGACCTTTATTTTATGCAATTCTTCAGTAAAAATGCTACAATTAGTGTTTTTACTCATGTTTAGCCCCTCAGTCAACATTCTTGTAGTCAAACGGAATTTTTGTACCAATCCAGCATGATTACTCCCTTTTGAAAGAGGGTCAATGAATCTTTTTAGTGTTGCAAATTTTCAATAGACAACGAATTCCGATCGATATCTGAAGAACTGAGGGACTAGTTAACGAATATACAGAGAGACACACAGAGAGACGGATATGTCAAAATTGACTACTATGCCGGAGACACCAACTCAGCGGACCTCCTTCAAAAAACGTACGATTAGGATTAACATCTATACACTTTTGCATGCGTTTGAAACAATTGTCGAAGCAGTTTTGCCACTCTGATTGAGGTATGTACATATGTATATCCAAAACATGCCCTTTAAATACATCAAACGATTCTTCCGGTGTTGAAAAACGTTGACCTTTTAGTTTAATTTTTAAGAACGGGGAAAAAAGAAAGTCATTCAGTGATATCAGGAGGATGATTCATCAAATCGGTCTTTTGAGTGCTCAAAACTGCAGAATATTGATTATTCGGGCCTTTAATATGACCGATATTTATAGTTGCTCCTAATGTTTATTGTTAATTTAAACAATTTTCCCAAGAGAGCCCTTTATTTTGCAGACACATTCCTTTCTTAGTTGCATTAATGATTGCATTCCTCCCTTCTCAAATCTTCTTCTCTTTCTAAGTGCATATACTATAACCTAAAATACTTATGGCCTAAGCTAACATGCTCACCAATTCGTCATTTTTTCTTTATTTATCTTTATTTAAAAAGTAAAAGTGTGGCATATAAAAATATACAGCAATTTCATTGTATTTTTTAATTGACTTAGATGACCTCTGCCAACTTATGTCCAAGCGACTATCGAACATCAATCGATATTTATGGTTCAATACTCCAGAGTCATGCAAGCGAAGTGACCTCATTTATCTAAATAAAGGCACTCGTCTACTTTTTTATTAAACACTTTCATCTATTCGGTTTTCACTTCAACCACGAATAGTATTTCAAATGTTTAAACTTCTGACTGTAACAAGTGTTTATTGATTAGGTTGTCTGGGAAAATATGTTTGTATGAGCTTTGTAGGTCGCTCTAATTGTTTCAAGCGAGAATTGGGACCAAATTTAGAGGGAATAAAAATTGATGTCAGTGGGACTCAAATTAAATTGAAAAAGTTAATTAGTTTGGCAATGTCCTAAGCAAGCGCTATTAAATATTTTTATTTTTTGTTTTTAATGCCGAAGAAATTAAATTCAATAAAATTTCGAATTAAATAGTAATTAGTTTTCCAAATATAAGATAAAGCTTCGGAGAATTGAGTGTGAGCGCAACTGTAAACACAAGGAAAAGCGTCTAACAACTTATGTGAATTAATTCAAAACCTAGAAAAAGGGCGTGACTCTATTCCCTTTTTGGACGAAATTTCATTTCTCAACAACTACGACACCAATTTTAATCAAGTTTCCATGTTTGAAACCACGTTTACTTCCAAGGTTTTCACAATGCGTATACTTGTATGTATTGTACTTTAAGGGGCAGCCTGCTTTAGAAGCTTCAAAATCGAATTTTTTCTGCTTAAATCTCTTTAGAAATTATCTAAGAATATGTCCCCAAAGTTATAGATGGGAATTGAATATATTGTCGAAGCTAGAAGGGAAATAGTGGTGGCCGAGCGTCTAGCAGAGATATGAGCGCTTGGGCAGAAAGCGAAAAGTTTGACGCGCGATTTCTCGGTTTTTCATTTTTACGATTTTTCTTAATTGGCGGGCAGGATAGAAAAAAACTAAATGTCGAATGGAATTGCATTTATTATCTTTGGCATTAAATTATCTTCTATTTAAACTCAAAAAAAGTAAGAAAAGTCAGGTTTGAACATGTTTTTAAACTCACTTTTTTCACTTTTTTCAATTTTTAAAAAATTTTACAATTTCGCACCTTTTTTTGGAATTTTCTTAGTTTAACTAAAAGATAAATTATTAAAAAATATGAATATCTTTGAATTTTTTGTTTCCGATAGAAATTTCGACTGGCATCCTGTCCGCCGTACGACAAATACACATGCGAGATGCATCGAGCAATTGCTTCCCAAAAGCAGAGTATCATAGATTTCGTATCAAAAAAATTTTCGGATATCAAAACCCCAGAAATTTCCCGAAAAAATCCTCAAACAATCGATTATTTTAAGCTTCTAAAGCAGGCTCTTAATGAGAATATCGGGATCATATTTAAACCTAATAGGTACTCTAATGTTATTACCTAAATCTCATATACTTTTTTCTAACCCACGTATACCGAGTATGGGGACCTCTATACCTCGGGCTGTCTTTATATCGAAAATGACGACCATCGTGGTGATGAAGTATTCAAAAATTTTTTGCATCAATTACCTGAAAGGCTATATTATTGATGTCTTTGGCATAAATCTGATCAGAGGTTTATAATTTGCCGTCCAGTGGTGGAAAAAATTATAAAAGAATTGTTCTGGGCATTGGTCAATCAAAAATCGTGCGCTAGTAAGGCTCAAATTTCACTACCATAGGTAATAATAAAGAGACAAATGATTTTTTCACATAATACAAATCCTTGGAATTCCCAAATAAGTTCGTTCACATATAGGGAATATTTAAAAGCATTTAGCTTCCTTTATGTGATGAAAATATTATAGACCTCATTCTAAAATTACTGTGTTATATATGTAGATGTATATGACTAATATTTTAATTTGCAAAAAAAATCAGCTAATGACAATTGACGCACAACTTATGTAGCATTAATTATATTTATTATGAATTCGATTTATAGTATTCGCACACAAAACTGTTTGTTTACAATCAAACATAATTCGAATTGCGAATCAAGTAGCGATAACAAAAATCATCCTAACTACAAACATAAATACTTGTTCTATATATATTTTTGTGCTCTTGGAACATGTTGCCACATATGATAATAGTTTTGTTCAAGTAACGGTTGTTTGTGTCAACTAAAAGTAATCTAGTTAGATATGGGGTTATATACATATATGTATACATGAAAGATCCAGATGACGAGTTCATAGATGGGTGTAATCGGACCACTGTCATCCCCACAAAACACCATTAATCCCGAACTTAGGAAATACTATAACTAAGTAAGGGATTGCATTAGTAAGGGACATCTGTGGACTAAAAATTTTTAAAAAAGGGGCGTGGTTTCGCCCTGTAAAAATTTTAATGTACGTATCTCTCAAACGATTAATACGAAAATAACCAAATTCGCTTATGGCAAATCATATAATATAAAAACCCCAAAGTGTGAAAATAGACGAAATTGGATGATAATCCTTCTCCTCCCTCTCCCCAGCCTCCTCCTCAGGCGGGGTCAAAATTTTACGCGCACCTTAGACCAATTTCAAACCAGTGTAATCGTTTTTATGTTTAGCTGTGAAAATGGGCGCGGCACGCCACCTTCCAATATAAACACAATTTTAAATTCCATATTAGTATTTCAAGTCTTTTCGAGACCGTGTGAGTAGAAAGCTGGCGTGGCGTCTCTTGTACTTTATCTTGTCTCTGAGCTTTTTCGGAAAGTTTGTCGTTTTAACGTAGTAGTTCTTGAACTGGTTCGGTAGTCAAGCGAATACGCCCTTGAGACCTGGATCCTAATATATTGGGTTGTCAAAAAAGTCTTGCGGTATTTGTATTGAATTTTTTTTTTTTATTGAAATTGAAATGAATTTTTGATGACTCATGCCCAGCTCTTGACCGATGCTACGGCTGGTACTATGCTGGTCTCTTTCGATCAATTCAGCGATTTTAACGCAATTTTCGACGACAGGCCTTCCGGAGCGTGGCGCATCTTCGACCACCTCTACACCAGAACGAAAACGTTGAAACCATCGTTGTGCGGTGGAAATGGAAACTGTATCGGGTCCATAAACTGCACAAATTTTATTGGCAGCTTGAGATGTATTTTTGCCTTTATCGTAGTAGTAGTAGTAGTAAATATGCCGTATTTTCTCTTTATTTTGCTCCATGTTTGCGACGCTATAACTCACGAACGACTTAAAAGAAACCAATCAAGAAATCAATCAAACACGTGTTAGCGCGTGAAATGAGCTTTCCAAAAAGGTATAGCATGACCCGATGCGACGAATAAAACTAGCGAAAATACCGCAAGACTTTTTTGACAACCTATTATATGGAGCCGCTTTAATCGCCGCTTGGCTATCGACTTTTCTTGAAGACCTATACAATAAAAAATATCGGTCTATATGTGAGATCTCTCTGATAATAATATACCCTTGTGCCAAAAATGGATGGAATCGGGTCAATACTTCCCACAGCCCGCACATTCCTAATAGAAAAATTTTCGAACTTCCGACTGACTTTATATCGTAAATATCGATTAATGTGGAAGTTATTAGGTATTTTTCTAATAACAGTGTATCTTTGTACCTAAAATCGGGTGAAAACTAACCTAGACCCCATATAACTATCAAACCATATGCATCTGAAGGTATTTCCGGAGCTTTGATTCTGACACAAGAGTATGAAATGTTCGGTTACACCCGAATTTAGTCCTTCCTTACTTGTTTGCTGTGTGCTTATTAGAACACTTGATAAGAAAATGTTTCGCGCTGTTGCAGAAATGGAATCAATCGAAAAAAGTGTTTGCACCTATGAACTGCCAGCTGAATCAACTCTAATAATTTAAAAGCAGGCCAACGACACCAATTAATTTAGCGTTTTTTACTACCTCATAACAATGTTGCTAAGGAGAATATTATAGTTTCATTCACATAACGGTTGTTTGTAAGTCCTAAAACTAAAAGAGCCAGATATAGGGTTATATATATCAAAGTGATCAGGGTGACGAGTAGGGTTGAAATCCGGATGTCTGTGCCCGTCAAATCTGTCAATCCGTCCGTCCGTCCGTCACATTGCAAGCTGTAACTTGAGTAAAAATTGAGATATCATGATGAAACTTGGTACACGTATTCCTTGGCTCTATAAGAAGGTTAAGTTCGAAGATGGGCAAATCGGCCCACTGCCACGCCCACAAAATGGCGGAAACCGAAAATCTTTAAAGTGTCATAACTAAGCCATAAATAAAGATATTAAAGTGAAATTTGGCACAAAAGATCGCATTAGGGAGGGGCATATTTGGACGGAATTGTTTTGGAAAAGTTTTTTGTACATATCTTGGAAACTACTATAGCTATGTCAACCAAAGTCTACAAAGTCATTTTCTTCAGGTATTTCCATATACAGTTAAAAAAATGGAAGAAATCGGATAATAACCACGCCCACCTCCCATACAAAGGTTATGTTCAAAATCACTAAAAGTGCAACCGACTAACAAAAAACGTCAGAAACACTAAATTTTACGGAAGAAGTGGCAGCAGGAAGCTGCATCCAGGCTTTTTTTAAAAATTGAAAATGGGCGTGGCCTCGCCCACTTATGGACCAAGAAGCATATCTCAGGAGCTACTAGACCGATTTCAATGAAATTCGGTATATAATGTTTTCTTAACACCCTGATGACACGTACGAAATATGGGTGAAATCGGTTTACAACCACGCCTTCTTCCAATATAACGCTATTTTGAATTCCATCTGATGCCTTCGCTGTATAAGGTATACATTAGGAACCAATGATGATAGCGGAATAAAACTTTACACAAATACGGTATCTGAAAAATATGTGATATTGAAATCTCGATTATCACTTTATCATGCGAGAGTATAAAATGTTCGGTGACACCCGAACTTAGCCCTTTCTTACTTGTTATTTTGGTTTTTGCTTTGGCTGTGTAGACAGTCCGCTAAACACTGGATTACCATAGCAAAAAAAGCAACGAATATTTTATAAACAAATGCAAACATCCAGTAGTAACTTACAGAAGCGGATCAGGCCTAACTCGATTGCAATAAATTTGGATTAAGTGTCTTAGGAATTGTTTGCTTAATATCGTAGAATCTTATTTGCTTTCTATTAAATTATTAAGAACCACAATGATATTTAGTGAAGTGTAGAAAAATTGCATATTTTATAAGGCTAAATTACAGTGTGTATGTATGCTCATTCTAAAAATATTATAGAATAAACTTGATAAACGCGCTTTTTTTTCAATAGATGTTCAAAAAAATTTAAATTATTTCAAATATATGGAGATATTGAGTCGAAATGTCCTAAATAAGCTTGTGAGGTTTCATTCCGCAACAAAAGCGTTGTTAAAAACTTTACTTATTATTCGAAATAAGCAAGTAAAGAAGGACTAAGCTCGGGTGTAACCAAATCTTTTAAACTACCGCAACTTGCAATGTTCAAAGCCGCGGAAATACCTTCAGGTGTTTATCATCCATATTTGGCAAGAAAATACACTGTTATTAAAAAGGGGTTCTTTCTGAATTTCATTAAGATTTCTTACATATTGACCGATAGATTAGTTATAAAGTCTACCGGAAGTACCATAATTTTATCAATTTTTGCAACAGGGGCATGCTCGAAATCAGTTTTCTATATTCGGTAAAAAATCAGCCATATAAACCGTGGTCCACATATGCAGTGACTGGGTCCTTGAAAATTTATAGCCCGATTTCGACATTTTTAATCCTAAGATGAGATACCTTAAGCGCACTATTTGCGCAAATTGCGCCAGAGGAAATTAAAAATTTTTACATCGAAAGTAGTCGTGCTTTTCATCCGATTCCGCCTATTTTCAAAATGTATGTTAGGAATGTTTAGAAAACCCCACACACCGAATTTGGTTAAAATTGATCAAGTAGTTCTCGATTATTAAATTTCACCCATAGGTGGGCGGTGACACACCTAATGGCCAATTTTTGCAACTGTCTCTTCCCTACAATCTTAGTTACGAAATTTATTACACTAGGTGCATATATTCAGTGAGTTATCCCATTTTTAATAGCGTTCAATAAAACCTTTATATGGGGAGTGGGCGTGCTTATTATCTGATTGTGCTCAGGGTGTTAAAGGAGATTATTGTCAGCAAATTTGGTTGATTTGGCTTTACATAAAACCATTTAAGTTTACGATATAATGTGTCAAGTGATTACATGAGATAGCTCTCGAGTACCTGATTACATCAGATAGCTCTCGAGTACCGTCGTCGCCCGATACAAAAAATGCAGTTTCGATAAAAAACGAATTTTGTAAAATTCAAAATGGAATTGTTGTTGAACTCAGATGCTTCTTTTTACGTCTCGCAACAAAGTTGCTAAGGAGAGTATTATAGTTTTGTTCACATAACGGTTGTTTGTAAGTCCTAAAACTAAAGAGTCAGATATAGGGTTATATATACCAAAGTGATCAGGGCGACGAGTAGAGAGTCGAAATCCGGATGTCTGTCTGTCCGTCCGTCCGTCTGTCAATCGTCCGTCGTCGTCTGTCCGTCCGTCCGTGCAAGCTGTAACCCTTGAGTAAAAATTGAGATATCATGATGAAACTTGGTACACGTATTCCTTGGCTCCATAAGAAGGTTAAGTTCGAAGATGGGCAAAATCGGCCAACTGCCACGCCCACAAAATGGCGAAAACCGAAAACCTATAAAGTGTCATAACTTAAGCCATAAATAAAGATATTAAAAGTGAAATTTGGCACAAAAGGATCGCATTTGGGAGGGGCATATTTGGACGTAATTTTTTTGGAAAAGTGGGCGTGGCCCCGCCCCTACTAAGTTTTTTGTACATATCTCGGAAACTACTACAGCTATGCCAACCAAACTCTATAGAGTCATTTCCTTCAGGCATTTCCATATACAGTTCAAAAATGGAAGAAATCGGATAATAACCACGCCCACCTCCCATACAAAGGTTATGTTGAAAATCACTAAAAGTGCGTTAACCGACTAACAAAAACGTCAGAAACACTAAATTTTACGGAAGAAATAGCAGAAGAAAAGCTACCCAGGCTTTTAAAAATTGAAAATGGGCGTGGCCTCGCCCACTTATGGACCAAACCATATCTCAGGAACTACTAAACCGATTTCAATGAAATTCGGTATATAGTATTTCTTAACACCCTGATGATTTTAATGAATTCTATTTTATTTCTATTATTAAAAACAATTCACTTTAAAAATTCTAAAAAAATTCACGAAATAATTTTTTTCTTCTTGAATTTCATCCAGTTATTACTATATGCTGTATACTCACTATACTATTGGTATAGTAATCATTATTACTTTTCAAAAGCTGCACAAAGAATGTCGAAAAGCAGAGTCTCTCCAACCGCGAAGCTATTAAAATTCAAAAACAATATGTATATTTACATGGAAAATATTAAAAAATTAGTAAAATTGTCGTCATAAATATTTAAGGAGTCAATCAAATTAAAACGCAATTTATGATCAGCTTAAAAAAATTAAAAATTAAAAACATAAATTTTTGGCTTATTAAAAGCAACTTCTAAATATTGTATGAAAGTCGCTTATAATTTCTTATGAAACCCTTTCTTCTTAATTAAAGTATATAAATAGTATTAAGTATATAATATTTTTTACTGTATAGGTATTCGAAATTTCCCGCCCACAGTTCAAATACTGCGCGCCATGCGCTTTACGTATTTCGCTTTGGCCACTATCCTTTCGATGTGACATTGTTGGCTTTTAGTCCTTTCGTGAGCGCGCTTTTGTTAGGACGCGTTCGGCACTATTGCCTCGCCTGTCAGTCGCAGAGAGTGAAAATCGAAAAGTGAACGTGAAAACGTGCATAACGGGAGTAACTGGAATATTTGTATATAAATACGAATGTATTGAAAATACACGCACATTGACGTAGGGAGTAAAGGACAATAGATATGTTCATGTAAATTCCAATTAAAATTCCAATTACAGTTTTTGTCGTCTAACTAGAGCTACAGTAGCGCGACCGCGGTGGCATTCGTGCAACTCACCGGAAACATTGCCATATTGTAGTTGTGTGAAAATCGCCCAATGGGCGCTGGCAGACGTGACAGCGCGAGTGCATGTTTGTGTGTGTATGTGCGCGCTTGTGTATGCATTTTTTGCGCTTTGGTCGCATTATTCTGTATAGCAAATTGTTGATTGCCTGGCACGCTATGAACTCGGCGTGCATTTGAGCATATGGTACGACAGACAGCACAAAAGCATTTGCCAAATGTTTATAAATTGCCTGTCATTGGAAAAGTAGGTAATTTTGATATAAATTTCCGCGATTTGCATGCAACAATAAGTTAAAACAAATCAGATAAAGTTTGGAAGAAATCAGAGTGGCAGACATGCCAATACGATTAGCATACATACATACATACATGCAAATTGACATAGATTGGAATAAATTGCTTACTTGAATGTATTAATATATCTGTAAGTAAGTGGTGTGGGCGTGTGTTTGTAGCAGCTGTGCTGATTTTCTCCATCCTCCATCCAAGGGAGTGGTTTAACAGCAAGTAAAGACTCCCCTGCGTTCTGCCCAGCACATACACACACCCACACACACTCACGTGTGCATACAGTTATGTTGTTGACATTGGCGCTGCGTACCAACACCCAATTCTTCTGCATATCTTAATTGTGCGCCCAATTTAAATGTGTTCCTGCCCCTTATTTATCGGTGTTTAATGAAGTGGACGCTGCCTGGCTGCTGGCTGCTGGCGGCTGTCGAATGCAAATTGCTGACGTCCCAACGCATTGTTTTTGCGTTTCTTAAAGCGCGTTAAAGCGCCAAATCGAATTTGTGTTGTTGTTTTTCAAGTCGTGTGCATGTGTCAGCCGTCATCTCTATTTACATAAATTGACAGCGTTTTCTTATTTAACTCTACACGCTTTAATTTATGCAAATATACGGCTGTGCGATTATTCATATCTACACATATGAATATGGCATAGCTATATGTATATGTATGTATGTGCTTGCACACGCAGACGTAAGTGACTAGAGAAATCGGTGCTTCTATTATGTACTATTCTGCTGTAGGTCAAAGAGTCATTGACATTTGAAACTTGAAGTTTTTCCACACGACGAAGTTACGAAGTCATTAATTTATGTTGTAATTGTTATTGTTTCTTAATAATGTGTTGATTTGCAATAGGGAATCCATACTAGTGCGTCAGTGATATTATGTCTAGCCTGCTGACTGTGCTCTTTTATACGCTTCTTCTAGTGAGTTAATTTCTCATCATCACTCTGTTTACTTGGCTTTGTATTCATGGAATGTGAATGCAAGAAATATATTTTTTATGCGGTCTAAAAATTAAATTCCCGCAATCCCTTAAAAAATAACTTCTCGTATGGTTTACAATATAAAATTAAATGAAACTAAATTCGCAGTGCATCGCAAAAATAATCGTAGCCTTCATATATAAAATGAAATGTGCACGCATTTTTTTTAAGATATTATTATTTATTCATAATCAATAAACCCTGAAATTTCCGAAAGGGCTGATAGGCGGATCAAGTTGAGATGGATTTGTCAAGATCATGCGCGAGAGCCCTGAAGTAAAACACGCATACTTTTTAGGCACACAGTCTCGACTGCAAGGTGGGTGTTGGCCAAAGGACAGGTCACAACTTACTGGCATCACATGCGAACCGGATGGGTATAAGTATTGACGATACATGCAGAAAGTGCAGAGAGGCATGAGAGATATGATGAATTACCTCCTATGCTTCTGTCCAGCTTTATATAGAAGTCGTCTTAAGGGGTCAGTAGGGTAAACTGGCCTGTTTTTTTGACATTTTTTTTATAGAAATTTTTATTCTACAATAGCACTTTTTTCACATCGTGGAGTGCATAAACACATTTTTACGGAATTTTTTGATGACAACTGTCGGAGAAATAGCTGGGTGAATGAGATGCGTTTTTTCACTGGCGGACACGATTTCTCATATTTGGATCATCTGAAACACAAAAACCCAATTTATTCTTAAAAAGTACGTGATTGATAAATAGACGTTTTGTGATCATTAAAAAAAAATTAAGCAAGTTGAGTAGTTCGACCGGAATCATGTCCGCCAGTTTAAAAAAATGTGTGTTTGAGAAAAACGCGTTCAAAGTTTGAGGTGTGCACTCCGAGCGCTCCGAATGTCGAGCGGTATTATTATTTCTGGGCCTTTTTTGAAACCTTCCAAAAATATAGGGCCGATACCAGACGTTTTGTGAACATTAAAAAAAATTAAGCAAATTGAGTAGTTCGACCGGAATCATGTCCGCCAGTTTAAAAAAATGTGTGTTTGAGAAAAACGCGTTCAAAGTTTGAGGTGTGCACTCCGAGCGCTCCGAATGTCGAGCGGTATTATTATTTCTGGGCCTTTTTTGAAACCTTCCAATGGTAAAGTGGGTTTCTACATTAATTCTAAGGGTATACGGGAACAGAAAATGCAAAAAAAAATATTTTTTTTTTCAAAGATTACCCTACTGACCCCTTAAATATCGAGGAGCTTTGCAGTTCAAGGGACTAGATGAAGTATCAAAGTTGGATATCAAGAGGCTTTTAAAGTTCGCGAAAAGCGTTGACATCCTGTAATGAGGAATACTTCAGCTCAAATTATCCATCTAGCATAACTAAGTTGATGAGAGAAATTCGTTTTTCCACTTTTTGGTCTTAATTTATTTCATGTGGAACAAAATCCACCCAGACCCTTCTTTTATGCAATTCTTCAGTAAAAATTCTGCAATTAGTGTTTTTGCTCATGTTTAGCCCCTCAGTCAACATTCTTGTAGTCAAACGGAATTTTTACACCAATCCAGCACGATTACTACCTTTTGAAAGAGGGTCAGTGAATATTTTTAGTGTTGCAAATTTTCAATAGACAACGAATTCCGATCGATATCTCAAGAATTGAGAGACTAGTTGACAAATATACAGAGATACACACAGAGAGACGGATATGTCAAAATTTACTAATATGCCGGAGACACCAACTCAGCGGACCTCCTTCAGAAAAGATGATTAAATTTTGAAGCTTTTTCTTGTTCTTTGTTCCACAAAAACGTTCGATTAGGATTAACATCTATACACTTTTGCATGCGTTTGAAACAATTGTCGAAGCAGTTTTGCCACTCTGATTGAGGTATGTACATATGTATATCCAAAACATGCCCTTTAAATGCATCAAACGCCTCTTCCGGTGTTGAAAAGCGTTGACCTTTTAGTTTAATTTTTAAGAACGGGGAAAAAAGAAAGTCATTCAGTGATATCAGGAGGATGATTCATTAAATTGATCTTTTGAGTGCTCAAAAATGCAGAATCTTGATTATTCGGGCCTCTAATATGACCGATATTTATAGTTGCTCCGAATGTTTATTGTTAATTTAAACAATTTTCCCAAGAGAGCCCTTTATTTTGCAGACACATTCCTTTCTTAGTTGCATTAATGATTGCATTCCTCCCTTCTCAAATCTTCTTCTCTTTCTAAGTGCATATACTATAACCTAAAATACTTATGGCCTAAGCTAACATGCTCACCAATTCGTCATTTTTTCTTTATTTATCTTTATTTAAAAAGTAAAAGTGTGGCATATAAAAATATACAGCAATTTCAATGTATTTTTTAATTGACTTAGATGACCTCTGCCAACTTATGTCCAAGCGACTATCGAACATCAATCGATATTTATGGTTCAATACTCCAGAGTCATGCAAGCGAAGTGACCTCATTTATCTAAATAAAGGCATTCGTCTACTATTTTATTAAACTCTTTCATCTATTCGGTTTTCACTTCAACCACGAATAGTATTTCAAATGTTTAAACTTCTGACTGTAACAAGTGTTTATTGATTCGGTTGTCTGGGAAAATATGTTTGTATGAGCTTTGTAGGTCGCTCTAATTGTTTTAAGCGAGAATTGGGACCAAATTTAGAGGGAATAAAAATTGATGTTAGTGGGACTCAAATTAAATTGAAAAAGTAAATTAGTTTGGCAATGTCCTAAGCAAGCGCTATTAAATATTTTTATTTTGTTTTAATGCCGTAGAAATTAAATTCAATAAAATTTCGAATTAAATAGTAATTAGTTTTCCAAATATAAGATAAAGCTTCGGAGAATTGAGTGTGAGCGCAACTGTAAACACAAGGAAAAGCGTCTAACAACTTATGTGAATTAATTCAAAACCTAGAAAAAGGGCGTGACTCTATTCCCTTTTTGGACGAAATTTCATTTCTCAACAACTACGACACCAATTTTAACCAAGTTTCCATGTTTGAAAACACGTTTACTTTCAAGATTTTTCACTTTACAATGCGTATATTTGTACTTTAAGGGGGCAACCTGATTTTGAAGCTTCAAAAAATCGATTTTTTTTCTGCTCAAATCTCTTTAGAAATTATCTAAGGATATGTCCCCAAAGTTATAGAAGAAGAAAGAACTAAACGTCGAATGGAATTGCATTTATTATCTTTGGCATTAAATTATCTTCTATTTAAACTTAAAAAAAGTAAGAAAATTCAGGTTTGAACATGTTCTTAAACTCACTTTTTTCAATTTTTAAAAAATTTTACAATTTCGCACTTTTTTTTGGAATTTTCTTAGTTTAACTAGAAGATAAGTTATTAAAAAATTTGAATATCTTTGAATTTTTTCTTTCCGATAGAAATTTCGACTGGCATTCTGTCCGCCGTACGACAAATACACATGCGAGATGCATCGAGCAATTGCTTCCCAAAAGCAGAATATCATAGATTTCGTATCAAAAAAATTTTCGGATATCAAAACCCCAGAAATTTCCCGAAAAAATCCTCAAACAATCGATTTTTTGAAGCCTCTAAAGCAGGCTCCCCCCTTAATGAGAACATCAGGATCATGTTTAAACCTAATAGGTACTCTAATGTTATTACCTAAAACTCATATACTTTTTTCTAACCCACGTATACCGAGTATGGAGACCTCTATACCTCGGGCTGTCTTTATATCGAAAATGACGACCATCGTGGCGATGAAGTATTCAAAAATTTTTTGCATCAATTACCTGAAAGGCTATATTATTGATGTCTTTGGCATAAATCTGATTGGAGGTTTATAATTTCCCGTCCTGTGGTGGCAAAAATTAAAAAATAAATGTTCTGGGCATTGGTCAATCAAAAATCGTGCGCTAGTAAGGCTCAAATTTCACTACCATAGGTAATAATAAAGAGACAAATGATTTTTTCACATAATACAAATCCTTGGAATTCCCAAATAAGTTCGTTCACATATAGGGAATATTTAAAAGCATTTAGCTTCCTTTATGTGATGAAAATATTATAGACCTCATTCTAAAATTACTGTGTTATATATGTAGATGTATATGACTAATATTTTAATTTGCAAAAAAAATCAGCTAATGACAATTGACCCACAACTTATGTAGCATTAATTATATTTATTATGAATTCGATTTATAGTATTCGCACACAAAACTGTTTGTTTACAATCAAACATAATTCGAATTCCGAATCAAATAGCGATAACAAAAATAATCCTTACTACAAACCTAAATACTTGTTCTATAAATATTTTTGTACTCTTGGAACATGTTGCCACATATGATAATAGTTTTGTTCACGTAACGGTTGTTTGTGTCAACTAAAAGTAATATAGTTAGATATGGAGTTATATACATATATGTATACATGAAAGATCCAGATGACGAGTTCATAGATGGGTGTAATCGGACCACTGTCATCCCCACAAAACACCATTAATCCCGAACTTATGAAATACTATAACTAAGTAGGGGATTGCATTAGTAAGGGACATCTGTGGACTAAAAATTTTTAAAAAAGGGGCGTGGTTTCGCCCTGTAAAAATTTTTATGTACGTATCTCTCAAACGATTAATAGGAAAATAACCAAATTCGCTTATGACAAATGATATAATATAAAAACCCCAAAGTGTGAAAATAGACGAAATTGGATGATAATCCCTCTCCCCAGCCTCCTCCTCAGATGGGGTCAAAATTTTACGCGCACCTTAGACCAATTTCAAACCAGCGTTGTCGTTTTAATGTTTAGCTGTGAAAATGGGCGCGGCACGCCAACTTCCCGTATAAACACATTTTTAAATTCCATATTAGTATTTCAAGTCTTTTCGAGACCGTGAGAGTAGAAAGCTGGCGTGGCGTCCCTTGTACTTTATCTTGTCTCTGAGCTTTTTCGGAAAGTTTATCGTTTTAACGTAGTAGTTCGGTAGTCAAACGGATACGCCCTTGAGACCTGGATCCTAATATAATGCGTTTTCAAAAAAGTCTTGCGGTATTTTTATTGAATTTTTTTTTTTATTGAAATTGAAATGAATTTTTGATGACTCATGCCCAGCTCTTGACCGATGCTACGGCTGGTACTATGCTGGTCTCTTTCGATCAATTCAGCGATTTTAACGCAATTTTCGACGACAGGGCTTCCGGAGCGTGGCGCATCTTCGACCACCTCTACACCAGAACGAAAACGTTGAAACCATCGTTGTGCGGTGGAAATGGAAACTGTATCGGGTCCATAAACTGCACAAATTTTATTGGCGGCTTGAGATGCATTTTTGCCTTTATCGTAGGAGTACTGTAAAATATGCCGTATTTTCTCTTTATTTTGCTCCATGTTTGCGACGCTATAACTCACGAACGACTTAAAAGAAACGACAATCTATCAAACACGTGTTAGCGCGTGAAATGAGCTTTCCAAAACGGTATAGCATGACCCGATGCGACGAATATAGCGAAAATACCGCAAGACTTTTTTGACAACCTATTATATGGAGCCGCTTTAATCGCTGCTTGGCTATCGACTTTTCTTGAAGACCTATACAATAAAAAATATCGGTCTATATGTGAGGTCTCTCTGATAATAATATACCCTTGTGCCAAAAATGGATGGAATCGGGTCAATACTTCCCACAGCCCGTACATTACTAATAGAAAAATTTTCGAACTTCCGACTGACTTTATATCGTAAATATCGATCAATGTGGAAGTTATTAGGTAGTTTTCTAATAACAGTGTATCTTTGTACCTAAAATCGGGTGAAAACTAACCTAGGACCCATATAACTATCAAACCATATGCATCTGAAGGTATTTCCGGGGCTTTGATTCTGACACAAGAGTATGAAATGTTCGGTTACACCCGAATTTAGTTCTTCCGTACTTGTTTGCTGTGTGCTTATTAGAACACTTGATAAGCAAATGTTTCGCGCTGTTGCAGAAATGGAATCAATCGAAAAAAGTGTTTGCACCTATGAACTGCCAGCTGAATCAACTCTAATAATTTAAAAGCAGGCCAACGACACCAATTAATTTAGCGTTTTTATTTTGGTTTTTGCTTTGGCTGTGTAGACAGTCCGCTAAACACTGGATTACCATAGCAAAAAAAGCAACGAATATTTTATAAACAAATGCAAACATCCAGTAGTAACTTACAGAGGCGGATCAGGCCTAACTCGATTGCAATAAATTTGGATTAAGTGTCTTAGGAATTGTTTGCTTAATATCGTAGAATCTTATTTGCTTTTTATTAAATTATTAAGAACCACAATGATATTTAGTGAAGTGTAGAAAAATTACATATTTTATAAGGCTAAATTACAGTATGTAAGAAATGTATGCTCATTTTAAAAATATTATAGAATAAACTTGATGAAAGCGCTTAAGTATAGTTTTCAATAGATGTTCAAAAAAATTTAAATTATTTCAAACATATGGAGATATTGAGTCGAAATGTCCTAAATAAGCTTCTGAGGTTTCACTCCGCAACAAAAGTGTTGTTAAAAACTTTACTTATTATTCGAAACGAAATAAGCAAGTAAAGAAGGACTAAGCTCGGGTGTAACCAAATCTTTCAACAAAGCGGCGGAAATACCTTCAGGTGTTTATCATCCATATTTGGCAAGAAAATACACTGTTATTAAAAAGGGGTTCTTTCTGAATTTCATTAAGATTTCTTACATATTGACCGATAGATTAGTTATAAAGTCTACCGGAAGTACCATAATTTTATAAATTTTTGCGACAAGGGCATGCTCGAAATCAGCTTTCTATATTCGGTAAAAATCAGCCACATACACCGGGGTCCACATATTCAGTGACTGGGTCCTTGTAAATGTATACTCCGATTTCGACATTTTTAATTCTAGGATGAAATACCTTAAGCGCACTATTTGCGCAGATTTAGATATAGAGTTATATATACCAAAGTGATCAGGGGGACGAGCAGAGTTGAAATCCGGATGTCTGTCTGTCCGTCCATCCGTCTGTCCGTCCGTGCAAGCTGTAACTTGAGCAAAAATTGAGATATCATGATGAAACTTGGTACACGTATTTCTTGACTCCATAAAAGGATTAAGTTCGAAGATGGGCTAAATCGGCCCACTGCCACGCCCACAAAATGGCGGAAACCGAAAACCTATAAAGTGTCATAACTAAGCCATAAATAAAGATATTAAAGTGAAATTTGGCACAAAGGATCGCATTAGGGAGGGGCATATTCGGACCTACTAAGTTTTTTGTACATATCTCGGAAACTACTATAGCTATGTCAACCAAACTCTATAGAGTCGTTTCCTTTAGGCATCTCCATATACAGTTCAAAAATGGAAGAAATCGGATAGTAACCACGCCCACCTCCCATACAAAGGCTATGTTGAAAATCACTAAAAGTGCGTTAACCGACTAAGAAAAAACGTCACAAACACTAAATTTTACGGAAGAAATTGCAGAAGGAAGCTGCACCCAGGCTTTTTTTTAAATTGAAAATGGGCGTGGCGCCGCCTACTTATGGACCAAAAACCATATCTCGGGAACTACTCTACCGATTTCAATGAAATTCGGTATATAATATTTTCTTAACACCCTGATGACATGTACGAAATATGGGTGAAATCGGTTCACAACCACGCCTTCTTCGAATATAACGCTATTTTGAATTCCATCTGATGCCTTCTCTGTATAATATATATGTATGTACTTATGTATGTACATTAGGAACCAATGATGATAGCGGAATAAAACTTTACACAAATACGGTATTTGAAAAATATGTAAATGACGTATGTATAATGAAATCTCGATTATCACTTTATCATGCGAGAGTATAAAATGTTCGGTGACACCCGAACTTAGCCCTTCCTTACTTGTTACATTGAATATAGTTCCAACATAGTAAGCATAGTTAAAAGAAGAACCCCAATGCATTATTTTGTTTTCAAACAATTAAAAGAAGTACTTTAGCCCATATAAATGCATGAAGGTTCACATACATATTTTATATGGACATTTTTTCCATTAAATAAAAAAGAAAGTACGAGCATTCGTACACACATACAGACGTGCACACATATGTATTTACTTAAACTACCATGCATAAATAAGTAGCAGTACATTCATACAAACATCCATATCGTCAAATGGACATGAAATGTGGGAAAAGTCATTGTAATTGCCATCGGTTGCATTAATCTACTCGGGAGTCGTAAGTTACGGTCTCGCCTTCGGACAATTGTGAAATTGTTTACCACGAACACATCGGAAATGCACATGCAGACAGGATTTCCACGAGCAAATACGAGTAGCAAAGTGATAAATAATTTTTAGTGGAATTGTATGCACTTGGGTGCGTGTGTATACATATACATATATGTATTTGTTAATGTACATATTACGTATACTATATGGTATATGGAACCATAATTAAGTGGTTGACCTACAGAGGTAAAGTGGGCTGAATTATGAGTAAATAAACTGGTGATGGACTTCTATTTCCCTGCCACCTGATGGTGGTGCAAAAGTGAAAGTACACCTGGAAGGGATGGCAGCGCGGATTGACATACTTTTCAATGTAAAGTGACAGCCAAAAGTATTCGTCGGAAAGCTGAAATGTATAATGTCTGAAAAACCGATGGAGTTATCAAGATTTATTTTTCTACAAATACAGTCGAAAGCCTTTTATAATCGTTTCATATAATAACATATAAAATTATAGTAATTTAGTTATAAAACCCGGAGGCCTAGCACAAATAATGAAAAATTTAATGTGAAATTGATTGTGGGTCTACCAAAACACGAAATTCGACCTTGCTAGTTGTCATTATGTTCACATGTTGTATTTAAAGGCTGATATGCTGGGTTTCCATGCAGAGTTTCCAGCTATTAAGCTATATTAAATATTTGCGTGCCAAGCAACATTAAAACAACTGCATCGAGATTAAAACAAATTCAGTTTAATCCATTGGCGCTGTCGCCAGTGATGATAGACAGTCTCACCCCATTGAATACATACTTATACTATGTATTTGGACGTTTGTTTAAGACAAATATATACAACAGTATTTTTGAAGACTTTGCGACATTTTTGGATTACATCTCAAAAAACCTGTATCGATTTCGGCGGCTACGAATGAATCAAGCCAATTCTAGATGATATGAACTGTATTCTAGTGAGAACTAATCGTAGCCTGGAGGTGGAACATCTAGGTTATAAGACGAGTAAGGCCAAACTTCCGAGCCGCTGCTTTCCAATTGTCCTGCAACATGAAGCAAGCATTATCACGATGAAAAAAATATTGTCTTGTCTCTAGTTACAAATTCCGAGTGTTTTGGGCAATCGCTCGCTTTAATTGGAAGAGTTGTTGACGATAGTGTTCGCCATAAATTGTTTCACCGAATTTAAGAAGCTCATAATATGTACAACACGCCCTTCTATTTCCTTGAGGTCATGGATATTCCGCTTTTCCGTTGATTCAGCTGTTTGACCAGACTGCATATATAACTTTTTTGCGAAGGGTTATGGTAATGGATACATTTATCATCACCAGTCACAATCAGTTGCAAAAACCACTTCTTTTTTTAGCCCTCAAGCGGAATTTCTGACAGGCAAAATCGTCTTTCAACCTGTCATAGCTTCGATTCATATGGCACCCAATTTTCTTGCGTTTGTATATATCCAGCTATTTTAAAACGTTTTGAAATGTCTGCTTAAGTGACTCCCAAAAAGTTTGCAAGCTTTTCTGGCAACATTCCTCCTCGAGTAATAATTTCTTTTCATAATACTCGCAAAATTACTTAAATGTTATTGAATTCATTTAAAGTGATCTTAGCACTTAGTGATCTTAGTAATTTTCAGGCAAATTGCCAATCGAAACAAAGAATTTACTGAAGCTGACAGTTATGTCTAGAAATATTTCAACAATTGCTTAGTAATGGACTGTCATTTACCATATATTGGACAGCTATTCGCCAGTTTTTTACACTCACCGGCCGCATTCCACATTATGCATACCATACTTTTATCTCATGTCATATTTTTTAAAAGGTTATTTTATTATTAAAGTTTATTTGGCTTCATCGGAAAAATTTCTTTTGGCACCTGGCAGTGGCGTAGCTACAACTTCGGGCGCCCAGGGCCAAGGATGTTCTGCCGCCCCACTTTATCTACCTACCTACAAGTTTCATGAGGTGGTTCGAACAAAAGTGAATTTTTACAAAATATCTTCGATATTAAGTATATAAAATTTAGGTACTAGAAGCCACGCAAATTAAGTTCCAAAGCTCTCACAATACGGTTTTTGAGGAAATTGATAGTAAATTTACAAGACATCTGATTGAAAGCCATAGAAAAAACCCATTTTCGCCCTATATCTTGTACACTTTTGACACAATTTGCAGGAATTTTTGCCTATTTTGCCTCCTATTTTAAAAAAGATATAAGCCAAAAGATATAAGACAAATTCAAAGACTGAAGAGTATTCGAGTAAAAATTAATATTTTTCATTGTTATTCAGAATATTACATTGTGAGTGTACAACTCTTTATCTTTAAAATTTGTTGAAGTATTTTATGAATACTAAAAAACAGCGAAGATCGTTTTGCCCCCTGGCTACGCCACTGGCACTTGGCGTTCCTTCATATTTTCTAGTTATTATGTAAATAAATTTTTTTAAGTAACCAATGTGCACAGCGAATTAGACACCTTTAGGGAATTTTTAAAAATAATTTTTGCAAACAAATTAGAATTTTTTCCACAATATTCAAGTAGAGTGTCATGACTTTTTTATTTGTCGTGACATCTTTAGGACAATACAACTTTCGAAGAAATTGAGATCTTATCACTGTACCTGGCTAAACGCTTCCAATAGACTGATCGAAATACTTGTGTGAAGTCTATTGTATTTCTGAAGTATATTATAGCTATTATATTCGATTACATCGAAGTTAACTTTTTTCTTGTTTTTCTTGTAAGTGCATATTTGTTATAACTGAGAAGGTTATACAAGTTAAACCGATTTTATTTTGGATGTAATGTATTGGTAAACAACAACCGAACTTCTTAAAATAATTAATTACCTTAACTTTTATGACACGATGTATATTAGGGTGGGCCAAAAACCCGAATGATCTCTTGGTACTCTGAAAAATTGGTTGATAGAGTAGAGCAGAAAATTTTCTCAAAGACTTTAAGCTTTGAAATTAAAAATGATTTTTTTCATTGAAATAAAATAAATACTCAGATTTTAGCCGTTAGGATCTTTTACGAAAAAATCGCACTAGACATTTTTGAAGAGCATTTAATTTAAAATTTCTTTTTTCCAGTACTTGGCAGCGAGGTACAAATTTGTCTATCTAATAATAAGGAAAAAAAGAAAACCGTAGGCCGAGGACCTTCCCGTTACAATTAAGAGCTAATACTACTTGGAGAGCCTTTCTTAGAGGTGTTTATTAACCAATTCTTCAGAGTACGAAGCGAAATAATCGCTTTTTTGGATCCACCCTACTGTATATTAAATATACCTAATAATCTTAGCGGCACGACTCTTGTCACTTAACACGGTGGCTTAAATTACTCAATGGAATAAGTACCCTCTCGTTAAAAAAGCAAATATTGTAGTAAACATTATCAAAATATTATCAAATGACACTTCTGTACTTTACAATTGTTTTTGATCTCTCTAGCCCGCTCTTTATTATTTTCAAATTGACTTAATTCTTAGAAACAAGATTAGCGTGCCGCCCAAAATTTGTTTATGGTACTACTCGTACTGGCGACTTCAGCAGCTTCAGCGTTATTTCGTTGTTATGATCGTTGAAGTTCTTTGTTGATACAGCAATTTCGACTATTTGCTGAGTTGCTGAATGCTCCCACATAATGTTTGTGAGCCAAACATATGCTTTACTTATATAATATAAGTGTATGTACATAACTCGCATTAACACTTAGATCAGAGTTTGATTTCTTTCACCATAAGTGCAATAATATAATACTTTGTAAACACTGTGATGGCCATAAATCTAGCAACTTTGATAGTTGTGATACATTTTATGACAAATGTATTCTGAAAGTCGTTTGATGCAATAAATATATTAATTATATTATTTAAAAAAAAAAGTTTTTAAATAAATATCAATTTGGAAAAAATTATTTACTCATAATGAGCTTGTACCCGAAATTGTAAATATTGCATTGTCGAAAATGTATTTTCGTATTTCTAGTAAAACTTCATCTTATTTTTTTATATTTATACTAATAAATAAATAAACAAATATGTATCATTTTGGTAAATTTCTTTTTGCCATTTTTCGCTAGAGACATTATTCCATCAATGCAAAACTTTCATCAGCGTAAATCGAAATTTCGAAATTTCCAGAACGGAAGCGAGCAAACCAATGTTGTGCTACACGAACTGATACAGCATCGTCTCCGTAAACTTCACAATCACATTGGTGGCTTGCGTGGCACTTTTCTCTTTTTTATACAAAAATTTTAAAATGTAGCGAATTTCTTAATAATTTTCACAAATTTTTGAACAGCTGTAACTTAGCTTGGTTAAATGAAGCTTAAAATCTCACCTTTCCGACACTATATGGTATGACACAATGTGATTGGTAGAGCTGTAGATATACGACTGCAACCATATCTTTTGACAAAATACGAAAATCCTTTTAATGTATCAATATTTATTTTGTCAGCTTCAAAGTATTCCCCACCAGATGTAATATACTTATGCCAAATATTTCTCCAGTCCTCAAAACACTTTTCATAAGCACTTTTTGGGACGGCCTTTAGCTCCTTCAGTGAATTTTATTTTATCTCTTCTCTTCGATCGACTGGAAACAGGTTCCACTGCAATGATTGTTGACTTATTTGCATGTCAAACTCATAATTTCCTGTCTCATCGGCAGTTATGATGCTCTCTATGAATGTGAGATCGGAATTCGCACGATCAAGCATGTCTAAAGAGACTTGTTACGGTACTCTTTTTGAAGTCAGCTTTATCAGGACGAGACGGGCAAGAACGCGTTTGATACCCAAATATCCACCAAAATCATTCCAGATGTCGAATCCTCTTGCCATCTCTCTAACACTTGCCTGACGATTTTCAAGCACAACATCATTTACTTTTTTATTATTTTCTTCAGTTGACGAGTCTCGACCGTTTTGCAAGGCTTTGTACCTCTCGTAGACTGGGGAATTTAATTACAATTAATCTATAAAATGTGTCTTTAATATTATAATGACAATCGTCGACTGCCTCCATAATCTTCCGGATCCAAATGCCTCTTCTGCCTTTTGCTGCAGTGTATCATATCAAATCGATATCTGCGATCTGCATACGCGTATTGCATGTAACTGACGGAGACTGAGCTGTGAAAAACAGGAAAAACGGCAAATCAATATGTCTTAAAAATAATTTATTTGGTAGTTTTGTACCGACCTTACTCTAAAATCTTAAACTACAAAAGTATTAGTACTAATTTCTTACTATATCGATTTGGAATACCCATAAATATTGGTACTATATGTATACCAAAGGGTAGGAAAATTTATATTTGATATCTACATAGTGATCTCCTTGGCATAAACGTGTAAATTTTCTAATTTTGAGTTGTGTCCTTTAAAAGCTGAACTGCGTCGAACAGCAGACATGAGAGTCCCATTTGAGTCACCACATCACTGTGGTATGAACTTTGATGAGTTTTGTCGGTCAATGTTAGAAAACAGAATTTTCCAGCTAACAGTAAAATGTTTGTTTTGCATCACGTGGTTGCTACGACAAAAGGGGGCTGAAAGCGAATTAGCGGGTCATAGTAGTGACTTCGAAAAGCGTGCGAGGCAATATGCTGACAGACGCTAATAGAAACCAAAACGCGGTTGAACACCTGCTTTAGTGCACTTAACAAGGCTACATATGTATATACATACATACTTATGTACATGTGCGTATAAAAATATGAATATGCATACGTATGTGTGTACTTAGTTATTGTTCTGTTGTATATAGTGTCATATATGCATGGATATACAACTATATCGGATATATAGTATTATATATTTTGATAAACATACATACATATGTACGCACTTCTCTTCTATATGTACATATGTATGTAGCAAAGCAGTCAGGTCCGCCGCAAAGTTAACCAACAAAAATGACAGTTAATCGTTAATATTTAATGAACATTTTAGTAAATGACCGTAGATTATCTACTTACATACACACATACATGCATGCATACGGCTGGGTCACAGGCAGGTAACTATAAAGTCCCAATTCCGCGCACAGCACTTTTCAGTTCGTTTTCGTATTTTCCAATATTTATTTAAGCTTTTCCATGAAAGTGGACGCACATTTGCGTTGGAAGAACCGAAGTGTGCGCATCCAAATAACAAGCGCAGTTTTAGAAAATAAAAATATATCGATGTGTACTTAAATATAATTGCTATTTTTACGGTTTATTAGTCCAATTTTAACGTGAGTGTTTTCTTGGCACATTCGCCGCACTTTAGGGCCATTACTTTTAATTCAAGACTATTTTAATAAATTTAAGAACTTTCTATAATTTTCAATACCATTCACTGAAAGCCACATAAATTCTATTTACAGTTTCAACACCGTTTACCGGAAGTTGGATTTTTCGTGAACGCAAAGTGGTAGACTTCAGAGCATGGATGCTACGACTGTTGAATCTATAATCGCAATGCCGCTGGGCGCCGCCAGCAACAGCAATACCAACATGAGTTGTGGCAGCAGCAGCAGCAGCAACAGCAGTGGCTATGCGAGCGCCACTACCCCCACGAATCCCGCCTCGGCCGGCAGTAGCAGCAGCCACAGCCAATATTCGGACTCGCATTCCAACACACCGGTGGGCTTGGTCGAGCCGACACCTGTGGCCACGATAGCTGCCGTAACGCCGTACTACAATGAAACGTTCCAGCAGCAACACCACCAGCAACAACAACAACATCAACCACAACTTCATCATCCACCACATCCACAGTACCCACACCAAACACATTCATATCAATTAACGGAGCCCTTGCCCACATCCTCGCAATACGATAACACCTACGATTCGTACACTTATCTCAGCGGTGGCGAAAGCTATCAGCAGTCCAGTGGTGGGAGTGAACGCAATTTATTGGGCATGCGGCATGCTACATCGCATTATACAACCTTGGAGAAGCCAAGTAAGCAGCCCACACAAACGGCTATACAGCCTCACACTAATACTGCCAAAAGCAACAAAATTTACAATAACAACAGCAGCGAAACCGCGCTCCGTTCTACAAAACGTATTGGTGAGTCGAACACGGCCGCTAAACCGCAGGCCGCCGCAACGCCGTTCTATGCGAATTCATTGCAAACGGGTGGTTCGGGCACCTATGGGGACCCCATCAAATATAGAATGTCTACTGGCACCAAATTGCCAACCCTTGGCGATTATCTGAACTACGGGAACCAACCATTAGATATTAGCAACACAGGGAATTATACGCAAAGCTTTTCGCAGCATCACGCAGGAAAACCGCTGCAGGACGTGCCGTATGGTGCGAGTCCGACGCAAGTCAAAACATTCAACAACATGCCAAACACGCGCTTGCCGCAACAACGTCTGAGCATGCATTACGGCAATACAGCAATGCCTGTCGGCATTCCTATCGGCAATGCGTCGAATAACAGTAACGGCAGCAACAGCAGTAGCAGCATTTATATCGATAAGTATGATAAATATTTGTACAATGCAGTGAGCACCGTGGCACAGTCACCGTACTATACAACCACACCACCCGCCAACCTCTCAGCAATGCCCTACAATGCAGTACCGTACGCACCCGCGCCGCCTGCGTCTACGTCAGTCCCACCACAGTATGCTGCTGAAATTCCCAACGACGCCTACCGCAAGTCATCGGCCACGTCGGCTTGGCACTGGAGCATGGACTATTCCAACGGTAATTGTCGCACGCTGCCGCCGCCCAACGGCATACCGACTGCCGCCATACCGCCGACGAATGCTAGCTATGTACCGACTAACGCCACAGCCGCCGCCAATCGTGATATATACTATAGTGCTGAGAAGTATAGCAACAAATATGATAAGTACAATTCATATTATAACCCACACCAACAGTATATGACGTCGAATGCGACTGGACGTAGTGCCTGGTCGAATTCGCCGCATTCCTCAGCACACCTTGTACCCACACTAGCCGAACGTTTGTCACACCCTTATCCACACCATGCACCGCTAACTACGGGCGGCGTGCCAACCGCTTTGGCGCCGTCTGCACATCCCTCCCTCGCATATCATCATCCCTACACGCCTTCCGCGGCTACAGCCACTGCGCGCCAAAATTGTTGCTCACAATTTCAACAACAAAACTGCTATTATCCTCGTACGGCACACCATCCTCACCTTCCACCGAACACGTATAGCCCACACTCGCAAACGCCACCGTACGGCACCAGCAGTACTGCAGTCGGCAGCGGTAACAGTCCTGTCATCAAATATAACGTGCTAGATTATGGACCAGCCAACAAATCAAAGGTGAATACAAATGATGTCTACGCTGCAACGCCCGCATACGAAGCGACGAATATGAATTATCATTCCCATCCGGCAGGTATGGCTCACAATGCTCAATATGGGAACGCTATGGCACCTACTACCGTCGTTGCACATCCACCGCTCAATCGTAATATGACACCGGGTTCCCACAATGACATCACGACTGTTTATTATAATGATCTCAATATGCAAACCAACTATGATAACTATATGGGGCCTATACAACCTACGCCGCTAGTTGAAGAACGACGTGAAAGTTTAGTCCAAAGAGTTGACCATCTACCCAATTTGCCACCACCCTACACGCAATCTACTTCTACGAAGAATTCGTTAATCGACTATCGGAAGCCCGCGGTCACACCAAATGATGACAGTTTCATAGCAGAGCCAACGCTCACCAATTTGGATGAGCATATGGCTACCAATATGAGTCAGAACCAATACGATAATAGCTATGGTCTGACCAGAGCATTGGAACCAATCGACGACGGCATGTATGGCAAAGCAATAACGCGTGAGAGTACAGTTAAGCCTGGTAACCCAACACCGACAACACCCACCACTAAAACCTACTCTAGTTTGCGTGATTTTCTCAGCACATGGAATGAGGATGAGGAGGATTACGGTGGCGCTGATGAGCTACAGTTTGTTGAGAACGCACCACCAGCGATTGATCAAGTCATGCGTGCCGAAAACAATACTAACTGTGTTGAAGTAATAAATAAAATGTCGAGCTTGCAAGAACTTCCCACCGAAGCGAATACACCAGCTGCCTATGTTGGGGACTCCGCACCGCTATATAGGGCACAACCCCAACCCCTAGTTATAAATAACTTGCAATTAAAAGAAGATTATTATCAACACCCAAAGACTCAACCAAGCATTGGCGCTGGTAGCACCGTTAATATGGAGGAAAGTCAGTATGCAAATATAAACTTACCTGACATTGTCATCGATATTGAGAAGTCCGGTGGCGGAACACCAAATATATCAGGCGCAACTAAGGCACCAAGCAACAACAATGTTGTCGAAAAATCCAATGACAAGGACGTAAGCTATGATTGCTTCGATGTAGAAAAAGAGCTCGATGAACTAGAATCAATAAAGATGGTAAAGATACCAAAAATTAATACCGATACAACGCCCATACGCAACGGTAGCGTCATCATGAAGGCGGCTACCGAAGCGCTCGGAGTAGTTACACCCAATGCAATGCTCGAATCAGAAAATCTTGAAATAATTGCGAGCCTTAAAGCCGTAAATACTCCTGCTGTACAAAAAATGGCGGATAAAGTGGAGAAAGACTTTTGTTTCTCAGAGCACAGAGCAGAACAGTCCTTATTAACCGTCCAGGCAAAGAGCGACAGCACATTCGATAGAAGTATTGAATGTGACAATACAACCAGTTCGAATGGTTCCACATTTGAGAAGGAATACGAAACCTTCATTAATAAGATAGGAAATGAGTTTGAATACAAGGTTAACAGTAACAATGAGAACAATTTTACTGCAGCTGTAAGCAACAAATTAGTTCATTCTGATATCAATACAAATGTTGCCGTAAACCAGGAAGTGCCAACAAATGAAATAAATAACACAGCGGTCAAACTAAATACAGAAAGTGATATGGAGATAGCACAAAAAATTAAAAGTTTTTCGAAGTTTCATAAACGGAAACGAAAATTTTCGGAAACGACCAATAATGCAAGTAAAATTCCGAAGCAATCGCACGATCTTGAACAAGAAGTGAATAAGGAAACTAATTTTATAGAGACCTTCTCCAAACCTTGCAGAAAAAAAGACTATAATGTCCCTTTACACACACTTCGCTTGAAATATATAAAAAAAAGAGAAAACAAAGGTCCTTCTTTCTATCAACGGAGGATACGGGCACTATATCATCATTTCGTTAAGATTAACAAACGACTTATTATATCCAGTCTGTTAAGAGAAGAAATGGTCAAAGTGTCGCAAAAACACTTACCGTTAATCGACCGCATAAATAGCACTACACTACCAACTAGAGATGGGAGCGATATCAAACAATATTTCAATCCGAAAACATTGAAATTCCTATGTGTGGCTTTCATTAACTCAGAGCTGTTCCAAAACAAACTCTTGAAGGGTGTTGAAATTTCAAAAGAAATTGATAAAATCCCAGAAACAAATATCAATGAGGAAAGTGTAAGGGATAGTCCAATACCACAAGAGGTGAAAGATTGTGAAGCGAAAGAAAATACTATCAACGAGGTCTGTAATAAGATAACATGTCCACCTTCATTGTCATCATTCGTTGCAGAAAACATTTTTGAAGAGAATGTTCGAAACGAAGTTTCTGATAGAACTTCAGAAATTGACGAGTCAGAATATTCAAAACAGTTACCGGAAGAACCACCAATAGCTGAATTGGGTCTCGAGAGCATTGAGGTTACTCAAAACGACATTAATTTGAAGAATCACATTGATTTTGACATGCCAACTACTTTGGATGTGAAGGATTCAAAAATGGAGCTTGATAGCATTGAAACGGATGAAATCGAAAAAGAAGTTCACAGTCCTGATTGTATTACAGAACCAATGGTTCATAGTGTGGAAGCTAATGCAGAAAGCATTAACACAAGGCCTAAATATGATGATAAACATGACCGAAATGTTGATAGAATGGGAATTAAAGAAATTGAATCCGAAGCCTATGATGGTGATATATCAGGTGATGGTGAAATCGTAACCACGAAACTTTTAACAAAAGGCATTGACAAACCCTTTTCCGATTTAAATACAAGTGTAAATATGATGGATATTTTAGAGAACCAGTGGATTTGCAATGAAAGTGTTGAAAACAGAGTGCCTGATGTAGAGAACTTGGCATGTTTAACCAAAGATCTCGTAAACCAAGTAATTCCACCAAATGATTCTGAAGATCATGTGAATGAGATCACCGAAAATACCAGACAAAAAGCGACAGTTACTGATTTAGTTCACGAGAATGTTGAAAATAGGGAGTTGGAAGCAATGGATCTGACGTGTTCCGCAGGAGTTGAGGAGAATTCAATACATAATCAGAAAACAGAAGTACCTGAATGTGCAATCTCCGTACCTCAGAATGAGATAACGTTATCTGAATTTTCAGGACCGTGCAGCAATATGGATCTCGAAGACGCATTTAAGGTTGCTGAATATCCATCAAGAATTGATGGAAGTCCTTTATCCGTCATGGAAGTTGCTGTAAGTCCACCCACAACTCCGCATATGGGTTCTCCAGTACATATGAAGAGCGAAAACAGTAATGACACAGACATTATAATGCTAAACGCATTTGATTTAGGCGAGCAAGCAAAACAACCAAATCACTTCAATAGAGATGTAGATTTATCTGAAACAGAGAATAGCCTTGATATGTTTGGAGCTAGAAGAAGTGCAGAACATTTCACAACAACGTCGAAAAATTACTTCACGACGAATATGGATCTTGACGAAAATTCATCAGACAGTAATTCATCGAGTAGTGCTGATTCATCCACATCATCTTCTAGCCGCATATCGAGCACATCCTCATCGTCCAGTTCCAGTTCGTCCACGGACGAAAATTCTCAAAGTAGCTTAACAACGGTACAAAGCGATTTCAATGAAATGAAGGAGTTGGAAAGAGAACTCTCGCAACATCAGGCAAATGAAGCGGGTATCTCAATAGAGCTTGAAAATGGCGAAAAGACTGCGGCAGCGACCAATATCGAAGATAACTGTGGCAATGAAGTATATATCAATTCGTCGAAAACTATAACGGAGAACGACATTAAAACCTTGAAAAAAATATTAGAAAGTGATAGTGACGGGCATGAAGAGATAAGTACAAACCGTGAGGATGTTAAAGCCGAGCTTGAAAATGGCGAAAAGACTGCGGCAGCGACCAATATCGAAGATAACAGTGGCAATGAAGTATATATCAATTCTTCGAAAACGATAACGGAGAACGACATTAAAACCTTGAAAAAAATACTAGAAAGCGATAGTGATGGACATGAAGAGATAAGTGCAAACCTTGAGGATGTTAAAGCCGATACAATAGACGTTGAAAAGCTAAGTGCCGACAAAACAACAAGCGTTTCGAAAGAGCAACAAACAGATACAGTAAATGGTGTGGCGGAAGATAACAAACTAATGCAAAATGAAGATTGCGTTGCAAGTAACGGTGAAGTAAACGTGACAATGCCTACGGCAGAGCGTGACTGTATTGGTACGGAGGTGGTGGAAGAGTGCGTAGAGAGTTGCGAGAAGTCGTGCGATGTCGAAGGTTTGGCGCGTGAACTCGCAGTGGATGAAGACCAGCCGCAGAACGAACCTGTGTTTTGCGCAGCAATAAATATCGATGATAATGATGATGACAGCAGTGGAGTACCGAGTTTGAAGAAACTATCGCTGGACTATATAGAGCGAGTAACTTCCATTGAAAATCATACGCTAAATAACCGAACTGAGGATGCGTTAAATAGTAAAATACCAAAGCTAAGTGACCTTTGTAAAATTGCCTTAAGTAGTTCCTTTGAAATTAGCGCCAACAACAACAGTAACAACAACACAAACCAAAACACGCCCGAAGCGTTAGAGCGTGAATTGAGCGTTGAAGAAGCTTTAGCCGAAATGTATCGACAAGCCGGTGTCACATCAGATCCCGAAGATGGCGATGCTGAGGAGAGAGAAGCTCAAGATGTAGTACTAATTAATTTAGAAGAAATTTTAGTTAACGATAGTGATTTATATGTTTTACAATGTGATATGAATGAAAATGTGCTCAGCGTTGTGGCGCATGCGCAGGCCAGCGATTTGCCCATGCAAGTCGATGAAGGTGTAGAAGATATTGAAAGAACTGTAAATGCTGAAATGCATGCAGAAGAAATGATGGGTTTAGAAAGTCCACAAGAAGAGGTGGTAGTGACCGATGATATGCAAACCGATTATCTCGAGTCATTAGTGAATGTACACGATGCCGTAGATAATTCCCCATCTGCACTACCGTTAACCCCATACATTACACCCCCACACACAGTAGAGTACGTTGAAGATGAGTTGAGGATCACGAACGATGACTCACTCAATACACAATTCGATTTTCCCGCCATACATCACGAAGAAATCGTCTCGCATGATTACAAGCGGCTCAAACGACAGGTATTATACAATAGTTTGCGTGACAAATATGTGTTGAAACGAGTACATTTTAGGCCCCACCATGGTAATCGTGTACTCAAAAAATATATACATCGTTGGATATTGCAATGCTTGATAGCGAGATTCAGGGAGCGCGAATTGAGGAAGGCCCACATGTATGTCGAAGAGTAGTGAGGTGAGCAAACCGATACTACGCTTTACTGAAAGACTTGCGAATGTACTAACGGTTTTGGGTACTTTAATTTAAGGACATTTGGGGTTTGATATAGAGTGTTTAAAACAAAGTGAGTCTAAATTTGGTTTTCTTTATGAAGCGTTTCAATAAGAATTGCATGTGTGGCATGGTTTGGGAGCTAAACTTCTGTGACTATAGTGTGGTTTAGCTTTACATCTTTGAGTTAACAAGAAACATTCAAATCAGCAAGCTTGACGCTATTGCTTTAAGGGATTAGGCCAGTCTAGAGTTCCCAAAAAAGATCTAACTTTAAAAATGTTTCAGGGAGTAAGGAAAAATGTATCTACTTTCTCCCTTTTATTCTTTATTGTGCATATATGTATTTGGGTCAATATTCAGAACCACCTTTTTCTAGAAGACTTAGGGGGCCACCATGACTCTTAGAACTCGTGCTATCTGAAACAAAATAAAGAACAAAAGATAAAATTTGGTAGTAAAGTACAACCAATAACTTAAGACAAATTTTCCCCATAGCGGCCTTGTAAAAAGTGGTTCAACCGGAGAAAATGAACAGTAAATTTTGTAGAAAAAAATATAATATAATAACACACCAATCCAATGGAGTTTACCAACTAATTTACTAGTATCTAAAGAAAGTTTTTAGGACCCTACAGTGTCGCGAACTGGCCTAACCTTTATGATTTTTTTGAGATCCGCTAAGAAATGTTTATTTAAAGACATAAATGGCACGTGCTGACACATTTTCAATACTTCCTTTATCAATTTTTATATGTATTATCTAGTAAAAGACACAATGCAACAGTTATAGATTACCATATCTTTTGTTTGTCATTGGAAAACATGTATTGTACGAAGAATCTCATGACACTAAAAGTCGTTTAAAAATATATATATTTTTCCCCAACTACATAACTTTATTGTTGTAACTGTTATTCTTGAAATAATTCTGTATATTTAAGTGAAAAATACTACATTGTTTTAATATTTAAAGTAATGGAAAAAAATAACTGTAAATTTTGTAATGCAATACACCTTTATGTTTATAAATATTTTTTAATTTCCTTCAAAGCCAAAACAAAAAGATAAAATCAGCTGTTTCGTGCGCATGAATGCGTTCAAAAATAGCACAGCTCTTCGACTGTTCACTTACCATATATTTATGCATAATTTACTTTATTCCATCTACTATATATATACACAGTTACGGACAATAAGTTAGAATCATCCATTGTACTAATTTTCCGTTCTAAAAAAATTATGAAAATATGAATTTAATTTAAATTAAAAAAAAAATTGAAATTCAATCATCTCAAAATCTTTGGAAGACAAAAAAATAGACTCATAATATCTTACATTAAAAAAACAAATAAATTTTTATAGAGAAAATAATAATATAACAGTTGTTAGCACCCTTTATCGTCTAATACAGATGACATAGACTGAATTAGGCTACAGAAAGCGCTCTGTGTAACAGAATACCAGATCTTTACACCTTCTCTCAGAGTTCCAGCTTATTTTCTGATTCAGCGCATCCAATATTTTCCTAAACGAGATTCCATAACTTTTCGATTGGATTCAGATTGTGCTGGCCAAGCCATAACATCAACACCATGATCTTAAAACTATTTTTTTTGCAAGACTCGAAGTATGTTTCGGGCCGCTCTCTTGTTGGAGTTGGTAAATTGAAGACGAATTCCAGACTTAGTCTAAAATTTTAACACCACACCATGAGAAACGTCCCCAAACCATTATATTACCGCCACCGTGTTTGCAGAGCTTAGTCATCTAGTGATCGCACATTTCTTTGCTTTTTGGACGTCAGACTCGCATCCAACCATCATATCCTATCACATTAAGTTTGTCTTCAGACCATAGAATGTCGAGGTATTTTTTTTAATTTTCAACTCCAATGTGTCACAAGACACATAATTACATAACTGATACAAATATTTATTCCACAGATCTAATTAGGCTAATATAACTACTTATTATGCTCTTTAAATTCAATGAAATCAAAACAAAACCTTTGATTCTATTTTATTGTCCGTAACTGTACATATATAGTATATCTTACTTTAGTTTTAACCTTAATTGTAATGGAAATTCAACTGCGTGTATTAGCGTCTTATCGGGAATCGGAATTTGCGTTTTAGGCAAATGGCCGCGGTTTAAAACGACATTATCTATTATTTGTTATTGAACAACATTTTAAACAATTTTCAATAATTTTTTTGCAACATTTAAGTTGAGCACTAGTGTGGAAATTTGTGCTCTCGTTATTTATATATGTATGTTTGTATTAGTATTGAGTTTTATTTTATACAATAAGTAAATAGCGG
The DNA here is from genome assembly GCF_016617805.1 of Bactrocera tryoni. Classification (NCBI taxonomy): domain Eukaryota; kingdom Metazoa; phylum Arthropoda; class Insecta; order Diptera; family Tephritidae; genus Bactrocera; species Bactrocera tryoni. The sequence continues at coordinate 33,233,113 of NC_052500.1, read as the reverse complement.
AAAAACTGATTCAAAGTATAGGCATAAAAAACCAAAAACAAACAAAAAATATGTTTTTGTATCAAATAAGTTTTATTACAAAAACAACGTTTCAACTTTCAATAATTTGTAATCATTTGCTTACATACATAATATGTGTGTATTTTCACTTTTTAACTACAAATATACTATACAAATAAGTTATAGTGCACACCCTGTATTCAAAAATTTGTCTAAATTGTCTGCATGCAACAACATATTTCAAAAGTTTGTAACTCAGCTTATCTGAGTTGTTAACAATTTGAAAAAAAAAAATAATAATAATAAATTTCTAGTACAATATTGCTTCAGAGAAATTGTGATAAATAACAGAGTTATGATTTTCAGCTGAATTATACCAGGTCTCTTGCCACCGCATAACGAAATAATTCGCGTTACACTCTGCCAGTTATATGTGACAAGCACACACTACACATTTGTATGTATGTATTACGGCAGGCACGACAAACGAATGCTTCACTAATCGCCAATTACGGAAAACCTAATTAGTTTTTCACACATTTCATATTTGCTGCGAATAATTCGTTACATAGCTGGCAATTTTACGGACCAAGACTTTTTGCATTTCACACTTGTAACGACAACACACTCCAGCAATAACTGTTTTCTTGAAAGTAAGGCAACGCAGAGCAAGTAAAATTGGATTGGAAATATACTTTTATTAGAAAAATATTTGCATTGCGATTTTGTTGCGAGGCAATGTCGTTGTGTAAGCAAGAATTATAGAAATAGAGATTACGACAGTTACAATCCGTTGCATTTTTGTAGTGCGTTTGACAGAAAACACGTTAGTCATGAGCGGATCGAGGTATAATTGTTGTTTTTGTAGCGGCAGAAAACATTCCTGAAGCAACTTCTAGGAATGGTGACAATCCTTGAACGGATGAAAATCCGGGTCCGTTCCGTTTACTTAGATCCGACTGTCGTGGGCAGTCTTTGTTTACAATTACTGTTAACATTTTACAGTTCACTTCGTTTATGTCGTCATGTTCTAATATTTTCTTGTCATTTTGGTAGTCAAATTTACTGCATACTTCAACAAAAAGTATAGTATCGTGTTTCCTTAAAAATGTGTTTGCCTTTTGTGGTTATTAATCCACGTTGTTGTTTAGGAAAATGCATTCACTCATGGAGTTTGAGTAATAGCTTCAAATATACTGTTTTTGACATTAGTTGAAATAATGTAAAAATGTTAATTTGAACAAGAAAAAACGTTAACTTCGGCTGCACCGAAGCTAATATACCCTTCACAGATTACACTCGTGCCTTAGAAAATAATTTATACCAAATTTCGTAAATATATCTTGTCAAATGCAAAAGTTTTCCGTACAAGAACTTGATTCCGATCGTTCAGTTTGTATGGTAGCTATATGCTATAGTTAACCGATCTGAACAATTTCTTCGGAGATTACATTGTTGCCTTAGAAAATATTCTATACCAAATTTGGTGAAGATACATTGGCAAATGTGAAAGTTTTCCATACAAGAACTTGATTCCGATCGTTCAGTTTATATGGCAGCTATATGTTATAGTAGTCCGATATCGGCAGTCCCGACAAATGAGCAGCTTCTTGAAGACAAAATCACGTTAGCAAAATTTCAAAACGATATCTTAAAAACTGAGGGACTAGTTCGTATATATACAGACAGACGGACGGACAGACAGACAGACAGACGGACAAGGCTAAATCGACTCAGCTCGACATACTGATCATTTATATATATACTTTATAGGGTCTCCGACGCTTCCTTCTGGATGTTACAAACTTCGTGACAAACTTAATATACCCTGTTCAGGGTATAAAATAATTCACTAAATTGACATAAGACATTAGATTCATTAGAAATGTGTACTTTTCTTGACTTTAACACACTTTTATCCATTTCTTAATGATAGACGACACTATCGGTACATTCTTTACTTACAGTTACAGTTTTTGAGTATTACATGTTTATGTCAACTACGTCATAGTGTCAGATTATTCTTCAAAATCTATAGAATGTGAAAATTTTGAGTTTGCGAATGTGACATTTCTGCCAGTTTTGTAGCTTGTTAGCAGAATTCATAGCCTATTGGTCAAAATCTTATATTCCATCTTGGTTGTAATCTCTTCATAACTAAACTTCAATTGCAATTGTCATACAGAAATGTTGTAAAATCACATATGTCAGTCATCACTAATAATAAATATACCGAATTTCTACTTCTTTATTGGCATAGACACCGCTCACATGGTTATAGTTGAGTTTACAACACACCAATACCAAATTTATGTCACTGTTTATCGGTTGTTAGTTTATTTCACGCGGTCAGCTGTTGCGCTGACGTCATAATAGCGCTTTTTTGAAACAGCCGTGTTCAGCACGCACGATCAACTTCTAAAAAGGTATTTCATCATTGAATATATTCCTTCATTAATCTCCTTCAAAATTTTGATTATTAATGTTCATATATCATTTATGGTAGTTTACCGCACTAATGCTTCGATTGCTTATCAGATGATAAGAATTACGACACACATGTCACTTTAATATTTCTTTAACTGTTAATTTGTTGGAAAATGAAAATATTACAAAAAATACTGACACATTTTTATTACATACATATGTATATCCCATATATGTGCTACTAATTTGTTGTTTTATCGTCAAATTGTATAACTGAAATTTGTTGTTTCCATGCTAGTAAAGCTCTTAAATAAATCATTTGTTCGTATAATTGATTTTTCATAGCTAAGAAGAAGTGCTGTTGTGCTTGAAGGTACAAATTTCATCAGCTTATCTTGGCATCAAAATTTATTATATGAAACCCCCCAGTAGAAAATCATACGACACAAGAACTAGTACGTATCTTAATCAGGCCTCTAGAATCAGCAGTTGTCAATGACTTTTTTAGGTTTGTTGTAAAAAAAGTGTTATGACTATAATAATGAAAAGTCGATCCTTAACTATATTAGGTTTTCCGTATGGCGTATATTCTATAAAATTTTAAAGCACAAGGCAGTAAATATTTTCAAATATACATAGCGGTAATATTAGGTTCATTTTTAATCTAACCGTTTCATACAAAAATTCTATCTAAAAGGCTTAACCTATAAATCATATATTTAATACCGTCAATGTTAAATGCGGAAACTGCGTTGTTGTCGTTTCCTGGACTTGGAGAAAATCCTTTCTTTATTTACTCTGCAACATAAGTGCAAGTCGTCTTAAGCGATACTTCAGATAAGCATACATATCGTCACCTAAAATGCAAAATAACGTAACATCACTTTTCAAAAGTTTACAGGCGAGGGAAAAACTATATAGCCGAAACCACGCATGTCGAAACAAAATTGAGTTTTGGATACAAAATGGCTGATTAAGATGGGGGTTTCATATAATAATTTTTGAAGTCAAGATATGTCGGTTAAATCTGATAGCAGAAGCTGAAAATGTTATGTTACATACATATACATACATACATAGTATGTATGTAATATGACGTAGTGAATCGTAAGCAATAAAAAAACTCAAAATAGAATTTGTTGATGATACGTAGTTTTGCATTTTAAGTGACGATAGGCAAAAAATTACAGCTTTAACACATTTTGATGAAAACATGTTATATTTGACTTACGAAAGCGTAAATTTTAATTATTTTTATAGTAACTAAAGAAAGTTATATTAATACCTTTTATTTCAGGGTGTTAATTAAAGATTTCATCGTTCGAGATATTTCTTGGTGTGCAAAATATTAATGAAAATTTTCAAAATATGTAATAATACTTGAATAAAGCTAACAAATATAACCCAATCTTATTACGTGACTCTGAAAATCATATTCTACTCTGTCGTTAACTCATTAAATCGATTTGCAAATACAAAACACGCATACAATTTTCTTAAATACACAAACAGTATAAACTTTTTCAATCAGTTTTAAAATATTGATTCGCCATAATATATTTTGTTGCAGCATTACCAAAAATAAGATAATAATATGACAAATTTCTTCATTAAATTTTTTCATTTTCAATTCTTCTGATAAATTTGATAAAAGTAGTAATAATGATAAATAAATAAATTAGTTTGCAGTGAGTAGCATGAAAGAAAAGAATATTTACAAAAACAAAATCAAACCAAATGACATTTACATACATACATATGGTATATACGGATAACTTTATATAGACATTTTTGAATGTTATCAAAATGAAAACAACAAAAACATATTGCGAGCTTTTAATGTACTGTGAAAAAGACAAATTTAAAGACTACATACATACATATTTGATAAATATGTAAATATGCATATTTACTGCATGTGTGGCTGAAGAGTATACAGAAAAACAACAAAAACTTAGTTTTAATACCAAAAAACATATACAACAAAAATATCAAGCTAACAATTTTTATTTATGTGCAACAAAAAAACAAATACACATTTACAAAAATATTAAAGTAAATAAATATTTTATTAATAATAAATATTTATAATAAATATAAATGTAACTGCGGCAAGTGAAAATTTGGTTGCGGAAAAAATATTTTTTTTTATCTCAAAGACGTTAATGTAAATGCATGCACATTTAAAAAAAGAAAAAAATATATATATATATATTTTAGTATATATGCATATATATGTATACCAAAAAGAAAGACAAAAACAAGCAAATGTTAACATATTATCCAATACATATTTATATTAAAATATATATCAAAAACCACTTCTTGCCTCACAGACAGTCCGCAAAGTGCATAAGCACACATATACACACGGATATACATACATATGTACATGCATGCAATTAAGTGCAACTGACACTGTCTACTTACATACATATTGAATACTAACACATTTTATCTATAAATGTACCACTTGTATACCAAAAGCAACAACTTTAAAACAAAATCACAAAGAAATCCAAACTTTGAGGTTAAAGTTGAAAAAATGTGTAACAAAAGTAAAACTACTAGTGTTATCTTGAAACTATATTAATTTTAGTAATTGCCAATCTTTTCAATCATCTCTTATATGTAACTGCTCGTCATATTTATTGTATAACATACATATAAACACTTTAATTTATTTCGATGACTCTCATTGTAGCTGTAGCCCTGCTCTCGTAACGCATTCCAAAGTACCAATATTTTTAGAACTAGCGAATTGTTAAATAATTAGCAAAACAAAATGGTATATGAAAAAAATTATTTAAAATTAATCTAAATATACATACACATAGTGAAGTAAAAAAAAATTTAGCAAACATACATAAATACATATATATATTTTAGTGTAAAAAAAATATTAAAATTAATATTAAAATATAAAGATTAATTTTCGCATATGAAATAATAAAATAACAAAAAAAATTATTTTAGTTTATGTAATAAAAAAATATTTTTAAAAAATTAATTTTACAAAAATTTACCATTATAAAAATTTCTTAAAACCTACATTTCGTTTTCTATATTTAAAATATTATACGCTTACTTTTAGTACAAAACCAAAAATTTGCAAAATAAAATCACTAAAATTTGAAATAAGAGCAAATTAAATTTAAAAAATAATTATTTTATGTACGTATGTATGTTGATTAGTGTGTGGCGTTGGCCGAAATTTAGACTTACATAATACAGAAAAAAGGCATAATTAGTAATAATTGCAAAAATGTTAAAAAAATACTACAAAACAGCAAACCGTAAACCCATTTTAATGAACCGTTTATAAACGGTAGAAGAACACAAACAGCTGTGTGTATTGTAAGCGTAGGCTGCTTTAACAGAAGATACAGGTCAAATGAAAAAAAAAAAAAAAATAAATATTCGAAAAAAATTGATGTACCTAAAAATTGTAATTTCATGGCAAGGCATGAAAATTATGCGCTATTTATAAATAAATATATATAAATACATATATGTGTGTGGCTAAGCAAAATGGCATGCAACAAATTTGTTTGCAACCTAAAACGTTTTACAAGTAAGAACAATGTAAGAAGCAAAATTTTAATAAATTGAATAAAATCAAAAGCTCTTAAAACTTTTTTGCATACTTTTGCGCTTGGAAAATCAAAATGTATACATATTTATAGCAAACAATACGGAGTCATTGCCGACAAAAATCTTAGCATACTCATATATACATACATACATATATACACACTTTTAAATTTTGTATGTATTAGAAAATTCGAAAAAACTTTTGGAAATCGCATTTTTGCATTAAAATTAACGTCGAATAACTGTATGTGCAAGCATTAAAAAACATTTTTTTTAATGTTCTTATACTCTAAAGATATTTACTTATAATCAAATAGTGCTAGACAACTAAAAGACAACAACAAAACAAACAAAAAACATCGGTAATGTGTAATTTTGTAGTAAATAACAACAAACAATGCCTTTATTATTGTATAAATATGAAATATTGCAAACATATTCAAGGGATTTGTTTAAATACAATATGATAAATTATAAAATATTTTTCTTTTATCTACGTATATATATATTTACATAAATTTACATAAAGTACGCGTGTTAAACAGAAATTTTTGCAATAAAAAATATGTATGAGTGTATTGTGTAGCCAATGTTGAAGATATATTTGGGTTTAAACATAATAAATGTCCTTTATTTTGAATGTGAACAACCGTTTGTGTTTTCTTACTAAAATTTAGAGATGAAGTGAGCATTATCATAACATAAACAAGTAAGGAAGGGCTAAGATCGGGTACAACCGAACATTTTATACTCTTGCAACTTGCAAGAATCAAAGCCATGGAAATGCCTTAAGGGGGTATTCTGGTCTAGAAGCATGAATTTCAGGTAATTTTTAAAGTGTCGTAAAAAAAGGCAATTCATATTTTTACTATCCATTTTTTTATCAGTTATTTGTTAATTTTAGAAGAGTACAGAAAAAAATTAAAAACTAAAAAAAGTAAAAAATTTCAAAAATTATTAGCTGACGAATTGGGGGGTCTCTAAAAATTTCCACGTGACCATACCCATGATTTCAACCCTCCTAGTAATCTGAAACCAAAAAAAGGAGTATTAATCTAGAATAATGTCGCAATGGCCGGAACTACGGAAAAGTGGGAAAAAATTTTTTTCACAAAATGGCGACTGTCTGAAAAAAAAGTTTTTTTGGATCACTTTTTCTGACTATTTCGAATTTTTTAAAAATAATAAAAACAAAAATTTGGGTATGGGGCTAGTTCCAACCATAGGCAAGCCTATAAAGAAGACTCTATAAAAATTTCAAGTAAATCGGTCCAGTAGAACCTGAGAAATCGTGGGTATCGTTCCGAAAAAGTCAGTTTTGAGAAAAACGCGTTTAAAGTTTCGCGTAAAGTCTTTTGTTCGATTAGTTCCGGTCGAACCAGTTTGGATGCCGGGTCAGAAAAATGCCTATATCTCCGAAAATAATTTGAATTTTGAAAAATCCTCTTGTACACAAATTCTTGAATAGTTAAACTTTAAACATATATAAAAAAATTGATTTTTTTTAATTTCTAGACCAGAATACCCCCTTAACGTCAACGAGAGGATCGGAATCTAAACAAATTTATACGAGTATATACATACACTGACCGACCAATTCGGCATAATATTTGTTAGAAAAACGTAAATCATTATACGTACAAGTTGTATATGGCAGTTGGCGTAGTATCGACCCGTATTTAAAAGAATGTTCCCTGCGTTTCATTAAGGTACCTAACATACAATCACCAATTAAATCAGCGGGATGTTCGAAAATGCTTGTAATAGTTATATAGGGACTAGACCAACTAGGTCAATTGTATCTATTTTAGCCACATACTGCTATAAGTAAAACATTTTCTGTCATTTTTATTGAAATACTCAAATATTGGCCGCTATTTTCGGTCGGCCTAGGGGCTTGAACTTATTTGGTTGGATTTGAACAAATTTAAATGGAATTTAAAATTGTTCTATATAGGAAGTAGGCGTGGTTGTAGTCCGCTTTCGCCCATTTTCATACCGTGATATAAGAATATGAGAAGAATGCCACATACCGAAGTTTGTCGAAATTGGTTGGTCGGGTCCCGAGATATGTGATTTCACCTAAAAGTGGGCGGTGCCGCGCTCATCGTTCAGCTTTAACACCGGCTCTCATTATACAAATATGTACTTTTGATATGTCATATTCTATTTTTGAAATATATGATTGTTTGTATTAAAAATATCGTAAAAATACCTTTTTTGTACCTCTGAAACTCTCACTTTGCGGAGTTGAACGCATTTTTCACATCCAGGATAAATAGCGCGCAATATTTCCTTCCCATCTTTTCCCACTTATTACACATTTCTCAGTATCAATTAAGTACTTTTCTTAATACGTCAATAGTGGATCGTATTGTCTCTCTTAAAATCCTTCGGCTGTTTGGATTGATAACTCCAAGCGGTTTCATGCTATGCTTTCGCACACTTTACTAATCGTGTTGAAGATGCACAGATGAATGTTCTACGGTTGGCTCTTTTAGTTTCGTGGGTAGAAACAAACGCTGTGCCTTGCACGGATCGGGGAACAGCTCTTCTATTATGCACGCATTGTACATTAGAACAAACATACTGGGTCCTAGAGTAATGGATTTTAGGGCTCTATTTGGTATACCATCTATTTCAGGCGTTTTGGAGTTTCTGATTTTTTTCGTGATAGCCAATAGTTCTTCTTTTGTGACTAATAGGGGGATCATGTGACGGGAATAATGCTTCAGCAGCATTTTTCACAAATGATACGTTCTCAGGCTTTTTTTTAACTTCGTTCCTCAGGGGTCTATGTTTGCTTCTTCACAGAGCTTTTCGAAACAGGATCTTTTACTATGGATAGTGGCTGACTTCAGAAACGTTTTTTGGTATTTAAATGCTAAAAGAGGCCTGTATCCGTCGCGTTGTAATTCTGCCTAATTTAATTGTAATTTCTTGGTCTCATCATTCATAAAATAGGAAAAAAATTTCGAAAAATAAGATAAAATGCAAAACTGCCGTATCTCTTCGTATATTACTAAAGTTCATCTTCTTAGTGACATAAAGACTTCGTAGATTTAAGATATTTATTTACTCTTACATAGAACCGAAGGTGGCTAAGTATCCACTGATAAGTAGTAATCTGCAAAAGGTGCTTAAGATAGAGTTAAAGATTAAGTTAGTTACAAATTCAGTAACTGCAACTTTATCTTTAAAGTGGAAAGCATGTTTAACAGGCAATACCTAGTGAATAGGCGAAGAAAGAGATACCATAATTAAGAGACTTTGGTGAAAAGGCGAAAACGGAAAAGCTGGTGGGTGGTCCATTTAGATGGTACTGGACCTGGGGCCCATATGAACAAGGTCGTTCATTCTAAAATAAAGCATTTTAATTCACAATAGAGGGTTGCTAAAGTTTCACTTAACCTCAAATATTTCGTCGAGCTAAGATCTTCACAAGATATGGATGTAGATTGGATGTTCCGGCAAGATTATGTGGATAAGGCTCATTTTGCAGATTTCAAGCTTCTCTAATAAGGTTAAATCAGTCTATGTATTACTAAAAGGACTGATTTCATGGTAAGTGCACTTTGCAGACTTTTTTCCACGGTTTTTCGAAAAGGAGATATGCTTTAACAAATTATTTCCTTTTTATTAGGATTACTGTCCAGGGCTCACAGGGTTTTTAACCGATTTTAAAGGTTATAGCAATCCTCTGTAGTTGACTAATGAACTCTTTTTTACGATGTTGTCTTAAGCTTGTTGGAGGTTTAAATTAAAATTGTATTGTGTTGTTATAAAATAACATATACTTCGAAAACCTACTAAAAAGCTTTTGATTCGAACATAACCACTCGACGTGTCGTTTTCGTATGTTTGCTGTTGTTTCTCCGTTGAAGCTTCTGTTTTAGAGGCATATTCCATGCTGCAAAAGGGAGCATAACATCACTGAGTATGCGAATTATGTAAATAGGTTCTACTTTTCTTTTATCCAATACAGAAGACCCACGCCGTACCAGGAAAAGCATTTCCATATTACGATGCTTCCACCCCTATGCTCAAAAGTTTTTTCAGTATATTTAGGGTGAAATGCTGCATTTTTCAGACAGTATTCCGATGTCGGCGTCTCCGACAAATTAGATCAGCATCTTATGAAGAAAAAAACTGCATCTTCCAAACTGAGAGGTTAGTTGGCGAATATACAAAAAGACGGACCATTTATAACGGTTGATCTAAATAAAAGTGCTTTTTTCAATAGCCTTTTTTTGACATATCACGCGTGAGTCGTGTCAAGCTATCATGTTATTTTTGTTCAGTATTGTTTGGCATTTCATCATGGAAAGACTTTCGCCTTCAACTTTATTACGGACATTTACGTTCTGTAAAGAATATTGCTCGCGCGCTTTGCTCATCTTGAGACCCAGCATTATTTTATAATATTCAACCGAAAAGACTACGTCCAGCATGCAGTAAAGAAAATATATAAGCCTTGGTTGAAAGTGTACACGAAGACCGTGGGGAGTCGTTTCGGCGCCGTTCGCAGCAACTTGGATTGACGTAAGGAACGACTTGGCGCGTTCTACATCGAGATCTTAATTTAAAGCGTACAAAATAAAGCTTGTACACGAACTGAGGCCGCTCGACCTTCCCAAGTGACATTGCTTCGCTCTATGTGCCATCCAAGAAGATCCGACGTGTTCGAGCCAAATTTTCTTTAGCAATGAGACCCAGTTGTGGCTCAATGGGTATTTAGCAAGCAAAGTTACCGCATTTGGGACGAAAAACATCAATCAGTGGATTTATTGAGAGAACATGTAAAGTCTAAAGTGTATGCGGACAATCCCGCTTCGATTCAGGACCTGGAGCAAAACATCACGCGTGACATTCAGTCATTCAGTTGAAATGCTCCAACAAGTAAACGAAAATTGGATTCAACGAATGGAGATAATCTTCAAAAATAAAAAAAAAACGAAAGATAATAAACATTCCCCCTAAATTTGAAGTTTCTGTGTTTTTTTTAAGTGGGGAACCTCGAAATGGATCACCCTTTACTTATGTTTATTTATAGGGTCTCCGACATTTCCTTCGTGACAAACTTAATACATTCAGAGTATAATAAACGATATGAATACAGTTTTGCTCATTTAATATTTCTATATGTTTATTTTATATTCTAGTTGTAAATAAATTAGTATAAATACATAACTATGGCATGTTATAGTTTCACTACTAATGTGCCATTTCCTCCATAGGCGTTTGAGGTGATCTACTTTACGAACGAACTGACACTGTAAATGCTTAAAACAATTTTCTTGTCTTTCAAAGCACGAAACGATTGTTTAGGTTGGTGTTTCAAATCGTTATCTTATCGCTCATATTATTGTAAATAATAAACACTATCGCAATAAATATTTCATTACCGAGGTTGTTATTTGTAGGTCAAAAGTTATTTGCTTGCAATGATGATGTTGCATAAAAACAATTGAAACACAGTTCAAGTTTTATTTAGATTGAATAGTGAGCATCTTGACATATATTATAAGAACTCATTTGCAAATGACGGGGCTCTCAGTATTACTTATCATATTTTCCTTGGGCGAGAGATTTTGATGCTCTTTCCATAAAAGTTAAGGTAACAAAATATAACACCCTTTCATAAGTAGACCTTATATATTCTCCTCGTCATCTAATTATATATTACTTCCATAAAGGGACCTTTGACGAATGTTATAAGTTAAATTTAGAAACATAATTTTATTACATATCCCTTTCGATGACAGTAAATATGTCTCGAATGAGAAATAAACAAGAACAAGCTGTAATACCCTTTACAAATAGAAAACTTGCCATACAAGAACTTCATGTTGTTCGGTCAGTTTATATAGCAACTTTATACGCTTTTGTGGTCCCATCTGCTCGGAAATTACAGGGGTGCCTTGGACCACAATCAATGCTGAATCTCGTGAAGATATCTTGACAAATGAAATGTTCTCCAAACAAGAACTTCAGTTCTATCGATCAATTTATATGGCAGATATATACAAGAAAGGTCCGATATACGCAGTTCCGACAAATGAAAAACTTCTCTATACAGACAGAAAAACCAACAGATGAACGTGGTTATATTGACTCAGCTCGTCCTCTTTTCCATTTTTATATAAATTTTTGTAGGATTTCCGACGTTTCCTTCTGGGTGTCTCGTTCGTAAACTAAAGACTCGTGAGCACAATTTTTAAATTTCTAACCCTGTATAAATGATCAAAAAACTTTTAGTACAACGCTAACGACGTGGACTAATCCTTAATGGCACCTTGTTATTCTGTTTCAATCAGTATTTAAATCACTATTTTAAATTCTGCTTTATTTGCATCTTCATGTAATTCGATATGGGAAGAGCCCTGAATAGGGTATATTAAATTTGTCACGAAGTTCGTAACACACAGAAGGAAGCGTCGGGGCCCTATAAAGTATATATATAAATGATCAGTATGTTGAGTTGAGTCGACTTAGCTATGTCCGTCTGTCTGCCTGTCGGTCTGTCTGTCCGTCTGTCTGTATCTATACGAACTAGTCCCTCAGTTTTTAAGATATAGTTTTGAAATTTTGCTAACGTCATTTCCTCTGCAAGAAGCTGCTCATTTGTCGGAACTGCCGATATCGAACCACTATAACATATAGCTGCCATACAAACTGAACGATCGGAATCTAGTGCTGGTATGGAAAACTTTTGCATTTGAAAAGATATATTCACGAAATTTGGTATAGATTATTTTCTAAAGCAATAATGTAATATGTGAAGAAATTGTTCAGATCGGCTCACTATGGCATATAGCTGCCATACAAACCGAACGACCGGAATCAAGGACTTGTATGGAATACTTTCGAATTTGACGTGGTATCTTCACGAAAGTTGACAGGGATTACTGCTTAAGGTAATAACAAAATCTCCGAAAAAATTGTTCAGATCGGATTACTATAGCATATAGCTTCCATACAAACTGGACGCATAGTTACTAAAAGAAATGCACCTGTGAAGGGTATATTAGCTTCGGTGCAGCCGAAGTTAACGTTTTTTCTTGTTTTAAGCTGTCTCTGGTAACTGATACATTATCACGTGGAGGAGCTTGATTTAATGTCAGAAATTTACGAAAAGAAACATTAGCTCTTTCAAATACTTTCCTTCAAATGCGATTGGAGAGATGTCGCCAGACAAAAAGATATTTATTTCAATTAGATCAATTTCATTAGGATCACATTGACTTCTTGGGTGGTATTTTCTAAATATCATTATCACTATAAATCGTTTCATGCAAACAAATACTACTCTGATCAAATTGAAAGGGGAATTTTGTCCATTTTATCTCCTTCAAAGTAATTCTCTCCCGCTGCAATACACTTATGCCAAAGAATTTTCCAGTCATCATAGTACCTGGAAAAATTCTCCGTCGTGGTGGCCATGAGAGCCTTCTTCGATTCAGCTTTTATATCCTCAACTGAGTCCTCGCAGTGATCATGTGAATTTGCTGAATAGCCAGAAGTAACAAGAAGGTTAATCAGGCGAATGGGTGGTGGCGAATGTGGCGAAATGATCACGAATAACCAATGCGGTATGAGATGATGCAGAATCGTATTTCTTTGTTCAATAAATTCAGACAAATTAAAATCGAAGAATTCACTTTTAGAGCCTCACAAAAGGACGCGTATCTCAAATACTAATGAATATTTAGACGTGAAATTTATCATAGATGTCACTAACAGTACTATCAATTTACAGAAAAAAAATTTACCTATTCGAAAAACAAGCGAAGTATAAATTAAAAATTCACCTTTCAAGCCACAGTTGTATAGCTTCCAATTTATGCCTAACCAAGGCATAGACTGATCTTAATCAATGGAACTTACTTGGACATCTGATCGTCCTTTGTATTCCCCATTTGTTAAGGCGGTTAATACTCGTATCAATCTTAGCCACTCTGCAAAGTTCATTAAAAGTGTATCTACCGAGATGTTTAATCTCAGACTGGCAAAAGCCGAACAATAGAAGAAAAAGTGAGAAAATGGTTCCCCCCCATCTTCTCCCTTACAGCTTTGACAACGAACCTATTCAGTCAGAACACCTACAATTGTGGCGAGATTGAAAGACGCTGCAGTGGTCTGGTAGCCTGAAAATAGAGAGCTTCCGACAAAAAAACTCTGTCTCCTACCCTCCCCCTTAACTTCAAACCATTCAATTTACAGTTTCAGTGTGTCCCTGCCTGGGGCCGCTCAAGTATCCAGCTTCCCTAAGTCTAATAGCAGCCTGCGCCGCAAATCACCTATCAACTATGTATGTCTACAGGCGTGCACAGACGTGTAGTATGACATTGAATGTTATTGTTTGTTGCTATTCTTAGTGGTCATATCACATATTCCTATAATTTATTTCTCAAATTTTATTCAATCCCAATTAACGGAGGACCCTTCGTTTGCTGTTTTTGTTGCGGCAGAATTCTGCAGAGTTCACAGTCCTTGGTCGTATAAAAATCCGGGACCGTTCGTTTCATTGCTATTTGCAAAATTAATCCCTACTTACGATCTATTAAAAATTAAAGAAGATGACAGTATTATGGTTTACCATTTGAGGATCAAATTTATTAACGATCTCTAAGCAATTTTACATAAAATATTTTACAATTCCTTAGTCACATGTGCGTCACTTGTGATTTTTTAATTGCGAAATTGCATCGACTCTGTTTAACAATTCGTTAAAAGACTTAATTTTAATGATATTTAATAAAAACATCGATTCAAATATCAAATATCCTAAAACGTATTTTTGTATTTTTTTGTTTGTTTGTAAATTCAAACGTTGTTCATGTGTATGCTGGTGTCTTGCAATTAATTACATTGCGTTCCTGAGCTGTTGCGGTAGGCTTTAGTTGCAATAGTAGTTTTGCATTATTGTAAATGGTGAGTTTTTAGGATATTTGGGTATCATTGCTTAGTTAATGTTTGTTCTTTGGCCGTTTCAAGTTGATGTTTTAGGTCAACAAGTCTTCGCTTAGCGCAGCACTAACAAATTTGTGATTTCAATACGTCTAAAATGAGTTATAATATGGTAAATGTGTTGATAAAATAAGATTGCATTTTGGGGTTTTCAATTAAATAGTATTTCCGCCTAAATGGACTTTAATAAAAATTAAATTAAATCTCAAAAGAATTATGTATATCAATAATATCAAAATTAATTTATTTTGCTGCTGGTGTATCTTCAGGTGCGGGCAGTTTCTCCCAGGTGGGCTCAACTCCCCAGATATCTCTGGCGTATTCGGCAATGGTGCGATCGGAAGAGAATTTACCACTGGAAGCGATGTTGTGAATGGACATCTCCAACCATTTAGCTTGGTTCTAAAACAAAGCAAAACAAAACGAACAATTTATTTCAGACAATAATAACAAAGCAAATGTAATGATTCTCACCTGGTAGGTCTTTGACACCAGCTCTTGTGCCTTGATGTAAGAATCGTAATCGGCCAATAAGTAGTAGTGGTCGTACTTCAGCAAAATATCTGCAATATTTTTGAATTCATTTGGATTGCTTGGGCTGAAGAATCCACCTTGTATTTGGTCGATGCATTGTCTGATCTCAGGGTTCTTGTTGTAGTAGTCGTAGGCGTTGTAACCACGTTTCTTAAGCGCCTCAACCTCCTCCACTGTCATACCGAAAATGAAGATGTTTTCGTTGCCCATTTCTTCGGCCATCTCAACGTTGGCGCCGTCCAAGGTACCAATGGTGAGGGCGCCGTTTAACATGAACTTCATGTTGCCCGTGCCGGATGCTTCAGTGCCGGCAGTGGAGATTTGCTCCGAAAGATCGGCGGCGGGCATGATTTTCTCGGCCAAAGTGACGCGGTAATTTTCCAAAAAGATTACCTTCAGCTTGTCACCCACAATTGGATCGTTGTTGACAACATTGCCGACAGCGCAGATCAGCTTGATGATTTGTTTGGCTACATAGTAACCAGGCGCGGCCTTGCCACCGATCATAATGGTACGTGGGGTAACGTTGGCGGTGGGATCCTTCTTAATGCGGTTGTACAGAGTGATGATGTGCAAACAGTTCAACAACTGACGTTTGTATTCGTGGATACGTTTAACCTGAATATCGAACATAGAGGCAGGGTTCACTTTGATGCCATAATCTTTCTCCAAGATCTGTGCCAACTTCAGTTTGTTCTCTTGTTTCACACGTGCTACGTTGCGTTGGAAGTTGGGATCCTTGGCCCATTTCTTGATCGCCACCAGCTGTTCTAAGTGCACTGGCCATTCATCGCCGATCTTCTCGGCAATCAAGTCAGACAGACCGGGATTGCAGAGCAACAACCAGCGACGTGGTGTAATACCGTTGGTCTTGTTCTGGAACTTATGTGGTTCCAGTTCATAGAAATCACGGAAGAGATCCTTCTTTAAAATTTCAGAATGAATGGCGGCTACACCGTTCACAGCATGTGAGCCCACAATGGACACGTGAGCCATGTTGATGCGTTTCTCGCCATCCTCTTCCACCAATGACATGCGACGCATACGATCAAAATCACCAGGATATTGCTTGGCCACCTTCTCCATGAATAGAAAGTTGATGTGGTAAATGATCTGCAAATGTCTTGGCAGAATGGACTCCAGCATGGAAACGGGCCAGCGTTCCAAGGCTTCGGGCAAGACGGTGTGGTTGGTGTAAGCGCAGGTACGTACAGTAATATCCCAAGCCTTTTCCCAATCCAAATTCTCCTCATCGATGAGGATACGCATCAATTCGGGAATAGCCAACGAAGGATGAGTGTCATTCAATTGGATGGCAACTTTATCGGGGAAGTGATCGAAGTGTTGGCGTACGCTTTCCCGTGAGCCGAACTTCGAGGCCTTGTAGCGACGAACAATGTCGTGCAGCGTGGCCGCGACCATGAAGTATTCTTGCTTAAGACGCAATTCCTTGCCCTCGAAGAAGTTGTCGTTGGGGTAAAGTACACGTGAAATGTTTTCAGCCAAGTTACGATCCAACACGGCCTGGATATAATCACCATCGTTGACTAAAATAGTAAGAGTAAATATATTATAAAAAAATTAAAGAATATAAGCGATTAAATTCTACTTACAGAACTTCAAATTGAAATCGACGGGGCTCTTAGCCGACCACAAACGCAGAGTATTGACGTGATTGTTGCCGTAACCGGGAATGGGGTTGTCATATGGCATAGCGTACACAACTTGTGTGTCAACCCACTTCTTACCCTCGGGTGTATCAATAACGCGTCCATAGAAGTGAACTGGCTTCATGAATTCGGGACGTGCCTTTTCCCATGGGTTACCATAACGCAACCAATCATCGGGTTCCTCTTGCTGTTCACCGTTTGAGATCTTTTGTGCGAAAATACCATATTCATAACGAATACCATAACCATAAGCCGCCAAACCAAGTGTGGCCATAGAATCCAAGAAGCAAGCTGCCAAACGTCCCAAGCCACCGTTACCCAGACCAGCGTCTTCCTCGATATCCTCGAGATTCTCAATGTCCAAACCCAATTGATACATGGCCTCCTCACATTCGCTTTGAATGCCAAGATTGATCATGGTGTTTTGGAGTGAGCGACCCATGTAGTATTCCAGAGACAAATAGTAGACGCGCTGAAAGCAAAAAGAGAAGCAACGTTTTTAATAAAGTTTACAATTTTTGTTATTAGTTTAAATAGTTTTAGTCAACGCCTTAAGTTTGAAAATCATTAAGTGCTAAGAAAGCAATGAAATATTCCTTAATAAATTAATATATTTTTTCAAAACCAAATAATTTTAAACCATGGGGACCCAAAATTAAACTCATATTCTTGATCCGGACTATTAAAAGAAGTTATATGGTCTACTTACAAAAGATCCCACACAAATCTGCTAATCTAACAGCTCTTTGGCCCGAACCGGACGGAACATATCGTTTTCTGTACATACCACTACATAACTTTATCCCAAGCATCTTTCCTTCAAACAGGATTTATAGAACCATTAAAACTACTGCAACATTCAGATACCGGTGAAAGTTAAATTAGCAACTTCCGTTCAATTCGAGCAGCTTTTACAATCCAATTCAACATAAAGGATATGAAAGACATCTTTAAGCGCTTTCTTTTATCGGAATTACTACGTTAGAATTAAATAGGATTAAATGATAGTAATTTTAGCAGAAAGTATTTTAAAAAGGGAATGAAAGGGAGACGGATTAGCAAGAATACAAAAGCTCTGTAAAAGTAGTAAATTCCACTCATTGATTTCAGAATATTCTACACAACCATGTTTCGGCTGGACTTGAGTTCGATCTCTGTGTCGACTTCTATCACCTCTGCTGAATATAGCAACCCCCGAATATACTTCAGTTATAAAAGAGATTTTCCGCACTAGGCGCTCGGAGATTTAAGAGTTATGGTCTCAAGAAGCATATCACAAATGAAGTTTGATATTAAAATTTCATATCTCTTGCCACGCCATAAACCAAAGCCAAATTCGACATGAACTAGATGGAACGATGAGCTGTATGAGATATACGACGACATTGACATATGTAGTTCAGCGAATAAAAAGACAGCGGCTACGCTGGCTAGGTCATGTTGTCCGAATGGACGAAAACACACCAGCTCTGAAAGTATTCGACGCAGTACTCGCCGGGGAAAACAGAGGAAGAGGAAGACCTCCACTCCGTTGGAAGGACCAAGTGGAGAAGGACCTGGCTTAGCTTGGAATCTCCAATTGGCGCCACGTAGCGAAACGACTGGCGCGCAGTTGTTAACTCGGCAATAATCGCGTAAGTGGTGTCTACGCCAGTAAGGAAGAAGAAAAGAAGAATATTGAAACTGCTCACGATCGACATACTAGGGTTATAGCTCTATTCACATTAATAATTCTACGCTAGTTCGAGGAGATCTAAACTTTTGTAGCAAAAAATAGTAAGGCTCAAAAAATCTATGTCGTCCCACTCAAAGTAATCCTCCTTCCCCCAATGCACTAGTGCCAACGTCTTTTTCAAACATCGTGGTGCAAAACCCAGAGTTGTCGGCCCATAATTCCGGCCTCTTTTTACAAATAGCTCGGGCAAATGATGCTTAACACTCAAATAGTATTCTTTGTTGGTAATTTTTCCAATCGGAAGGAATTCAGACACACCTCGATAATTGAACCAAATTGTCAACATAACCTTGATTTTCGACCTGCTTTGACGTGGTTTTTTCATCTTTGGCTCACCTTTGCCACGATATTCGGTTTATTGATCGTCTGTTTCCGAATCGTTAGCATAGATTCAAGACTAATCGCCAGTAACAATACATTTTATGACATCCTGGTAGTCGGAAAACATTGTTTCACAGACAGATCTCTGACTGTTAATCGTTGATAACAAAGTCTTACTATTTTTTGCTCATAGTAGTAGATATCCAAAAGAGCCACTTATTTGTCAAGGTAAGTAACATTTTTTTTAAGTATTTATATTCAAGAGATGAAATTGTGTCAAGTCCAATCCATATAACAAATTTCAGCTACAATAACTCCAATACATTTATATACATATATATAAATATATATATATATATATACATTTATATACATACATATGTATGTATGTTGGTAAATAGCAATATTTGAACAACTGTAATTTCACGTGCACGCTTGGTGAGTGTTGAGCCACGTTTGCCGATCAGCCTGAGGCAAGTTAGTCAATACTAATTCACGGCTAAGCGATAACACTTCAGGCACGTTCGCAGCGAGTGCAGTTCAAGTGCATTTAAAATACATTTGAAGTTGGTAATGAAAATTTCAACAGGGAACTTTGAAAACACATACATACGCTGAGTAACATATGTACATTCAAAGAAACATACATACATACATATAATTATTTTTTTCGGTATATCGGTTATAGCGAGTACTGTAGTTATAAATAAAAAACATAAATAAAACTTGCAAAAATAGCAGTTATTAACTTTGTGCGCAAGCGTGTATATACAAATGTAATTAGTAAGTCAGTATGTAAGCTTTCTCCAGCTAACTAAACACGATCACGCGACCAGATTGTGATAACCGCGCTCTATCGCGCTCGCTTTGCAGCCATTGGCATTGCTAATTCTAGTGAGTGATTCAATGTAAGTCGCCAAAACAAGTAACTAAAAGGTGTCTCTTCGATTTACAATGAGAGTTAGCAACAAATAATTATTTATTTTATTTATTTAAGAAATTGAGTCGATCTCACGACAAAAGCGTGGCGTTGATAACAATTTGTATGCCATTCGCGCTCTTTAAGCCATATATCAGCTGCTAAGTGCTCTTTTTGCGACTGTGTTCTCTTACATTTGCAATCTCTCAGCATACAATTTGTTATTAACATTGAATAACTGAGCAACTTGGAACTTAAAAAAACTAAAATAGTAAAAAAACATTGTGACCTAATTAGCTTAGCGCATTTTTGTTGGACAAATAGTCGGTTGCTTGGAGATTCGATTTGTCTCCGAAACTGCTGATAGTAGATTTACCGGCGCAGGGACTTAAAACAAATATTGTTTATAAATAATTGCAATAAATTATTATCGCTAATTATACTCGCTAATTAGGCGTTTAATGCATAAGCATAGTTGCTAGCTGTCGATTTTATAAACACTTTGCTTTAAGCAGGCACTTATCAGTGTTAGTCACCGCTCTGCAGCCGGTATACAAATAATTAAGTATGTATGTATGTTTGTCGATAATTTTATATTAGCAGAGAAAATCTTCCAACCAGTTCAATATTGATAAGAGCATTCATAATTTTCCATTTATTTTTATGATTATTAGAACTTGTGTTTGTGGATTAAACCAAAGGGTGCATGAATGGCAAGAGGACCCAGAAATGAGTTTAACGTATGTGAAGTCTCTGGAATTTCGGCATATATATTTTGGCGTATTTCACTGGAATGGTCAATTGTCAATGCGAGTTTTTGACATAATTCGATCACTAAAAGTTTGTTCTAATTATGTGTGTGTTCACTATGTGAGTTGTTGCAACGTCTTGGTAAACTATTTGTGAACGTAAACGATTGATTTTGATTTGTTAATCGCAAGAAATATCTCCTGTCGTCGCACTCGCCACTTGGCTCCCACGTCACTGTTGACCGTCATAACTTCGAAGTCGTAGATAATTTCGTCTATCTCGGAAGCAATATTAACACCAAAAACAATGTCAGCGTCGAAATCCAACGAAGAATAACTTTTGCCAACAGGTGCTATTTCCAACTGACTAGGCAATTGAGAAGTAAAGTACTCTATCGACGAACAAAGACCAAACTCTATAAGTCATTCATTATTCCCGTCCTACTATATGGAGGCATGGACTATGACAACTTCTGATAAGTCGACGTTACGAGCTTTCGAGAGAAAGGTGCTGTGGAAGATTTATGGTACTTTGCGCACTGGCAACGGCGCACATCGCATTCGATGGAACGATGAGCTGTACGAGTTATACGACAACTTGAGATAGTACAGCGAATTAAAAGACAAGGGATACGCTGGCTGGGTCATGTCGTCCGAATGAATGAAAACGCTCCAGCTCTGGATGTATTCCACGCAGTACCCGTCGGGGGAAGCGGAGGAAAGACTAGAAGGAGAAGGACCTGGCTATACTTGGAATCTCCAATTGGCGACAAACAGCAAAAAGGAAAACGACAAGCGTGCTGTCTGTAACCGTGGTGTTTACGCCAATAAAGAGAAATAATAATTGCGAATAATCTCTTGAAGACTCCATCTTAAGGTGAAAAAATTATGTATCAATAATGCTTTTGGCTTGCAAGCCCGATATGAACTTATTCTGAAGAAAGTATCAAAAAAATCTACAAAAGGATTTTAAGTTGAGCGTGAAAAAAGTTAACCGATTTGACTGACATTCTGCAAATTTCACAGAAACATGTTGGACATATCATTCAAAATAAATGAGTGAACTTATTATTGAGATCATCATAACACAAAACAATAAAATAAATTACAAGATTGTATGAGTTGGTGAATTTAGCTGGGCTATTCGCCTTAGGCCCATTTCAAACCTTAAGTCTATTCGTTTTATATTACTTATAAATGGTATTGAAAAGTTCGAAAATCACTTAAGTTCCATAGATTATGAATGACCATAAAATGTTTCTATTTAAAAAATTAAAAATTGCTTCTATCGTTAAAATCAATATCACTATGACTTTTCTCTTTTTATAATCCACCGAAAGTCCAATTCATTTGAAGAAAAACTAAATAATAACTTCGGTTATACTAAAGCAACAAAATACATTAGCTTTCAATGTTTAAGGTGCATATTCATGATTATACAAATAATTGACTATAACTTTTAATTTTGCGGCAATTATAAACATTACATACATACAATTTTGTTTACACACACATTTATCAGCACATTTAGATTTCCGAAGCAATTTTAGGTTTTTAATCGGCATAGGCACTTGCAAGAAGCGTGCTCAACGGGTATAAACACAAATTATTTGCATGCTCAAGATAAGAATTTGCCGGTATGCTGTTAATTTCAATTATTTTCTATGTATATACAGATGCAGTGATATTTATATATATGTATGTATATGTAAACACATATATTTTTGTTCTGGTTATCTTACTACTAACCTAACCTACCAAGCGATTTACATATTGATATACTATATCAATGGCATACAAATTTCTACAAATCAGTTCGAATATTTCCATATAATCCAATTGTAATCGTTTTGTCTTAATCATGATTTAAAAATTTCTATTGAAAAAAATATTGATAATTTGTTTAAATTTTGTTTTGAGCAGGATCTCAAAAGAGCTTAAAAATATGGAGACCTCTCCATGGATGGGTAGATTTTTTATACCCTGAACAGTGCCAGTGTTCTCGCAATTATCATTTTAAATATAAACAAATTCCTGAGACTTGAGGAATAGCTATTTATATCATGAAAATATACCAAACCTTAGAAATTGACTACATGCCATTTTATACGAAAAAAATTAAACATATTCAATATTCAGTGCGACGAAACATATTAGAATAATGATTGTTATTTAATATTTCATAGCATAGCCATTATTTTTATTCACTTCACTGCATCTATTTGACATAGAAGCTATAAGATTGTGAATAACTTCTTGTGGAATCCTTAACCAGGCTTGTTTTGCAGCTGCAAACAATTTATGTTTATCGCCATTCTCTCCGTCTCTGTCTATTCTTCTATTTATTATCTCCCAAAGATTCTCAATAAGATTGAGATCCAGCGATTGAGCTGTCCACTTTATGACATTAATATTTTGAGCTACGACCCAATTTGCGACTAGTTTCGTTGTCTGCTTTGGCTCGTTGTAGGGTTGAAACGACCATGAAAATGGTACATATACTCCACTTGGCATGGGGAAGCATCAGGTTCTTAAGGATATGCCTGTATTATATATGAATCAATCCATAATGTCATTGATCCGATGAAGAAGTCCCACACCAAACCAGAAAAAACATCCCCATACCATAATGCCACCGCCACCATGCATAACCGTACCTTTGTAGTATCGATGATCTAACCTCTTATTTTTTCGGCGGCGAACTCTTCTCATTCCGTCTGAATATTTCTAATTAAATTTTAATTCATCAGAGAAAAGTATAGTCGATTTTTCCTTGATATATGTAAAAGTCTTTTTAGCTTCAAATATAAGTCTTTAACCACGGTCGCTGCCTACTTATCTCTAAACCTTTTTCTCGAAATCACAAAATCATGTTCTTGTATGGAAAACTTTTTTTATTTGGCGCAACATCTTTACGCAATCAAGTTAGGTTCTTTCGATGGGAGCACTGAAGTATATTGTGACAAAAAGCACCCGGAAATTGTAATTAAATTCACCAGGAAAACGATAATTCAGAAATATGTATTTAGCTAAATTGATAGGACCAGTGCGTTGCGATATTAACAATGGATAAAAATATCGAACAAAGAATTTATCTCAAATTTTGTATTTCTAACCAAATTTCGTGTGCCGAATTGTTGCGAATGTTGGAAAGGCTTATCGTTGAAGACATGCTTCACTCTGGACGACCTTCGAATCGATGAGGTAAAACAAAATTCGCTGAAGGAGCTGAAGGCCATCCCAAAAAGTGTTTATGAAAAGTGTTTCAAGGACCGTTAAAAACCGTTGGCATTAGTGTATAACATCTGGTGAAGAGTACTTTGAATGCGACGAAACATATATTGTTGAATAGTTAAATTGTTTTATTTATACTTTCCGGATACACAATGTGTATGTATGTGTCAGTTTGTACTGACCGATCAAAATCAAATTATTATATGGAATCTTTTGCATTTGTGAAGGGTTTTATAGCTTCGGTGCGATCGAAGTTGAAGTTTCCTCTTGTTTTAAATATCAGTCAAAGAAAACTGATAAAGAAATAATTTTAAATTACATATTATATTTTCATCAAATTTTTTAGCTTTTCAATTCAGCGAACAGTTTTCTTTAGAATGTTTTAATTACTTTACATCTAGAATCTGGTGGCTCTTTAATTTCTATGGTTTTAATAGTAACCTCAACATTATCACAAAGCAGAGAGTGAACCATCGCTTATGTACATGGGTATATGTATACGTATATATATACATATGTATGTACATACTATATGTAAGCTGAAATAATTTTTGGGTAACCGTTTAACAGAGATCATAGAACTTATTTCACACTTGAATGATCAACATGTGACGATTTAGAACGGGATATGACAAAAAATCATACATTTTAGAAGGCGTGATATCAATATCATCAGATATGACAAACATGACTTCTTTATGTGCGCTTATTTGAAAAACAAAGTGTAAGCCATCTATCCTTTGACCTTAGGTAAGCCCAAAGCTATACCTCTGTTGAACTCGAACTAATTTTGGCAATTTACGGCGGTTGTTTGATTGATGTTGTATTGAAAGTAGTGCCAAATGAATAAGAATTTTAAATATTATAAATATTGCGGATTCTTTTTGATTGAGTTATTTAATGTTTAGAAATCGATAGAAAAGAAAATGACCTCTTTGATTAGTTGTAAAATCGTTTTCATATATCAAGAAAACAAAATGAAATGTTGGTGGCACCTGTGTTGGCTTTTTCATTCAATTTACGACCACATAGTAAAATGAATGAAAATAAATTTTTGAAAAAATATTTGTGAGACTTTTATAATCTAAAAGTTAGTTTCATATATGTATGTATTATTTTTTTAAAAAAGCTTGCGAATAAAACATATTTAAAAAAATATATATACATATATGTATGTATATGTTATATATTTACTAACATTTAAATATAAGTATTACTTAATAGATCATCGAGCTATTTAATACAGTATATGTATGTATGTTAGCAGGTCGATTACATAATTATTTGTGTGCGATCTTATTTGTGTAATCTTAGGCACCTAACAAACGCAAACGCAAAAATATCAAAATCGAAACGTTGATTTGACTTTCTCGCTTATCACTTCAGCTCATAGTGACCTTATTAACTTATCAGTTCCGTATTTATTTAAAGCTGCAATATTTTGTGACCCAAATAGAAATATGCAAATCAAAAATAGACAAAATCTCAAGCAAAAAAAACTGAAAATTAGCGATAAACATAATCAGAGTTGCATACTATTATATTATATGTTCCGTTATGCTTGTAAATCAGTTGACGTAGGGACAATTATTTCATTTTTCAACTTATTAACCCTTGAATGCACCTTATTGGTTTGATGAGCCGCTTTGAATATTACAATGTTTGTAATTAACGGATTGGCGAATCTTATCAGAAACACGGTTTTCATTTCCGCGTTTGATTTGACGCAAACAGTTATGTATTACAAACAAAGTGAAAAATATCACTGCACGATCCTGTGATTACAAAGTATTTCACGTGAAATTTCAAAAGGTCGAATTAATGATAGTTGAGTATGGCTTTTGTTTAAGTCATTTCCAGTAAATATAACAACAATTTATTAATATCTCGCTACGTTACATGGATTTCCATCACACAAAGCATATAATTAATAAGTGAATTTATTTTCAAATAATAAAATATCTCAATTTATTCACTTAACGGGTTAGCATAGACCAACGTTTTCAAAAAATACATAGTTTTTTATTTTTAAGGCATTATATTTATTCAATTGGTAGAATAGTGAAAAAAAGTTTTATGTGTTCAATTTCCTGTAGTGACGAACCGTTCGATTCTACTTTTTCAAAAACAATTGTTTTGGGCAAAAACTTTAACTACTTTTTACAAGTCAGTGGCCCTCTTGAAAAAGGTAATGGGCAGGATTAGCCCAATGACTGGCACTTTGTATCAAAACATAGAAATATAAACTTTATATTGCCCGAAATATTTGCATAACTTCTTCTTGCTCCCATAGTAAGTTGATCAAAATTGAGAGCCTGTATCCACTTAAAATAATAAAATGAATCAGTTTCTTCCCAAAAAATATTTTTAAATGCTTTCCATCTGAAATTTGATTACAGTTTCTATGGGTTTTAAAATGCAAAAATTTTGGCTTTAAAATCTGCAATCGATAAGTATTGAATATTTTTCAAAAAAAAAATTAAAATATTGAAATTAATCCCAGTTACACTTTAGAAAATAGAATATAGGAAAAGGCAGAACGATGAAAAAATCTAAATCTTATTTCCATAGAGAGTTGTCTGAGAATAGGATTTACATAATTCATATGTACATATATGCTCATGCATGTATGTATGTATGTATACTATATATTTTTCGGAATTTACTGACACTCATAAATTTTTGTATTCGCAGGCATCCTTTCAGTGACCTTGGCAGCGCAATGCAACAACAAATTTGCAAAAGAAATTGAATTTGAATATTAACTAAGATAAATATGAACACATTGACAATATGTAATATACATTTATATATGCATATATGCATAAGTATGTATTGTGTTGCCGGTTGAGTCAACAACCCAAATAGATGAGGAGCACACGCGGTCCAATAGAACAATTGAAAAGATCAAATTTTCATTCAATTTCAATAAAGGCTTATTAATTCTCAACACTTGTTTGAGAACTCACTTTGAGTGACAAGAAAGTGAATAATTCTTATTAACACTTTAACGGTTATTTGTAAAATTTGAGCCTCGCTGGCGCAAAGTCTACAATTTATAAAACTAAATAGGCTTATTAAATATACAAAAGTTGTGTCTGTGCCAAAAAATAACAAATTAAATAGATACATATGTACATAGTTATAGGCTGTGGGAAAATGGCATGTGGCTTGGGCCAGCATATGTATGCGTGTATGTATGTGTATGCTGCAGGCTGAACATGGAAATTTTTCTCTTAAATTTGCCTACACTTTTGCTACTAAATTATTGAAGCATCTATTGGGAGTATTCTGGGTGGCTGTGGATGTGTGTGAAAACTTAAATTGCTTGCATGTGTGTATGTATTTTGAATGGAATCGTAAAAAGAACGAAAAGCGAGCGCGTTTGCTTTGACATTCACTAAGGACAAATCTATAGAATATCTACGAGTATATATACACACACACACACACTTGCCATGTGGAAAACGACCTAAATACATACATATTTGTTTGGATTGAAAGTATACAGCAGTCAGCATATAATAAGTCATAGTGATTGGTGTAAGATTAAGAAATTCCAAAAAAATTTATATTGAACTTTGGGTAAATGAATTTTGGTTAAAACAATATAGCAAAGCAGTTTACATTTTTAATAAATTTGAAATTAATAAAAATATTTATGTTCTGATTATTCACCTGTCAAAGTCATCAACTTGTGTATTTGTTATAAGAATTTTCTACTTTTTACTTTCAAAAACATACTTTTATGTGATTTATAGTATTATATATGGGTGCTTGGAAACCCAAAACCAGCTAGGAACTTTCCTTAAAACTAAACTATAATTACTTATATGAATTGGATATTAGCAACTACAGAAAGCAGTTTCAACAGAAATATATGTATTTTTATAAAAGAAACTATATCCAAAGTTGTGTTCCAATGTCTTCAAAGACAGGCGTGAGATCGTTGAAGACATGTCTCGTTCTGGACGACCTTCGACTTTTTCAACTGATGAAAATATTAAAAAGTGAAAGATATCATGCCTAAAAATTGTCAGGCAAGTGTTAGAGAGATGGCAAGAGAGCTCGATATCTCTCGCGAGTCCGTTCGAATGATTTTGATGGATATTTTGGGTATAAAACGCGTTCTTGCTCGACTAGTCCCAATAAAGCTGAATTTTTTTTGAAAAAAGAGTACCGTAAACAGGTCATGTGTTCTTATGATTTTAGCACACTTATTATTGCCGCTGCACATCGTTTCTAATTAGCGGACAACTGTTGTGAGATGCCCACATATAGTAGTTTCTAGGAGCATATGTTGCATTTATAGCAGCATTGCCGATATTATACGTATGTATACATACATATGTATAATATAGCATTGGATAAAACTTTCGCTTTTTATTGATGTTGAATAAACCATTTTTGCATGTTTTGCTATTCGTGAAATCACGTGCTGGCTTGTAATGAAACTGTAGATAAATATGCTTGCATGGATTTGTGTGGGTATGTGTGCATTTTCTGCCGAATATTGGCCAACGACATAGGAGATTATAAGTCAAATTGGAAATTGTGAATCAAGATCAAATAAAGGTCACGATATAACGCATAACGAGAGATCATATTATAGTGTTTGAGAATGAAATTTCATGAATGATGTTTTCCAAAGCATTAATAACAATTCGATGGTGAGTATGTTTAAAAAGTTCGATATATTGTATATTTTCACATAATTCTAATATTTATAATTAAGTAAAAAATATTAGAGCAATGTACTTATGAATCAAGTTCCAAAATATGCTTCTTTAAGTTGTTGTACATATCCGAGGATAATTGAAAAATTAGCGACTTTGAATAATGCAAATTTCAAGTAAAATCGCTCAAACTGCCAACCAGCAAGGAAATGTGCTATCTTATCAGACAGGGTTGCCAGAAGCCGCATTCGTTCAATAATCAAGAGCTTCCACCACCTAATCTCGTGTTTTGTGTGACTCCCGAGCTCATTGCATGATTTTCAACTATGAGGCGAATTCAACTGTATTTGAACGGAGCCTTCCCAACACCGGGCCGCCTTGGCAAGAAACCACTCGACTGTAACAATGATTATACGGTCACTTGGCTAACGGATATCGTCCCAAGCTGGAAGGAGGGAAAAAACCGGGCCTCTGTGCGAAGAATAAAACCTACGGGTTAGCACTTGAAAGAATGCTAATGTTGCACACACTCATTCCGGCATGTCGGAGGGGCTTCTGAATGAGTTGAGTGAGCAGATTGGTGGTAGCAATGAAATGACGAGGATCTATTCCGCATGTAATCTAAGTATACTGTTAAAGCCAGGACATATGGATATGGAATCGGATTGGGATCGGATTTCCAACAGTTCCAATAGGCGCTCTGACTCGCTATCGGTGATATTCGGGGTCCTTTTGTTGTTTTCATCCATTTTCGGTATAACTTTCCTCGCAAATTTATGTATTGTCTGTTATAATTTAAATATTTCAAACATATTTTTATGGATGGCATTTGTAAAACATATTTTGCCCATGACGTTGCCATATACTATCATAATATAATTTTATAGAAATGCTTAGCTAAGATGTTATTTGGGCACAACTTAAGTATGGACTGTGAAACTGAGCATTAATGTGTTAAAATGTGCAGCATACTTTTGTATGTGTGTGTGTCGAATATTAGATGGGTTCGGTTCAGTATGGTGGGTGTTGTATAATGGTACGCAAAATTAAACGCCGAAGACATATTTTTGTAGCCAATAGTTGTTTGTTTACATTTCCCATCGAACAATGCACCGTAAAGATCGAAGCATGTCTGGTTAGGAACTCAACGAACCTTGAAAACGTGGCACACATCGGCAGCAGAGTTCAGCAAGACACAAGCATGTGTAACCTAAATATGTACCGTATGTATTGATAGGTGTGTATTTATTTATTTTCAATAGAAAATTAAGTAAAGAGAAAATATCTTAAAGAGTAGGTAAGTCATTATTTATAAAATGCACATTTACAAGTGCAAAAACATATGTATATTCTAAGTACATACTTACGCATTAGACAATAGGTATACGTACATTTAAGTATGTACATACATGCATGAGTACCTATGCAAATATTTTTGGCACAGTCTTTAATTTCTTAAATAAATAGTAAGTATCCTGCTTGTTCAATACATATGTATGTATCTACATAACTACATACGTAATGTATGTACATGTAAATGGTATAAAAGAAAGGTAGAATTAGTTATCAGAGAAATTTTTTAATAATTTAAGTCAAATTGAAAAAGGCGCAAATAGAATAATTTATGAGCATACATACATATGTATATGCAAAATATGTGCCTGTGTATTGATGTTCATACATACAAAAACATTGGTAATCTAGAATAATGTCTCAATCTCTGGTTCTACGAAAAGTTGGATTTTTTTTCCGAAATGGTGACTGGCTGAAATGAATTTTTGTACCACATATACTTATATATACATACATATATGCGTACTACTCCCTCAGTTTTTGATATATCCGTCTGAAATTTTAGTCACATCCATTTCTCACGAAGAAGCTGGTCATTTGTTGGAACCGCCGATATCAGACTACTACAGCATGTACATAACTGCCATACAAACTGACCTATCAAACTCAACCCCTTGCATGAAAAACTTTTTTTTATTTGACAACGTAACTTCATGAAATTTGGCACAGATTATTATCAAGGCATCGCTGCAATTCCCGAACATGTTGTTAAGAAGGGAATACTATAGCTTATAGTTGCCATTCAAACTGAGCGATCAAAGACAGCATAAAGATCTTATTTGGAATTAAAAATTATTTTTAAATAAGATTTTCGGGATTACAAAATAATAAAAAAATAATTCAAATGTTAACTCAATTGATTTATAAATTAATTAATTTCAACTTTGGCTATAAGAACCTATTTTGTATATATGAATATACAAATACTGATATAATTACAATATGTTATCAATGGACAAGTGGATCTTATTTTAGGTGACATTTTCATTATTAGTTAATATAAGAGTGTCTGTCGAAATATTGGCAATAACGGTAGTCGCGTGCATAGAGTGCGTGGGTGTTCCGAGACAAACACTAAAATTACTAAAGAACTATTACAGAACTCAGACAATATAATTTGTATATTGTAGAACAGGCCTGTTTTGATAACATCAATGTTAAGATCTCGTATGCATTTATAAAAAAATTAGACCTTTTAGACTAGTCTCTAATATGAAATATATTAAACAACAACAGTAAAATACACATTATTTCGAATAATTTTTTTTACGAAGTAAAAGCTTGACCCCCCTAAAAATCGGTGAGATGGAAGTGTATAACAAAAGTATTTGCAATTCTCTTACTTATCTGTCTTTTGCGTTTTGGCAATAAGCCGACTGCACTTGCACTTTGACAATTTTGCCTTATGTGCGATACTTACATATTTATATACATATGTACATATGTATGTATCGTGAAATTTTTGGTTATTGCATTTAGATTTTCCACTCTTTATCCACTGTCTTCACACACAGTTCCCTAATAAACTTGTTGATCCGCTTACTTCGTTATTAGTTTTCTTTTCTTATGTAAACAAAGAGCAGATGCAGAAGAGAGAAAAGAGCTTTTTTAAGAAAACACAAAAGTTTGTAATTAGCAATGAATTTTAATTTGTGCTGCACTGATTTGAGGTTAATTTCAAATAAAAACGAAAAAGTAAATGAAAAAGTATTACGGCATCAGATTGTGAGTTTTGTGAGAAAATAAAATTTTAAATGCTGAATTTGAAAAATTTGGTGTTCATTAAAACAAAGTTAACATTTTTTGAATTAATTTTCTATTTTCAATTAACTTAATTTAATACGCAAAGAGGCATATTATTTTAATATTTTTATATTATATATACCACTAGAACATCATATTTAAAATATCATATGTAAAACGATTATAAACACGATCATAGCTTAAAAAAAGTTAGGCCTTTTAGAAAACACAAACAGGCTTAAGAGACTAATTCTTATTCTTTCCAAATTACCTAGCTAAAAGCAATGGATCGTCTAGTTGGCTATGGCTTTTCACAATTTGCTTCAGATAAGTTTTCCAAACAAATAAATAAAAATATTAATAAAGCGGATAATATTTATTTCATGTAGTATTTTTTTGTTAAATTTATTTTTTTTACGAATTTTAATATATTTATTATTTGGGGTTTCACATAGTCTCATAAAGTTATGTATAAGCTATAACGATCCGAAAACATATCGTTCAGAGTTTTATTCGCGTAAACTTATTTTAGATGCAATCCAACAACAAATTTTTTAAACTAGTATAAAAATTTATGATTTTATGATTTTACAATGCTTTATGACACGTTGGGAGTACCCCATATATTTTGTTTTGTTTTGCTTTATTTTATTTTATTTTTTATGTTTTATTTTTTCCCAAATTTTTATATATTTTATATATTATATTATATTTTTTCCCGTCGCTGTTTCAATTTATCTCATTCTCCTGCTTGCTTATTCCCAAATTGCTTTGATACATTTCCTTGACCTTGAGGAATACACAAGTTCTAAGGGATGCCTACACACGCGCATATGCTTCATATTGTAAGTAAATAAGGAAACTAACAAATAAGGTTTGCGTGGTAACTGATATGATGTTGAGGTAACACGGTACTACAGAATTTGTTGTTTTAGGCAAGTATCTCTAACCATAATAAAGTATTAACATAATAAAATCGATAAGTACACGTGCGTTTATCCGAAAGTCAGTATTTATCTAAGTGTAGATACGCATTATTTTGTTTTTGTGGTATTATATAAAGCACACAAACTCATATACATATATTGCAGATGCATATGCATATATTATATGTATGTAGTAAGCAGCCATTGCTTTTTATCTACCAATTTTAACTTTTATTCGCTTGGCAAAAACAATACACATACATATATACTTCTAAAAATATATAAGTACATATGTATATGTATACATTTGTATGGATTTACAATAACAACATAACGCATAAAGTTCTGCATGAGGTAGAATAATAACGCTACGACACCATAGGCAGGCAACCACATCTACATCTAATATTTCATTCCTCCTACAATTAACCTTTATAAATGCTAGCTCACCCAGTTGGGTAGCCACCCGCAATAGGATACCATACATAATTGGAGCCGTTCAGCTCTACTGGCTGGAGTGATGGATGCTGTGAGGCAGCACTTTAAATAGCTGTGGCGTGACCCACATACATACATACATATGTATGTACATATACACTTCACCAGTTCCAAGTTTCTTATATGTATATGTTGTAGTATGCTTATCTGTATACGTATGTATGTATGTGGAATTGCTATGTTAGACAAACTTACTTTAGGGTCCTTCTCATAGTACATCTGCTGGGTGCGGATCCACCTGCCAACCATGTTATCGCGCACAGTGTTGGCCAGGGCAAAATAATAGTCGCGCATAGTTGCCACATTACGATCCTTAACTAACGTGTAATGCAGGTGACGATTGAAATTCTTCTTGACCAATGTGACGTTTCCGACCTCGGCAATACCGCGCACACTGATTTGCTTGCGGCGCTCCTCATCTGTTGGTGGCCTCGACATGATTGCAAAATTTGCTTTCGACACTTATTTACTTCTTAACTTTAAATACTGAATATTTCTTGCTCAACTTTTACAGTAACCGTTGAACGCACTTAAGTTTCCTTTTTTACTTTTGCAAATACTTATTACTTAACCGAAAAAATCTGATCCTAGATCAGCAGCACACCGTACCGCACCGCAGTAGTTGAAAGGCAACGACGTTTAAATATTTTTTCGCGAAACGACCACAGATGACAACGAACAACAACCGTTTGCTACGAGCTCTGGAGTACTTCTCAGTATAAAATCTTTTTCTTTGGCGACAATACGCTCGCCCTCAAAATTTAGCTTTGTTTCCTTTCCGCTGCACCCTGCTCTAACACATTTACTCTCTTATTTGCACTCCCCTAATTAATCGACACTGTGTTGTACTCTTGCTCTCAATCTCTTACAACTCAATTACTAAAGTTCGTCAACTGATAACCGATTAAAACTGAAAAAACTGTTCATGGAATAATTTGTTAATTGCGAAAAACTGGCTCATAAGTCACCATCAAAGTCAATACAACTATTGATAACCTATTAAACCAGGTAGTTGTTGCTTCTGATTCCTACGCCCGTCCTGAATTCAACTTTGTAGTGGAATGCAATTGTCAAACTCTCTTCAAGCCCAAAATTTCATCGGTCACCTTGTCCGAAGGTCATACATGCGTATACAGTTTGACGCGCAGCAAGCAGCAAGCATTTGTAAACATATACGTGGTACAGACATACATACATATGCATTAACGTCTGCTGTTGACTTCTCACTCGATAGACTAAGAGCACGCAACATGTACTCCCGTCTCATGATTTGGATAACGCATTTCTCCATGAAAAGTGAAAGCATTTTCAACTGCTAACACTTTCGGTTTTCTTGTTATAGTTTGCTGTATTTTGGGCCATGGCTGCGTTGGAGATGTTTCGTTTGTTAAATACAGTCAGCGCTCTCTATTGGCACGATTGGAGCATTGATGTGCTCCAAAAGTCAAAAACAGCTGCAATACAGTTTGTTCTAGTTTGTCGATAGATGGCGCTAACATGCAATTACAATAGATTGTTGACAACTTTGCGGGAAGTACATTTCAATGCAGTCCCCTATTGCACCCCTGCACTGCATTTTACCAATTGTTCACTGTCTAAATTGTTATTTTAATTTCCGTTTTATAAACCGTCATCCGCCCTTGAAACTACCACGTAATTTTAGTGATAAAAAATGTATATTCTTCAGATATCAATTACACCTCCAGTTCATCTCTGACCTCTGTAATCGCAGTCATACAAGTGGGTCTAACATCCCATAAAACGAGCTGGTTAAAATACAACAAATATATCAGTAGCCACATAAATGACGATTACATAATAATTGAATTAATTGTTAAAACAACTATAGCCGCTATCACCAAGCAAAAACAATAAGCCGCGTGTCCTAATAGAGAAGCTTGCAACTAAAAGAGGCAAGCAAATCGTTCTCCTTTTACTCAGCTGCAATGGCTGTTAGTAAACTAGTATAAAAAGAAATTGGAACCAAATACAACAAACAAGCAAAACTTCCTTTGAAAAACCCACAAACACATTAAGCCGCCGGTAGATTTCACCATCCCCATAAGAGAAGTGAATAGTAATTAAGCTCGAAGTGAAGAGAGGAGTGCAATTTGCTTTGCAAACCACCTAGAAAAGGTATTTTAGTATAATGACCAATTCATTTTAGCAGAAATGTTCGATGTACACATTTGTATGAGTACGTTGATTTAAAAAGTTTTCGACGCAAAGCTAAGCAAAATGTTGGGAACTCTAATCTTTTTAAGCTTCGCCAAGCAACAGTCACCATTTTTAGTAGAGAAAAACACCGAAAGCATAGCGTTCATTGTGGCATATCCTTTGTTTCTTCGCTTTGTTGGGCCTTAATTGTCCTAGAAACAACTTTAAGCTGCCAACATTGCCGCCCGACTATGAAAACAAGTCGTTATTTTCTATTTGGACTTAAATTTTTAAAAATAACAATATTATAAAAGACATAAATCCAAAAAAGTCATCAGGACGCTATAGAATTATCCTCGTTTAGATCGGTAAGCCTTAGTTCTTCGCCCATAATTCTGGCCGTTTCAAGCTAATAGCTTATCTTCTTCTCTTTATTGGCCTAGACACCGCTTACGCAATTATAGCCGAGTTAACAACTGCGCGCTCGTTTCTTCTTTTCGCTAGGGAGGGGAGGTCTTCCTCTTCCTCTGCTTACTGCGTCCAATACTTTCAGAGCTGGAGTGTTTTCGTCCATTCGGACAACATAACCTAGCCAACGTAGGCGGTGTCTTTTAATTCGCTGAAATATGTCAATGTCGTCATAAATCTCATACAGCTCATCGTTCCATCGAATGCGATATTCGCCGTGGCCAACGTGCAAAGGACCACAAATCTTTCGCAGAACTTTTCTCTCAAAATCTGGCAACGTTGACTCATCAGTTCTTGTCATCGTCCAAGCCTCTGCACCATATAGCAGGACGAAGCGAATTATAGAGTTTGGTTTTTGTTCGTCGAGAGAGGAGCTAATAGCTTATAGTTCTTATATAATAGCTCACTACACCACCATAAACACCACTCCTTACTTTTTGATCACATTAGTTAATCTTTCAATCATCAAGGTAGCATGAGGAGCATAAATTTGATATATCTCGAATAATCTGGATAAGTGGGATTTAACTGACTACAAAACCAAGTGGGGTATAATCTCGCGACTTAGCGATAGACAGTAGTTTATGTGTTGGAACTCAAGGAGTGCTGCGTGTTTTATACTGTAGCATCGGTTGTTTGATACAAGATGTCCTAAAGAGAGAGAGAGAGAGAGAGGAGAGAAAATAGGCTTTTAACGCTTTCCCCTACGAAATGTAGGCACGCGCTGGCCTCGTGATAAACTTTTACCTTTGGTATAATAAACAAGAAATAACAGAAGTTTACAATAAAAAAAAGATTTAAATTTAAGAACTTGATTTTAATCGTTCAGTTTGTATGGGAGCTATATGCTATAGTAGTACGGTCTGAAAAATATATTCTATGCCAAATTTCCTAAAATTTTCCCGTTTTCCATAAAGGGAAGTTGCATTACGTGTACTCGTATATTTTCCAATATTGGCGGTTCCGACAAATGAGCAGCTTCTTGGAAATTCAAAATTTTAGTGCGGTACAGTGACAAATCTTTCCTTCTGGGCTTTACAAACATCGTGGCAAAAATTACACCTTAATACACACCTTAATACATTGAAAGAAATGTTCAACTCATGAACAGTAATAAGACTCAAAGGGGTTATAGCCAAGGTAGATCAGTGAAACATAAATGGAATTCGTAAATTATTTTAAAGTATGAATTTTATTTAAAAATTTTACATATGCAAAACAAGACAATTGCAACAAATTAGTAAAATCTGCGCTTCTTTTAAATCAAGTCAGTTCGCAGACAGTGTGTAACTATGCATTTAGGTATTTATGTTTATATAATTGTTGAAAAGCGGTCATATGAAACGTACCACTATCTACATAGTAATATAGGTTTTGCAAAGTACTAATTTTGGTCAGCAATACAAATATGTTTATTGAACAAATAATTCTCATTAAAAAAGGCATTACACTATACAAGTGTGTTCACACATTTACATTTAAAAGGCAAAATACATATCTACTAATTTTATATTTGAGTACTATGCATTATAAGTATTTTTAATAATTTCAAAGAAAACACGCTTTAGTTTTGTTCTTTTTATTTTTCTTCTCCTTCTTTTTTGTTCAATGTGATTAACCATTAAATATTTAGTGTTGATGACTGACGGACGCAAAGCGTTCACATATTATTATATTTTGTTTTTGTAATTTTTATTTTAATTATTTTTAGAAATTGATTTTTCATATGCGCTTGCCTTTTGATACATACTGTATGAGTGCGTGTTTAATACTTTACTATGAATATTACATGTAAAAGATTTAGATTTACCGTTGTTTATCCAAAAACTGCAGAAATAAAAACGAAATGACACTTGGACATTCGAAATATTTGCTGTTTATTTTATACTCATTTGAATTCGTTAAATTCTAAGTTGTTACTTTTGTTATTTTAATCGTAATTTAACAACATAATCAAGAAGTAAGTGGTTTTGCTAATCATCTTCTTTACTTAATGTTTTGTTCATAGGTCTAAAATAGCAAACAATCGTGCCCGCTGTTTATATTTCACACTAGCAGAATTTCGCTTACATTTCTTTTTGTTTTGTTTTTCTTGGTGAATTGTTCGACTAAATCTTAACTTGTAACAAAGGACTTGAGAAATATAAATACCCTTTCTCCGCTATAACTACGTTTAAACGAAAACAGTCCGTTAACATAATAGTTAAATTAATAGGCATTGTTGATCAATATTTGTTGTTGTTTAGTTTTTCTTGCATTTAACAGTTTATATAAAATATATCATTTTAAAATCGATTTACATGCAATCAAAAATATAATCATTATTATAAAAAAACCTATTGATGATATAACAAGTTGTTTCCGAATATATTGTGTAGCTAGTTACAATTGTGTAGCAGTTATTATATAATATATAATTATAAAACGGTAGCAAATAAAACGAAATTTTACGCATTGTAATCAATGTAATTCAATACAAATAAAACGAATAATTTCCCGCTGAAAATATAAAACAAAGCTCTCGTTTTCTCGTTTTCTGTGCATACAATTTATAGTATTTTTTAGTATATATATATACATATATATTTGTATATATATTTTGGGTTTTTTGATTTGTTTTTCTTTTTTAACTGAAATGTGAATTTTTATCGTTTTCTGCTTTAAGATTTTCGTTTTTCATTATTATTTGTGTGTGTTTGTTTTAATTTAATCATATTTTGTTATTGTTGTTATAGACTGTGAATGCATTAATTTTAATTATTCTCTACTTTGTCGGCGTTCACACATCTTCTCTGCTTGCTTGTAGAATTTTCATAATGAGTTCTTATTGTTGTTTTGCTGTATGTATATATTGTGTGAGTGTGTGTGTATGCGCCGCCATCTATTTAAAGTTCTTAAGTTGTTGCTTCTTAAGTTTTAGTAATTGCATTGACAATATTAAAATTGCTGCTGCTAATATTTCGCAAATTTATGCGCTTTACTTGTCCTTGTCTGATTCAGCAGCAATTGGTTTCTTGCCAATTGGAATGGCGGCCTTAATTCTGTAAAGTTGTGGTAAAGTTAGAGAAATTAGTTTATTTCAGAATACTTGCTAAGGAGCTTAGACTTACTTGTCTGTGATTTCTGTCAATTTGCTTCGTACCAAATCCAAGTATGTGTCGATTGATTGTTTGTTGTTTTCGTACACCTTTGGCAAGGTGAAGAGAGAAACGAAGGCTGTTTGTGGATAAGAAAATCATTACTATATGAAAGCAGGTGGCGCGCGGCAAGTGCATAGTTACCTAAGATGACCAGAGTCATGCCGTTGAACCAACCGCCAATGTAAGTCAAAACCCACAGAATAACACCGAATTTAATTGAGTCAACCAAATCTTCCACGAGGAAAAGTCGTCGCAATTCAGCAACGAAACCATTCACATGTGCAACAGCGACGCCGGCAATATTTTGGACCTTCTCTTGCGACAGAGTCAAATCGATGTCGAGGTATTCTCTGTAAAAACAATAGTGGCAACACATTTTTTATTAATAGAAAATTAATGAATAAAAAAACTTATATTTAAATCTGTCAGCTATAACAAAGAAACCAAGAGAGTGAAGATGAATGATTATAGTCCGCTCCACGCCAGTTGGGTAAACATAATTAGAACGGACTCGGAACTCGGTAAATACGGCACTAATCTTCAAAATTACTGTTTTTTGCCACAAAACCGTTAACAATATAAAACAAGAAGTCGTAGTTGAACACCAATCCTGAAGAAAAACTAGGTCATCCGTGAACTACATTCAAAACAAAAGCTATAAGCTGAGTAGACTCGTAGTTCGATTTATTTCGCTTGATTTAAGCAAACTTGTCGTCGTTTCTCATATTATTGGTACATTAGCGATTTATATACGAGTATATTTGGGTAAAGATTGTCAGTATTATTCTCCCCAAAACTATTTGTAGAATATTGTATTTTTAACAATGCCAAGTTAAGGACAAGTTTTTGTGAAGTCAGAAAACTCTTGTAGTTAGTTCTCATGTATCGATAAATAGACTTGAACATATCATAAATCCGCTTAGGAGTTTTATTTACGCGTATGTGGTCGGTAGTTCAGCTGGATAACTAAGGGCGTGAGAATTCAGTCGCAAAGGCGAGACAATCAGGAATCAAATAGGGATAATTTCACCACGACTTATTTCACACAAAACCAACTTAGAAAAATGCGAGTCTTGTTAATATAGAAGGGCTCGTTAGGCCTCTTGCACACGTTCTATTAGTTAACGAGCGTTCAGCCAGCTCACATGAAGACAGCGGAAATCCGAGCTGTTGATATTCTTTATTTTCAAGTTCATTCTGTTGATGTCAGGCGTTCATATTAGTTTTATTATGTAGGAGTTCGAAGCCACTGAGAGTGACTCTGAGGCAAGGGCTGTATCGACAAATAGCTATCGGAGTTGATGCTCCTTTCTCTAAAGAAGTCTGGGCATAAGATGTACTATCACCTGCAGTGGTTAGGAATTCTGAACTTAGAGTGGATGAACAGTTTCCGACAACATAAACGAATAAATTGTACAATCATTAAATGGTTCTATCAAATACTCAACATTTTTTACTTACTTGAAGGGATGTCCCTCTGGTGTCTTCTGTATGGCCTGCAAAACAGATTTGTAAATCCTGAACGCCACTGTACCAGCTAATGTTAGCAATGACAGGTAGGCGAAAACGCTAATGACGGAGAAGCATGAGATGGCGAGCAGGGTGACAAGACCAGCACCGAAGGTAATGCCAGATTTCTTAACATCTCGCCAGTAGATCAGGGATTCCACTGTAATTAGCAAGAAAAATCATTGATAAATAATATGAAATTAGAAGCGATTTTTGTTTAATTATTTTTGCAACTTGAATTCTTTGTGAAATAATAGAGATAATTGGAGCAGAGATTAGACCAATAATTTTTCATACAATTAGTTTCTAACAGAGAGTATAATTATGTTTGCAGATACATTCAAAAGTTTTAAGAGATTTTAAACAATTTTATATATGTATGTATGTATATAGTGTATCGAAGTTATCAGAAAAACATCACTATTTTATTTTCACAAATTCATAAATTGTTGAGAGAAACAAATCACACACCTCTAAATATATATGTATGTATGCAAGAATGTATAAACAACAAAGAATTTATAATTAAAGAAACGCGATGAAAAGTTTCTAAAAATTATAATCGCCACACGTTGCCAAAATAAACATTTGTATGTTCGTATATAAATGCTGAAGATATACG
The DNA here is from genome assembly GCF_016617805.1 of Bactrocera tryoni. Lineage (NCBI taxonomy): Eukaryota > Metazoa > Arthropoda > Insecta > Diptera > Tephritidae > Bactrocera > Bactrocera tryoni. The sequence continues at coordinate 33,191,868 of NC_052500.1, read as the reverse complement.
AATATACATATACATATTGACGTATGCATATGCTTCGAGTTTGGTTGTGTCTCGAGTAAAAAACCACATACACATGCACACATACATACTATGTACATAAGATACACGCACACTGTGGGGCACAGCAACATCAGTCAGCAGATGAAATCTTCGAATAAAAATATCCTAAGTAGAATGCGAGTAATTATGCAATAAGATTTTCGCATAATTTCCCACAAATAACATATATTTTGCATTTCACTTGTTTCTTCTAATTGCACTTGCACTTTATTGAATTGGCAACCGCATCGAGACAAACACTAGCATATAGAAGCAATCACAAAAAATATATACATATATAATATATAAAGTTCACTAACGAAAAGTGGACATAAGAAGAGCAAACAATAAATGACTGCAACAAGGACGAAAATAAATTATTTTTATTGTAATTACATTTGGACATTTTGACGCCTGTAATACGTTGAGAATTCCGGAGGGTACACCTTCAAGTTGTTCGTTAAACTATTTTAGTTCTTTATTTTAGACGAAAAAAAATAAAGAAAAAATAGAGAGCGTGCAAGAGCTGAAAACGCGCCGATACTAAGTAAAGCACTAAGCAAACAAATTATACAAACTTTTGTGCGGCATTAAATGTGGCGGAAATGTAGCAAAACGCTTTACTGCTTTACTAGTCGCTTGGCAGAAGGCTTTTTTCATACGGTGTATATAAGAGAGCGTCTAGAGTATTCACATTTCTCATTTTTGTTCAAATGAAATAGCTGAAAGTATCTAGGCAATTGTTTTTGGCAGTCAGTAAAAATGGTGGGTGGCGGGCTGTGCATTGTATTAGCCGCAGTGTGAGCGGCACGAAAGAGAGGAAGTGGCAAAAATCAAAAGAACTGGCAATGGCAATATTCTTTTGCTGCGGAAATATTTTATTATTAAAATAAATAATTATAACTCTGAATTGTTTTGCAGGGGGTTGGAGAGGGTGTTTGGAGGACAGCAAATGGTCGCTGAAAGCAAAAGTGTGGGCGGCAGCAGCGGTGGGCGGTCGACAAGAAACCACAAATATTTGATCACTCACATTGAGCATTACTGATCCGATTGGCCGGCAAGCAGTCGTGTAACAATCGAATTATTTTGGCTAAAAGCAATTAAGATGGCAAAGAGAATGTGGAAATGAAGTAAAGAAGATGAAGGAAATGAGGCTTACTGCAAAATAATAATTACTTATTCCGATTACTTTTTTGTGATTCCGGCGCTAAAACTTATAAATAATACACTTTTATACAAAATAATAAGAATGAGTGGAATAAAATTACACCCTCAGTCTCTATTCCACCATACAAAAACGAAAAATTAAAAATAAAAAAATCAATAAATATGTATGCAGATACAATAACACCTTAGGCTGTATTCACACACGGATTTTCTTGTCGCAGATTATCTCTTTTGGTGTAGCTCATTGCGTTCCCACGAGCGACACGAGTTCGACAATTTTAGCCTAACATATTTCTGCATTCCCATCCATATCACATTCTCAAATTCTCGTACGGTTCATGTACGCGATGCACAAAAAAGGTTTTGACTGACTGTACTTTTAACATTATTCTAAAATATTTTTATTATATTTTGCATATTTGCAGAAAAACATTACAAGATAATATAATTTAAATTAGCGAATATATTGTAAATATTCATTTGAAACCGAGTGCAATTGCAACCATGGAAAGAACTTCAAAATGAAAAGAAGCATTAGCGACACATTCCCGCAATAGTCGGTTCTACTTTACCGGAATTGACCAGCATTTTATCAGGCTAAGGGCTGTTATATTGGCGAACTAACCCTCTTTGGATTGATAGGAAAGAAAAAAAGCAAGAGCGCCACAATTCCTTCGCTTTTTCTCGTGCTCCACTGGCCGAACAAGAAGTCGCTTTGGGCGACAAAAGAGTTCGTGTGTGAACCGGTGCCCATAGTTGTGTGTTGTTCAAATAAAGTCGTTGGTGTAAATATCAAACTTTAATAAATTATAATTCATCAATAAACAAAAGTGCATGTCATTGTTGATTCAATGAGAAATAATGAACAATATACATATGTATGTATGTATATACATATATTATATTTAATTTTAAGAACAATATCAACTCATATTTAATGATGACCGCAATCGCCATACAAGCATGCATATATACATACATATTTATATACTTATGTATATGTAAATATATCAAAGAAATGAGATACTCTTATGTTTATGGCGATATGGCTTCAAGTGTGCAGATCCCTGAACAAATAAGCCAGATTTATTTTTTTTAGATTCAAATGTATCACAATGCTAAAATGTTGTATATAAAAGCGAAACTAAAATTAAACTAGAACTTGTCACTTCTAAAATTAATAAGACAAAGCTTTTACTGTCTGCCAGTTTTAAGGAATTCGGTGGTGGGATTACTGGTATCAGTTACAGGTTTCACACTGGTATTTTTTACTTTTGAATAAAAAAAATGCTATTAGAAAGTTTATGCATACATTTCCACACATACATACATATGTATATATGTATGTATATGTTTACGAAAAATGGAACATGAAACGAATTTTGCTAATTGGAAAATCAAGCATAATTCATTATTTTAAGTAGTATTTCGAAGACCTTGAATAAGTCATTTATTTAACATGTTTTTCGTAAAGATTTAGATTTGAAACTTGAAATTACAAACACGTGTTTGCTAAAAATATGTATCCAAATATATAGTGCTAAGGATTCACAGATTGCACTTTAGTAATTCAAAAAATTTATTTTTTATTTTACCAACAAAAAAATATACACAATTTCTAAGATTTTCTAAAGATTCAAACTTTCAAATTTAACTGTTTAGATTTATTTAATTTGTAAAGCCCGTCAGCAAAAATTATAAGTGGAAGTCATCAAAGTCAATGATCCTCCTTTTAGGGACAATTGGATCTTGAGGACCCGGTAGTACTTTTTAAAAGAGTTTATTTGCAAATTATTGTTATTTTATTTTGAGAATTCTATTGGTAAAAATTATTGACACATATTTACAAAGTATGAAACATGATTATTTAGTGAAAGGGTGTCTTGAACTATTTTTCCATTACCGCATTTTACAATATCTGTTAGATCTTTTAGTACAAATTACTCATTAAATCGAATTTCATAAAAAACGTTGTCATATACTTACATACAATTGCGGAAAATATACGCACAATTGGTTTTCATTTTTAACAAACTTTAAATAAGGAACAATAAAAGTCTGGATTCCAAACAATATTTATTTATTCAAATACTCTCAGTAGAGCAACTATTCGAATAGTCGTAACATTCATACAAACGGTTACAAACCGGATTCAAATAATCGGTTTTCAGGTTATTCGAATAATTTTAGGAGAAGAACATTATAAACGAACTTAAGCAATGACTAAACTTTCCAAATTGTTTGTTGATAAGTAATGTGAAACGTTTTGTATTTGCAACAAAGTAAAGTTAACTTTTATTATTGAAAAAGTAAATAGTTTTTAAAAAGCATTAGCAGGCGAAGATAAGGTAAATAAATTATAAAGGGTGTGAAAGCAGTAATTGTCGGGTATTTGCACATGACTATTGCATCTATTTTTTAGCAAGAGACTGCCATAAGAATGGTCAACGAATTTTCACTGAAGTCAGGTAAAGAAACTGATGATGCCTCAGCTGTCAAAAATCAGCTTAATTTCGTTTTTTATTGTTTTCAGAGAGATTTTTGTTGTGGTTGTTTTGAATTTGTTCATGTTTATGTCCCTATTAGCAATACTGTAGTCCCCGTATGGCGCATTAAGTAGTATCTCCTTGTGCAAATTGCCGGTTCTGCACCAGGGAGCCATCACATCGCCTCATTAGCACCTGGCAGTACATTGGTGCTTATCAATATCCTGGGGCTAAGTGGGTGGTTGTGGCTTAGGAGAGGATAGAATAGACCTTAGGTCGCGTTGTAATCCTCACATATGTATTTATCTTATCTTTATAAATTCATTCAACTCTTGTTGGTGCACCCTTTAATTTGAAAATATCATTTACTAAGTTTCTAACCACGAAGTTTCGTCTACTTAATAATTTTAAGATTGGATCCTGAAAAATCATCAATATATATACATACATATTTATTTATAGTATTTTTCGGTCTATTTCGTTAATTAGTGACGGGAAGACCTTTCTTCATATTGAGCTTTTTGTATTCTTAGTCGAAACAGTTTATTTCATTTTTTTTTTTTATAAAAATAACAAGCTATAATATTAGGGAATAACAAAACACAAGTTTGGAAAACTTAATAATTTTCTGTTAGTTGGCAACGCAGAAGTCAGCTGTTTGGCTTTTTGTCTTTTAAGTTGTTTATTCTTTAAAAAAATGAAAAGAAAGTTGTTTATTGCTCGAAAAAAATTGACAATCTTTAGACATACTTTTTTTTAATATAATCTTACTTGCAGAACAGCTAAGAAATGCAATGCATAAGACATTTGAGAATTGGAAGAAGCAGATACCTATGGTTGCTAGTGAAGCAGATTTCATTCATTAAATAGCTGAAAATTAGTTTAAAGTGATTTTTCGGTTTACAGTATGAAGAACATACAAAAGTCCTCTAAGCTTTTGGAGGTCACTGAAACCTTTCTACCAATACAGTTTACATGATTCAACGCCAAGAAACTAGCTGAAGTCTACTAAGCAAAATATGCAAGATTATCTGGGAGAAAAGTAAACTTTATCGCTGACCATAGCTGTAGCTAAGCATTAATAAATAGACAAACGATTGTTGTTGTAGCGGCAGAAAACATTCCTGAAGTAATTTCGAGGCATGGTATCGAGTTGACAGTCCTTGGCCAGATAAAAGTCCGGGTGCGTTCCGGATACTTAGATCCGATTGGCGGGCTAACGATAGACAAACAAGTAGATGGGATTGACTGAATGGTATCAGCTTCTTTCTTATGCAAAAAAACTGATTTCTTTAAATTCGTTTCTTATTATTTTCTCAACTTCTGTCATATACACTTTTAAATTTCAGTCTTGCTAGCCATTTAAATAATTTTAGCATAAATAACAAGGTACCCAGTAAACTGGTGAGCGTATCGAAAGAAAGGTCTAGTGCCCCAATTGTGCCGATGTTATGTCTATTTCCATTTCAAAATGGATATACTTAAATACATATTTAAATTTATAATACTTCATACTACTCCTTAGGCAACAAAATTACAAAAAAAGTTAAGTTATAAGTAATTAAATAATATAAGTAGTTGACGTAACAGAAAAAACTAAAACTTAACATGAAAATACTATTTTTCATGTCTAATATAATATGGATAAATACTTTAAGAATTTGCAAATGATAAGCAATCATTTAAACACCTTAAATAATTTGATAACTTTTACTAATGAACTCTCACATGCATTAGTAGTAGTATCTGTCTGCTCAGCACTCTTACTATCTGTTGCCAAGTGGCAGCAGGCGGGGTGATACGACGATGATGACGTCGACGAAGACATCGTGCACACCTTTACCTATACACATATCTACATATATACATACGTGCATGCGTGGCAAGCGAAATCCCAAAAGCAAATCAAATTAAACCAATTCGAGAGTATATCATAAAAAGACAAAAACTGGTATGAACAATGCACTAACAACAATAAATTTGTTAACGGAAACGATAACGAAATTGATGGTTAGCAGATACGAGCGCGTAAGTGGCATACGTAACGGGACAACAACAAACGTAATCACAGTGCTACACTTGAAGCCATGTGAACGTGGTTTCGGACTACGATTCGCCGTGAGTATGCAGATATGAAACGATCGACGGTAAGTGGGGGCCACGTTGACAAAATCAACAAATTACTGCAGCACAAAAAAAAAGCGCTACGACTAAGGTGAGGCAAAAGCTTTCCGTTATAGGAAATAATGCACATTTCTCGTTTTTGATGCAAGGAAATGGTGGTGTTTTCTATAATTCATCGATTTTGCTGCTAGTAAAGTTCTTTCCATTGGACTTGTATTACCTGGTCCGCGTTCGGGCAGTTTTGTGATATTGCCGTTGGAGTTGGTGCGTGAGTAGCGCTTATTACCACCAGCCATTGTGTGAGCTGTTGTTGTTTATTGACAAAGCGATGCACAGGACGTAGGGTAGTTGTATGGCGAACACACTTGTATGCCTTTTAATGGCGAGCGATTCCGGTTTTTGTTGCACTTGTGGGCGCCAGAAGCAGGAAATTGCGTGTTTAACGTTAATAAAGCACACCTCAAACAACTTTTTTTATTATTTATATTTTTTTTCTTTTAGTAAAGTTGTAATTAATACGCGAACTAACGTGGCGATTCTGCAGACCGCCAGACGATTTTTTACACCGACGTACACTTGTAGACTAAATCAAACAGTGAATGGCAGACGACGAACGGCAGCGCGCAGCTCACAACAGCGAAATACGGAACGCTGAAGAAATTAGAGACTGAACTCAAATGAAAGCCGAAGGAAAAAACTTGCTGCTTACGCTGTCAACCAGCTAGCTTGCTTGTTTGGAATTCGTAAGCGCGTTATTATGCCTCTGTAGTCACGGAGCTACGCGTTGCTCCTCCCTAACTCCCTTTCTTTGTGCCCTTTTCGTGGCTTAACCGGCTGTTCCGCTTTTATCTTCATTTCGTCGTCGTAGTCGTCGTCAAAACTGCAACATGTCGCTGTTGGCCCCACATATGCTGAAACGAGTTTTGAGTCCGAAATAATGTTGCTCAATTGGCACACTTCTCACTCTGCTTGGTGTTAATTTTTTCTTCGCTCCAAGAAAACGAGTTTCTAGTCGGTTATTTATTACTCACCATTGCGGCCCAGCGGGAGTGTGAGCGAGTGTAAATAATTCTTTGTTTTGAGTAAGCTTGTGTGGTTACAGTGGGCTGTACTCATATACAATTATTGCAAAATTTCGGGATTTTTTGATAAAATTCAAAAATTTTGAAATAAATATTGTATTAGTAGGGAAATCTTCACGTCTGACTGATAACAACTAAACAACTTTTTTTACCTTTGAGTAAATTAGAATACCTTCGTCTCTTTGTCGGTGAATAATTTGTAAAAACGAGAGGATAAATCTATATCAGATTTTTCATAGAGATATATCTATACCTTTTAAAAAAATATTGTTTTTTATGTGCAATAAAATAACCACAGTGACCCACAGTGCACGTTACATTCTCATATATTTCTCTAGCCATATGAGCTTAAGGGGTCAGTAGGGTAATCTGGCCTGTTTTTTTTACATTCTTGAGATGCCGTTTTTCACTGGCGGACACGATTTCTTATGTTTGGATCATCTTAAACACAAAAACCCAATTTATTCTGTAAAAGTACGTGAATGCTTATCGTCCCTACTATCTAGAATCATGAAAAATTGTTGATAAATAAAAAAGTAATTAACGTTCTTTTCTAATTTTCCCCCATATTTTTTTACATAAATTTTGTCATAACATTGTTAATAAATTTTAAAAAATTATGAATCTAGTAGGGTCGATAGCCAGGCGTTTTGTGAACATGAAAAAAAAATAAGCAAATCGGTTGAGTAGTTCGACCGGAATCTTGTCCGCCAGTTTAAAAAAGTGTGTTTGGAGAAAAAGGCGTTTAAAGTGCCAGGTGTGCACTACGAGAGCTCCGAACGTCGAGCGGTACTAATATTTTTGAGCCTTTTTCGAAACCTTCCAAGGGTAAAGTGGGTTTCTTAATTAATTCTAAGGGTATAAGGGAATAGAAAATGCAAAACAAAAAAATTTTTTTAAGATTACCCTACTGACCCCTTAACTAAAATTACCCATACAAATTGAGAGCAAACATTGACACTTCAATTTTTAATTATTAATAAACAATCTTCAAGCAGACGTAAGCATAAAAATACACTCTCCCTCCCTTTTATTGTCTTGATAATAAGTGGTACAATTTAGTGCTGAACTTGTTTTCCGTTGTGAGTTACGTGCTCATAAAAATCGCAGCTATTGAGTGGAAAGTAGCCAACATATCTGCTCAAGATTATTTTAGTCTCTGTCGTCAATTAAGCTTACCTCAGTGCATATGCTCTCAGTCGGAAACGTATCTACTTGTGCTCGCTCATTAAATTAAAAGTTAGTAGGTAAGTCGTAACCACATAAACTCACAAGTAGCGCCTACACACGAGTGGAAGTATGAAAAAAGGGCGAGTCGCCGCATTGCGACGTGTCACTGTGATGCCACTTTAGCCGCGTGGTCACTGCTCTCTTCGGCTATATGGTCATCGCAAATTTACGCTCTTAGCCATATGTGGAGAGTAACAACAAAAAAAACATGCAATTGTAGCTCGTGAAATAATGTCTACGAAGTGGTGGGTGGGGTTCAGCATTTCAATGCGTGTGATTCATTTGTAATAGAAATGAGAAGAGCACTTGTGAAATTCGCCAAAAAAAGGGGGCAGCAAATTAAACAATTAAAGTGTGCGCACTTCTGTTTTTTTGTTGTTTTTTGAAAGCGCGCTCAATTCTGTATTGTGCGTCATACTGAGACCGGCATGGAAAAGTTTCTGAGTAATCGGGGTTTGATAAATGACAATATTCAGTTGAACAGCGAGCAAACGTATGGCGAGGCCGCTGAGAGTAGAGTAATGAGATCATAATAAATGACCTTCCTAGTTGGGAATCAGCTCGTAAGCTTTGATCGATACGTAAACTTAAACAGCTTGTTAAATAATCAAATATAGTAAACAAAAGCAACAATACAGTAAAAAAAAATTATTCAAAAAATTAGAGCAAATGTATATATGTATGTACATATGTATATAAGTATAATATATATGTATGTACATATGTATGTACATATATGCCGATATGATATATGTATGTATTGTACATAAAACCATGATTATATAACAATTAATTGGGGTATCCTAGAAATTGCAAGTCATCTAAGAACTTTCTGTTTGTTCGATCTATTTCTGGAAGAACGGACTCAATTATAAAAATATGATTTGCACTTTCAAGTTAATATTACGTAAGAGGCAGGCGAAAACTTCGTATCAGTAAGTGCAAAGTACGTATAATTTTTTCTTGGCAAATACGCCTGCATTATTCAAAACAGTTGCAATCACAGGTGATACGCCACTATCTAGTAATCTTTTTAAGATACCAGAAAAATACGATGAGGTCAGCTACGGAGAACAGCAAGTCGATCGATCCGCTCCCTTACTGTTTCCACTACAGTCGGGTATGAGTAACCAGAGAGGACCCCGAGAACCGGCAACTTGGCACCATTCTTCGAAATTACTTCAGGAATGTTTTCTGCCGCTACAACAACGCACTAATAACAGAGCTTGCACATACCAAATGATTCAGTGACAATACTTTCACGATATTTCTTTTTTATCTTTGGCACTTTCATCAGCTTTCCCGATGAAACTCGTTTACCTCGGACATCCAAAATCACTTGGCGAGTTTTTCTTTTGGTGGTTTCTGCAGTAATAGAAACGTATTTCCACTGGATTCACCTCTTTCGATGCTCATATGGGGTTTACGGAATGCAGCAAACCCCCACGAAGCGTTGGTGTGCCACTTTTGCGTATTACGAGAATTTTGTTCATAAAAAATAAAAACAAAATTCCTTTTTATCGAATATACCAAAACCTGATTGTCTTAAAATTGTATATCTTTCAAACTAATTGTCCAACAGTTGTGAAATATAAAAGATCTTTTGAAGGTTAGTTCCATCTACAAAACATACTTGTATATTTAGAACGAATTCTAATGGACTCGCTATAAACATTTAGGTCTGCCTGGTAAGTACATATATTCGTCTATCAATAGAAAATAATAAGAATCGATCGATTACCGCTGTGCCTCTATTACTATTTTCTTGAAATTAAAGCTTGCTTACCGCTATTTTTTCGTTAGATCGCAATTTTTGCAAACAGACAATAACTTAAAAATAGGCGCAAAAACTGACCACAACATTGCGGTCAATGAACGTCCGCATATAGAACCTGCAAATGTGAGCTCTGCAATCGATGCAATGATTACTGCAGCGAATGCTACAACGGCTAGGTGCAAGCTTGCATGGGGAGGTTAATGGCAGCACTTATCTCGTTGTAATTTATTGACGTTTACATGGAGCATATACTAACAATTTGTATAGGTTTTTACTTTTTTTATACTCTCGTAGGTACAGATCTCATCATTGTAAATGTATAATAGCGCATTTCGTACTAAAAATTGCGGCGTAATTGTTGTAGCATATTAATTTAAATAATATGAGTGATTTACTCAGTAAATTTCATTATTCGAATTCTACGACTGCTTCACCTGACAGCATTTTCGATTTGCGTCGCATAAATTTAGAAACAGAAATGCCGTGTTATTAGTTTAACTGCGTTTTGCATATTCATTTGGCTTGTGGCCTTATAATTTCACACAAAATGACATCATAACCAAGCAAACGTTGACTGTATGGCCTGGATAGTTTTCTGGGGTGGTTTCGAATTGCTAACGTCGTGTTGGTTTCTAGCGGCTAACACGCACAAGCGCATATTACTCTACATATGTACATATAATTCAAAGTACAGACAGTGTCAATAGCATAGGAACGTTGTTAAAAAACTTAAATTTTAGCAACTTCCCATAGTTATCCGAAGTTAAATCTGTGAGGGAAAAAAACTAATTTTTTCCTAACATAACATTGTACAAAGAAACTGAAAACAAAAAATTTTATATTAAAATCTTACGAAACTTTATTTTTAAGGCGACACTAAAATGCTAAAAAAGCCTTAAAATATATAGAAAGCACTTTAATTGACAACAGAAATAATGCTAGTTTGTTAGAGGATACCCATTCATGAACAGTGTATCGAACACATTATAGCAGCAGTTCAAACCAAGTGGCAGCGCTAAAAAAGAACTGTCGAGAATAACATACAAATTTAGGGTAGCACTGAGATATTTAACTGTTGACAAAATCAACAAACGAGACCACGAAATAAAATTAAAAAAGGCACTTAAAACAAAGGAGTATGATTTAAAGAGCTTGGTTTTTTAACAATAGGGCAGCACTCATAACTAACAAGCAGAGAAATGACGAATCGACGACAGCTAAAGACTAAGAATGTTCTTAAAAAGTTAAGTTTTTTAAGACGTTATATGTGACCTGGTCTACGAAAAGGGGGCTTAGGTGCGAAAACTAGTTTTCTGGGAAAAGCTGTTAAAAATAATCGTCAGTTTCTCGTTATCTCATTAATTGTTCTCCTTTTTTTGACACCTAAGCCCCCTTTTCGTAGACCAGGTCACATATACTGTTAAAAGTTTCAAAAAATTGACTTTTTTAAATATATTTTCTTAATGTACATACATATATTTTTGAATACACACAGAAAATCCATACTGTTCCGGTGAACATCTTCGAAGTTGCACACAAATTTGAAAAGGCGTTCTAGAGTGCTTGGATGCGCATTCCAAACTGTAAGTGCGTGTTCTCAAAAAGGTGTTTTTACAGTCGGAGACCAACATTACTCGAAAACGGATAAACTGATTAGTCTAAAATTTTACCGGTTGCCAACATTAATTTCAGTTTTCTCTTCAATTTCGAAAACAAAAAATAAAATTGTCAAGCGTTTTTATATCTAACAAGAAAATTCACTTCTTTAACCTTTAATTTAACAGAGTTCACTTTAGCTTATATAAAAAATAAAATAATTTTTAATTTTCTTTGCACAGTGTCGCTACGATTTGTATTTATTCTTTGTTTTTGTTTTTGCTTTTGGCATTTTTTGTTTGATGACATAATTTAATTTATTTGCAAAAAGCAAATGAATGCATTGCATACATACATACATATTTATATACATATATTTTTAATTTCAATAATTTTCAGAAAGTCACAAAATAGTTGTTCAAAATAACAGTGAAGAGCAAAAATATATGGATAAGAACAAGCGATGAAAAGTTTTTGTTTTAATTTTAATTTTAGAGCCCTCCAAATTTTCTCACTAAAATCCTCGAAACTTGGAGCTAGTGTTTGCTCCTTGCGGTGAAATTAAGGAGGTTTAAGAACACTTTATACTATATTTATATAAACACAATGAAGTCGGATTAGTTACACCATTTATACCTGAAGAACTAGTGGATCCATTTTGATGATATGTTTTATTGAATTCGTCTCCGCGACGAAGAGCGGGAAAACTATTATCATATTAGAAGAATTCACTTAAAAAAATAATCTAGAAAGTTATACAAGCACCTAAAAAGACCCGAATTGAATGATAAAAAGGAAATTTCAATAATAGTCAATCGATTATTTGTTATTTCATTTATATTGCAAAGCAATGAATTCAGAATTCAGAAATTTAAGTAAAACATTGAGTTCAGAAATTCATTTAACTTCTTTTGCTCGTTAGTGTAAATAAATGCAATTGTGCTCTCTTAAGAGCATCTCTTGCGAACGCACCGCTTAAGAGAACGACACCAACAAAGAAAACCAAGAGAAAGCCTACTAAAGCAAACTGCAGCAGAAAAAGGGCAACAGCTGACGAAAACCGAGAAAAAAAAACGAATGCACCTGCCCTTAGTATAAAACGCGTTTAGGTAGAAAGGGTTTTTAATTTCAGAGATTGTGCACACACTCAAAAGATTCTAAAAATTTTTATTCAATACAAAGACAAATATTTGTAAATGAATTTCAGTTTCAACAAAAATACTTACAAGACTCGCGATTGAGCGACAAATCCTTCAGTTCGGAGAGGGTTTGCAATAAACCTTGCACGTGTTCCATGGCAGTTTATATTTGTTTAAAAATTACACTTAACAGATTTTCACTTTGCTAAAGCTTAGTTGGATATTTCAATTTTGGGTTACGTCGTTGTAGCACCGTTAGCTAAATACTGAAAGAAAAACACCGAAAATTTCGAAAAAGTATTAAAATCAATCGGAATCTAAACGCAACTGCGGGCGCTGAGAGTGTTTTTAAAACTGAAAGTAAAATTAATAAGTCTGCTGTAGGAAGAGACGATTGATGCACGCGACGGCCGGCTACGGCAACCCGAACGCATATCATTATCAACTATCCACTAAGGCGGAAAGATAAAGAACGACGTCTGGGCTGCAGACAACAAACACAATAGCAATTGTGTTTGCTACAAAAACAAAGGTTATCAGTTTTACACAAGTGACGCCTACAGACGTCATAGGCGAGGTTTAAATCGATCGCGACTGATATACAAATGGGTTGGACGACTAGTGAACGACGAACTTAGTTATATAATTAATATTGGCGAGGCATAGTTTAGGGAGCGCTGAAGGGCTGTCAACGACAGAATCATTTTGCCCGCTACTACATTAAAGTGCAAGTAAATTTGCATACAAAACTAGTTATAAATAATTACAAATCCGAGTGAATTAATTTTAATTATTATTATTTTTTTTTAATTTTAATAATTATCGTTTTTACTTAAATATTCGTCGATTGTCGAGGGAAATATGTGTGCGTACACCTTCGTTTCGTTTTGTGGCAGACTGAAGGGCAGCGAGAGGACTCGCTTGGCTCGATCTATATTAAAAACAGCTCGTACACACTATTTTCCGCTCATGAGGAAACAATACAAGCGTAATATGAATATACAATACGCAGCGGAATCGCATAATTTATGCCAACAACAAAGATGAGTTCTTCTAAAATAGACACAAGCGAATTTTGACAAAATGTCAGCATAGAAACACGCCTAAAATGCTGGCTTTCCGAGCAATTGATTTATTTCAAGCGTTTTTTCGCAGTTTTTTTTTTTATGGAAAACAGGGATTTTAAAAATTGCAGCTCATTGTTTGCTTTTCGACATGTGCCGTTTTACGCCACATACACATATGTATGTAGCTCCTCGTGGAACGCACTCCAAAGTACAACACCAGACCCGTTATTCCCAAACAACTTATAATTTTTTTTTATTTTTTTAAATATTGTCTGCAAATTGCATTAAATCACTGGAAATCACCTTAATCACAATTGCGATAAATTTAAGAGATTCGAAAAATTAATCTTACATGAACCACGCACAGCTGACGACTAGAACACGAACCTTAGCCAGACAACGATCGACACACACTAGCAACTCGTGTGCAACAACAAAGCAAGCATACAAATATACGCTACAGGGGTTGGTTACAGAATTGAGGAGCTGCCTGTGAACAACAAAAACAACACCAGCAACAACAATAATTGCAATACGGCAGCGGCAACGACAACGACACGATGTGACTAGGGAGGTAGGTGCGCTATGAACACCTCGCGAAAGCAAGACGAGCGGTGCGATGACAACTTTTGGGCGTTCGCCGCGAATTGTGATTCTGTTCGGCACTACAATTGATTTAAAATACTCTTTCAAATGTGTTAGTTAGTTCACCATAATGATCAGCGGGCGACAGAAAAGAGCAAAGTCAAGTAAGTAAACTATAAGGGCATAAATCTATATAATATATGTATACTTATACCGTGCATGATCATTTAACTGTCAGCCAAGTAATAACAACAAAACTATGTCATTGTTGTACTACATCTACGATTATTTCAATTTTTCAAACGCTATATGTGGGTACCCTTGTGTAAATAAAGAGGTTACTTGTAAATGCAAATGTAAACATACGCTACATACATACACACGTACGTATGCATTTAATTACAAGTAAAAATATGTTAAAATGTACATATGTATGTATATTGCACCGATGCTAGGCAGGCAGTCAATCATAGAGAGAAGATAACCGGGGAAGCCAACCGTGCAGGCCGGTTTACAATGCATTCGCGCACGTATGCACATTTGTAGGGAGAGCAACAAAAAGGGAGAAACAAATGTGCAGCAGCTGACTGTGGCATCCCTGAGCGTCAAGAGTCAAACAAAGAAAAGAGAGCACACACTCATTGAAGTTGACGGCGAAATCACAGCAAATAGTCGGTTAGCTGGGCAAGCAGCGATGCAATAGCAGCAGTGCAGTTGTAGGGTTACAACAACAACATAAGGCCATGCAATCGGTATTAGGCATACACAGCACACCCTACAACAAAAACGGATAAATTCTTAGAGTTTTGAGCACAGGTAGTCAATGAATTTGTAGACTTTCTTCGAATATTGAAATTAAGATGGCTTTATTTTGACTGTACTGCGTTTTGCTCACAATAATTTTCAAAAATGTTTACATATTAGGTAGTGCAAAGTGCAAGTAAAAATTTGTTGTACAAAGTAAGAAACCTTTGGAAAACAAATTTTTACGGGAAGTACCAACTATAATAGGGTTCTTATCAACAGCTGCTGCAATGGTGATTATCCTTTATCTTCGCGACGGCGGCCTGTTATCTATATAAATATATATGTATGTATGTATGTATAAGACAGATGAATTCAAATATTTATTTATTATTACAAGCAACACTGAAGGAAAGTCTGAAATTATTTATAAATTTTTTCTATGAAGGAAAAAAAAAAAAAGATGGGCCAAAGTTCAAATTTGCTCACAATATAATATTGGCAATATAAGTTAAAACAATTGCATTTTTTTTTAAAAGACATTATTTTACGTCACGTTGTTGTCTCTTAACGTTATTAAATGATTATCTTAGCTCTTTAGAAAAATTTTGCTATTGTAGCTATTTTATATGTACATATGTATATCCCGATGGGATTCAGTGGAACTATTATGAGCTAATTTAGTTTCTCTAAAACGATATTTACAGCTGCAAATGAAGGTACAATTTATAAATGTCGTGAACCCATTGAGATTCAAATGTAAAATGTGGTTAACTTAATGTTCATATCACACTCAAAAGCATTCTGTCACACGTACTGGTTTTACTTCAAATAAATCATTTACTTTTGGGTTAATATTTCCAACTCAAGTTGACAACTTGGTTTTTATTTGTCAAAAAGATAACATATATATGATATTTTTCGGAACTATAATATTTATAAAGAGTGATCTATTTCGAGGTTCCCTACTTCTTTAAAGAATAATTTTAATGTATAATTAGCTGGCATACCAAACTGACCGATTAAATGATTACAAAGTTTTTTATAAAAGCTCTTTTGAAGGTTGTTTATAATAAATTTCGTGGGCAGAAAGGACTAGCAAACCGTTGGCCGTTTCCGGGCTTAGTTATACAGATAGTGTCTATAAGAAATACATGTGTGAAGGGCAAATAGTTTCGTAGCTTCGTTTTTTCTTGTTTTTTTGTCTTAAAGTACACTTAAGGTTTTGTTTTATATGTACACATATATTTTTAAATTGGTTAAATAGCGGAAAAAACTCTCCAATCCTGCATTTTTCGCATTGGACGACATGATACTCAGTGACTTTCGCAAGCATCCAATTTAAATTTTGATTGTGGCTTCTCAGTGTGTAATTCTCGTGTAATTTTTCCCTACTTTCAAAATTAATAGTCACAGTCAGGCATTTTCTGAGGACTCTAGACTCCTTAAATCGCTTTCCTCCCGCCGTAAAACTTCTTTCTTTTTCTCAACAAACAAAACACACATTACCTTCATACATAAATACATATATATATATATGTACGTACGAGTATACGCCATATACTATACTATGTGGGATATTTTAGATATCGGCATAGTTGGTTACAATGTCAGCTGATCATTGATCGTTCATGTTTTGCTTAATTCGCCCATATCATAACTCTTTCTATCGTAAAAAACTTACGTATGCATATTCAAGTACATACATACGAAAAAACATGTTTGTGTATATAATGTGATTTGCAAAAATCGACTATGATTTTGCAAACAAAAATTTAAATGTCATGCTTGTTAGGCCGACTGGACGGCGTGCGAAAAACGATAATGCCTGAAAAGCTATAATTAGACGAAAGTACGTAGAAGCGAAATGGCTAAAACTTAACATACAAACTAACGTACATAATATAGAAATAACTGACTGAGGCATTGTATTGTGGCAAATGAAACAAATAGAATTTATTTGAAAATTTTTTAGAACAAACTATATGAGCACAAGGCATCTGAGAGGCCAGCAATATTTAATGAATGAATTAATAAATGAGAGTCAGCTCTCTAAAAAGCTTAACAAGGAGATTGTGCTTTATTTGTGGCAATATGTTCGCAGCTAACTTGTTAGATTTGAAATGCAGCAACGAACAAGTTTAAAGCGACAGAAGGTTCGATGGCAGAGTGTTGCCAGATTATATTTGAAATGCCAATATTTTTCGAAAATGTATGGGAACCAAGCTAAATGTTCGTAAAATTTTAAAGATTTCCTTTTTTCGAATAAAAAAGATAAAAAAAATTCTCAACATTGACAAATGGCAAGATTTTGAAACTTTTCATAAATGTTGAACTTTACCATAGAAATTTAACAAAACAACCTATATTGAACACAAGCAACTCGGTGTTCCTCACCTATCTTCGTCGTCTACTCGCCAATAAAGTACAAGTTGCTGCAACAAAAGTTGTCTGAGTGGGGTCTAAGGATATATTAAAAATAAATCTATTAAAAATAATTTATTTATGAAAGTTTGAATTTGTTTTCTGAAAAATTTATACTTTTGTATTACTCACGTTGCACATGAGCTCTGTATTTGGAATGAATCGACTTTTGTTTTAATTGATTCAAACTAAGAATTACATAAAAAAATAATAATAATAATTTATATGAAAAACTAAATATTTTTATTGTCTTGCTTTCATATTTCCATTGGTTAACTGCTTCCAGTGGTATCAGATTTAAGTCTCCGGTCAAACCCTGTAGCTTTTGCTACTACTAATTGAGCACTCATCAAACTCAATGACTGGTGACATTTGTCGCTTGAACTTCAAATGTTTTTTCATTAAAAGGAATCTCATTTTAAGTCTATAATATCAGTTCAAGCTGAGTATGATAGCACTACTTCTGAAAAGATTATGCTGAAATGTCCCCTGCCCTCTGGCGTATAGCCACCTGTATTTACGTTCACTTTTTGGAGATAAAGATCTAAAATTTTGCACACGTCTTTCTCTCCTAAGCTGTAACCACGGATATCAGACCAATATAGCAAAAAGCTGCCATACAAACTGAACGATCAAAATCAAGCTCTTGTTCGGAAGCTCTTTTTATTGAGAAGGGTATTATAACATCGGTGCAATCGCAGTTTGCATTTCTCTTGTTTTATAATATACATATGCATGTATGTGTCTATTACATTTTAATTAATATTTAGAGTTGAGTAGTTCAATTAATTTATCTTCTACTCAGTGCTCTGCAAATAAACGTTCCTAATTAAGTGTTAAGAACTTTTCATTTGTTAAAAAGTGTTTCAATTTGAAAGTTAAAGGATATTCATGTCACTAAAAATAATTTAATATATTCTAGACAGTTTCAGAGTCATTTTTAATACTACATGCATAAATACAATTTTATTATACAATTATTTGTCGTGAATAAAAGATAAGAGCAGAATGTGAGTGAGAAAGTGCATAGTCAAATCTATTTTTAGCATTTTCGCTTATCTTAAACCCTCATTCCTGCAATTGTATTTTACTGCTTTTCACTTTTTATCGCTGTACTTACATACATATATTCGTACAAAAATGGTACCGTAAACAAAGTAAATGTTCCTCGCTGGCGTTTTCGTAAATACAAAGTGCAAATTAATTCAATTATATACAAACATGGCAAACAAAAAATGATCTCATCCCACCAGTGAGACTTTCGGTGTTGTGAACCTGAATAATTTGATTGAGAATATTTTTGCGTCTCAGTATTTCAGTACGGGTGAGAATTGAATTATATGTTAATTAGAATATTTTCGCAAATAGACAGAAGTTGATGTTTGAAAGGTGGTAAGTTTGATACAAAATATTGAAGGTTTACATAATAGTATATGTATTATAGGATAGGATTTGAGAATACATGTTTCGTAGCCTAAAATAAATAAACAAATATTGGAAATGCCGTAGCTCAAATGTCGTTTGAAAATTATGAAATCACTTTTTTTAAGAAAAATTTCACTTAAAACATTTTTTTTGTACGATGAGGTACGTTTAAGAGTTGAAGATAATACTTGATTTGCTGTTGCCCATTATATAACCACGTTATTCTTTGCAGAATTGTCGCACGTTTATGATATGTGCTGTTGGAGACTAGTTTTCTATCATACAGAGCACGGCAACAAACGATTCCACAAACTTTGATTGACAAATTCTATTAAAAAGGGTCAACACCTTCTACAAAAAATGTATGACCAGTTATGCTCGACCCAACTTTGAATTGTGAAACTTATCTGGTAACTCAGTCATTGAATTTTTTACTCAAATTAATTTTTCATGTAATTTTCCTGTTGTAGAAATCGTGCACGTCCGTGCATAATAATTACTCATTTAATAATTAAGATATTTGAATTTATAACACAGATTATTTTGATTTGCATAATTTTCATAAATAGTCACAAATGCCCAGACAATGTTTATTTAGTTTGAAATGTAAAATAAGCTCTACTTGAAACGGACTAAATTGATTTTAAAATGAAAAAAGTCAACATGAAATAAACTTTGCATCAGCTGATTAAATCATCAGCTGTTAGCATTTGTACATTTATGCAGGAAATTGGCCGTACCACAGGGTTGAAAAATAGTTGGTCTTTGGTGAAATCGTGTCAATCTGTCGAGAGCGACGTGAACTTTCAGTTATTTGAAGATTGGTTATAACACTTATTTATTTAACAGTCTTTGCCAGAACTAACTTTATATTTACAGAACTTTTAGAATAAAGAATGGCTACAAATTTTATTTTTATAAATATTCATGGCAACTTATATTTTCCGTTATTTTTTGGTCTGCACTTGGTACATTTGTGGCATGTTGCGTGGGTAGCAAAAAAACCGTTACAATATAGGACAGATTGTTGAAGAACAAATCAGTCATGCATAAATAAAAGCACTTGTTTGTTCAATGGGTGAGCAAGTCAAATTATGCGAAGCCCATAAATGGGTTTTGAAGTATATAAATAAGAGTCTGCTCGTATCAAGATACGACTTTCAATAAAAAATCATTTGGAAAACAGAAAGAAGTGTTTGGGTGGAAAGCTTGGTGGGAGTAGGTGTATACAGATTACTAGCCTGCGGTTAAATACCGTAATACAGGGGTTTTAAGAACACAGTATTTGATATAGACAAAATTAAATAGAAAAAGTACAAAATGGGTTAATTGAGTGGACGCGATAGGCAAAAGAGCAAATTTTAGTAGTACGGCTGTGTTTTTTAACATATGTATGTATGTATTTTCAAGATGAAAACTAACTTTTTGGTTCTAAGGGTGACCGACGCACTCCGTGGGCACCCTAAGGACAATATCTAAGAATAAAAAATAACATTTACGCCAAATTATTTAATCATTTCTGAATGCAATATAATTAAGAGCAATCCTTCACAAGTTCCATATGGATAATTTTCCGTAAAAAAACTACGGAGCTTCATGGCTGAAGTAAGTACCTGTTGTGCATTTACACCGACATTCTAGAATGCAACCAACGTCACCAGCCACGAATTGGATAGAGATAAAAAATGAGACAATTGAGCGGGTAAAAAAAGAATGCTAGAAAGCCAGTAGTCGACATAAAAGTATAATTGTAAAATTAAATAAATAAATGTGCATGTTTGAGTGCATGTAGGGGCAGGCAGGGCGACACAATGATATTTGCCTTATAAAATTAGTGGACATACAGACAGTGTACATGAATAAGTGCATATATACCATAGTAAATAAGGGAACAGAAATTCTGTTTTACAATATACGCCGTTAGTTTGAGGGTTATGTGTGGCAGTCTGCCGTTGGAGCTCTTCTATTTGCCAGCAAATTGATGATAAATAGCTTTTTTCTACACATACATATGTACGAGTATTTTTGCCGGCCTATAAGTTAATGGGCATTTCGTTCCAAACTTTACTTAGCAATTAAAAGAAGAAATATAATCAAATATGTTTACAGGCATTTTACTAATTATACCGATGAGAAGAGGATATCCGAATAGACAGGGTGTGTACGCTGATATTATGCTTATATTTGAATTCAAAATTAAATTCTGAATTAAAAATAGTTTCAGATGGATGGTGAGAATCATTAGTCAATGGAATTTACAGTACCCTAAATTACACTCGCTATTAGAAAATCGATCAGCTATGACCGCGAAAGCGGTGCCTATGCTAATAAAGAAGAATATTATAAAATCGCACTATCTAAGGAATTGTGTATGCTGCTGCAACAACAATAAACTTCACTAACTGACTGAATGCTTGTGCAGTTGCAACTCGCCGGAAAATGTTGAGAAAAAGCTTCGTTGCAGTTATAACGGTAATCGTAATCCTCTTTATGGACAAATATTTAAAATATTATCACCAAAGTCGTCTAACGGTGAATATTTCATATTAAAAATATCGAATAAAAAGGGTTTTATTGCAACATAATTGATCACCCTGTTAGCAAATGCTCCACCTCAAGGCTTTAGTTCGTAATAGTTTTGCAAATCCCTAGCTACGTCTGTATGCATGTAAAACGGTAGTTTACTGTACACAAAGTCAACAGACATTGCCTAGCACTAAAGAACTTTCTTCTTGTTATTTTCGTTTGGACAGACATCGAATGCGCTGTGACCCATTGGCAGTGGTGAGATAGATATTTAAAACTTAATAAAAGATTCATGCCATCCTGTGGGCAGGATAGCAAAGTCTTTTAGTAAAGGTGGCGCCAACGGAAGCGATTTACATGCAAAATAACAAATAGGTTTACTGCAAAGACAAGCCTGCGGATTCGCGGTTGCGACTGTGGTTCATTGAACTCAATACTTGCAGGTAAATATTGGTTATTTACTTAGTGTATTTATATAGATTTTAGGTTTATAAAAGCTTTCAACTCATCCAAAAACATAAAAATTAAAATAAAAAACTAGTTTTATTATTCTAATTTAGTATTAGCCTAATCCATGTCACCTTGACTGAGCCGGGCAAAATAAAAGGAAAGTGGCACATTGCAACGATAGTCATCGAATGACCCAGGCAATTCAAAACGATTGTATTCTTTAAAGTGCCAATTGAAAACAATGAGCTTGCAAAAAGTCTCGTTGCCTTGCAAAGAAAAAAATCCGAAAAAAGCACCGAACGACAAGCGCCCAACAAGCACTCAACCAATTGATTTCCAAAAGTGCTGGGACACAAGAAAAAGCAGAAGCAAGAAGGAAAAAATAAGTCCTCCATACGTTGCAAGTTGAAAGAACTCAAATCATGTATGTATGTCTATATGTATGTATTAGTAAGTCGAGTAAATGCTTTCTATAGATCGTTAGGCACTATATGCATACATAACCCCACTATTTTTGTATATAAAAGCAACATAAGAAAATATGCAAAACGTTTCGCAAAATCCAATGTGATTGTAAAATCGAGTATTATATACTATACATATCTACTTTTAGGCGTTTAACAGTAGCCAGCGTTATGAGAACTGTTTTATGTATATTTGAAGCGCAAAGGGTTGAGTGTGTGGCCGAAGGGTCAGAATGATAAGTAAGATAGTAAAGAAAACGAAAAAGAGTGGTAGAATAATTAGTTTGAATCGGAATATAGACTTCGTAGTTCGAATAATTAGACATATTTACAAATTTTCCAATAAAAATTTATCAACTGTTGCTTGGCACCCGGAGCATAGAAAGATAAGACTTGCTTTACTTTGCTTTGCTTTGCTTCGCCTCGATGTGGACGAACTCATACTACATCAAATGTCTGAAGTAAAGCGAAGCAAAAGTTGTGAGTGAATCAGTCATAACTGGCCAAGGACTGAAAACTTGGCAGTTTCCTTGAAATTTTTGGAGAACGCTACAACAGCAAACAAATTGCATCGTCGGAACGAGGCGAGCAAGAACGCGTTGCATACCCAAAATATCCACCAATATGATTCGAACAAACTAGCGAAAAATGTCGAGCACTCTTGCCACTTCTCTATCACCTGCTGAGGATTTTCAAGCACCATATCCTTTACTTTTTTAATATTTTCATCAGTTGAAGAGGTCGAAGTCGTCCAGAACGAGACATGTCTCAAACGATCTCTCGACTTTGAAAGCTTTGCACCGCTCGTAGGCTTGTGTTTTTGATAAAAGAAATCAGATCGATCACTACTAAATTAGAAAAATACATTTTTTTGAAATATCATTTACCCGGAGAATTTAATTACAATTTCCGAGTTGTCTTAATGTATACAAACACGCAGTCGTCTTGACAGTATTAGAATTTCAAGATAACAAATATACATACATATGTACATATATACTCCTTACAACATTTACTCTCACTAAAAAAAAAACCGAACTGATATATATATACATATGTACATATTAACAAGGTGTTTAGATTCGCACATACTATTTGCAATTTGAAAAATTTTCTCGATTTTTCATTTGGTCACCGACCGCATTTCCTTATGCCGCAAAATTACTTACCACGTGGATGTAAGCGTTCCGGCTTGAACCAGGCATCTGAAATATACATATTGATTTTTTTACTTATACTGACTAAAGTTAGTAGAAATGTATGTGTGTGTGTTGGAAACAATTAATTTAAGTATAAAGAAGGTGAGAGAAAAGAAATTCATATAACAACAAAGTAATAAAGGAAAGTGATTATAAGTATACATATGCATATATGTATTTTATATACATATACATATATTCACAAAATAGCGATATCATATTTAGTAATAATTGCTACACATTTCACCAATGAGATTTTATTTACTTTTACAACTCAACTATTTTCCTTCTAGTCAATAGTTGCTTGCTTAAGCTGCTTAAATTAAACTGTTTAATGTTGTTGTTGTAACAAAAACTATTATACAAGTATATAATATTTAACAAATATGGTAGTTGGGTTGAGATTGAAAATTAAATAGAAATTACGGTGGGAAGATCAAAGTTATAAACCTTTCACCAAGAAGATGAAGAAACATAAAATGAAAGAATGAAATGCTTGACGAAAAAGGAAAAAACCGCTAGCATTACGAGACGAATGGGGCATTAGTATGTGCACTAATTGTTGTTACACCATACACCATACTATTTAATGTAGGTTAGGTACTGGGAAAGGTGGGCTCATGGCTTATATACATTTATATATCCATATGTATGTATGTATATATGTATATAGAAAGATTAGTAGAATAGCTATGGAAGTGCAGCGCGTTGTGTGAAAGAGAACCGTTCGGCAAGCATATACATATGTATGTAATGTACAGGTATTGTATATGTATTAATGTAATGTAGGGATGTATGTGTGTAGTAAGTAGTTCTGAATGCACTTACGGGGATCTAAAAGTGAACAAATCAATGGATGTTGCTTGTAAATGCCATTCCGTGCAATTTCTCCATTCGAATCCATTTTTCAGCCGACGCGTTTATTCAAACTTCTACAGATTTAACTATTGAAATGTTTTTATTCTTTGTGTTTAAAATGTTAAAATAGAATTTGTAGCACAATTAAAAAAACATGAACACGCTAAAAAGTAGTACAAAAACGCATTTGTACAGGCACGAATAAAAAGGAAAATTTCCTCGACTGTCGACTGTCAATAATAGCAAAACAAAATTGTATTACGTCTGCCTTTTCGAATTTTTTCTACGTACTCAATTCTTTAAATTACATAAATTTTTACTTTGTCAGATTTTGAAAAAGTAAATACTGAATTTATTCACGTTTTTGTTGTTTTTGTATAAGATTATTTTCGAACGTCACCGTTTATCGGTTTGTACGCATTAAAAAAATAACAAAATATCCGCTATTAGCTTTCGCTGCACCAAATCGTCTCGCAAACTACCTCACTCTGAGCTGAGCTGCCAACACGCAAGTAACTGAATTATTCGCCTTTGTCCTGCCAAAAAGTTACCACTACCTGCTACTTATAACAACAATGAGCCCAGGAGAGGCCTGCGCATTGCCTGTGCGTCAAAAACGAATGACATACGCTTTGGAGACTTTCCAGATTCGACGTACTTTTCCTATTTTCTTCCGCGTTTATTTATTTATGCATATGTGTACATATGTATATGTTTTATACACTAATATGTGTCAAGACCCGGAGTCTGCCTCGGTTAATAACTTGGATAACCGCGAAAAGGCTGGGCATTTGAACTCAGCAGGGAAGTGAAAAAGCTTCCGGTTCGTTAGTGGTCTTGTTGTACTTAAGTTCGGTTCATTGGATGCTCGTGCAGTTTATGGGAGACGATTTGCCTGTTTATGTCTACAATATCGATTTTCAACTAGGGTATGTAGAGTTTTCGCTCTTATTACTTTTCTGCAATTGCATTTCTGTTATGATGGTCACAAGCAACAAATACGATTTTCTCAGTGGTGTGCAATGTGGTGAATAGTGGGCGACATGCGCTGCTCAAGAGGTGGATTATGCGCGTATGTTCGATATTTGGCACATGCTCAGTGTTTGGAAAACAGAGAAAATTCATATAAAAACTGGAGTTTAATGGAAAATATGTATTTTTATTCATTCATTGAGCTATAATAGCGTTTTCTAGTGCATCGAGTTGATTTTACTTAAAGTTTGGTTCTTTTTACTTTACTTAGAGTATATGTATGTATGACTAAATTAGGTATTTATTACAGCAGAAACTTGCCGGCGCCACACCCTTTTTAATGACAACAAATGACGAGTCAGAAACCCTGCCAAAAATTATGTCGTCTGGCGACAACCTGCTTAATAACAATTTGTCAGTAATATATTTATTATGCCTGAGAAATTAACTCACAATGCAAATAATTTTAAAAGTTTTATAATATTTTTAATTGTAATATTTTAAGTTAAAAAATAGACTTTATTGCAACGTTTTTGCAAATATTATTTAACTGAATTCTATCTTTTTTGGTTTAAATAGACTGAAAAAAACATAATCCAATGTTTTCATTAAATTATTTACATTTGTTTGTCTTTTTATTATTTATTAATATGTTCTATGAATATTTCGTTTAAAATTTTAACTGATAAAAATTATTTATTTTGTTTATTGTAAAATTTTTGAAAATATGTATTCAGCGCACTAATCGTGACTAAAATGTTTACTTTTAAAATTTTAATTAAATCAATTTAAATCTTTATATTAAATATACAATTGTATTATTCATTGATTTTATTATATTTACTTTTATTTATTCAATTATTGTTTAGTGTTTTTTGAGATTGTTTATTCTAACATTATAATAATTGTATGTAAAATTTCGATCTCTATTTAGTTGTTTTTTTACGAATTTCGAGTTTCATTTATATTTTTTTTGTAATTTAATTGTTTATTTAAGTTAATATTTTTCTTATTTATTATATGTTGAAAACCTTCATTCATTATATGAATCTTGCATTGCGATAAGCTAATTTTAGCCAGGGAGTATTTCTTTCCAATTCCGCCCAAAAGTGATTGACCAAAGCGAAGCTACTGAGGATCAATCAATCGATTACCAGCCCAACGCGATCTTTCACATACCAAGTGGCATCGAACTAAATGCATTTTCTGGCAGACAAAGAAAATTCCCGTGCTTTAAAAATAAAACCATTTACAATTAAAAAATGAGATAACAAAAACACATTCTTCCGATGGGTATACAATCAGACTGACGCTGAAGTTTATTTTAAGAACTCAAGTGAAGGCTAACAATGCCGAGTCTTATGTTATAAGGAAGCAATGTCAAGTTTAAAACAATTTTTCACAATAATACTTTAGTAATTGTTAAAATACTTTGCGAGCATTTTCTTCGAACTAAAAACTAAAGTTTTTTGAGTCCATTTTTAATAGAAAGACAAACAACTTCATAAAGAAACATATTGCTTAGTAACGGAGTTAAATAAGCAATTACTGCAGGACTACACACCCTGTATACCACTCAGATCATCATTAGCCAATATAAAAGACCAATAAACTTTGTGCCAGCAAAAATACACCGAAAAAGAGAGCCAACGATTTTTCAGTGTTTTGCAAATGCCCCTATACTTTTGGACTGTTTAATGGCCATTAAAATTTCGCTAACTTAATCGTATACCACTGCTTTTGCTATTCTACACATACACTTTTAATTCTGAATTCTGGTCATTAGTCAGACAATTGAAAGGAAAGCAGAAGATCAGTTAATACATAGTGCGCACATAACACATAATAACTAACAAGTTTGCCCAAGTCATCGTCATATTGCAGGAATGTATGAAATTATAAAATATGAGTACACAACTAACAATATAGACACGTATGTATGTAGTTGCTTATATGCGCCTATATACTGGCATGATATACTTACATATTGTGCGCTATTCTACAAAAGCTACGTATACAAGCACGCACACGTACGTAAGGTGTGCCATGGCCAGTAAGCGTAGCTGGAACAAAAGCATGATTATAACTCACGTAGAATATAAATTTTATATGTACCATATTTTGTGTAACATCATTTGCGAAATACATCATATAAGACAGTATGCCAACAACAAGTAGATGCACCTGTATATATGTACATACGTAGATATGTATATTTAAGGCTCTCTGTAGGCTTAGGCCGAACTCCTCTTCTAATTTCCTTATGCATCTTCTCATAGTCTATGTACCAAACACTACAAACAGAAGCAACGGAGCTATTACAAGATACATACATACTTATATGTATGTAAGTAGTTCTTCTTTAATTTCTATTGATTCATTCATAGTAGGCTTCGAGCTCAGAAATATCGCTTACGGAGCAGTACGAACGCGTAAGCTCACTTAGCCACGTCCAAATCTATTGCTAATCTGCCTTGCCTTCTATACTTATACGTATGTATGACGCGCAATCTACATACATATGTATAAGCACCGCTAATTTTACTTTACTGATTCATCTAAAGCTTTTACATATTACATTACCCACATTCATTTGGTGGCAATGAATAGAAGGATCTATTTAAGTATATACTTATGTACATATATGCAATTACACATGTGATATTAAGTAGCATGATGAAATCAATGAATATGCACTGATTAGTTACTTATGTATGTATGTAAGTGCATAAAACATAGTAATATGAAAATCTTAAAACGAAACCAACTGGACCGAATGAATGGCATGGTTGTGCGTGTTGCCGTGCAGACAGCCTACATTTAGCCGGCCGCCTTTAAGCCCGCTCATGACTGCTTGTGAAAGGCAGTGCCAACCGACTGAGAAAAGAAACGTAAAAAGCAATATATAAAAAAAACTAAAATGAAAACAAAAAATTAAAATAAAATAAAATAAGAAAATATTAAGTGAGTCATATGCCGGCGACGGTTTTGCTCAATCGGCATTACTATGCAAATGACAATAAAACTTGCGCAATGACTGGCAATGGCAATGCCGGAATGGTAAATAGCGGGTGATAAAATCATAAAATATACAAAAACATGTCTAATTAATACATATAAAAATATCGAAAATTGCAGTTTTTTGCGTTTGCCGGTCGGCACCTGACTTTAACCTTGCTGCTCCCACATTGCATGTGTGAAGTATGTCAATGCAAAGAAAATACTGGCAAAAGAAATTGCAATTTCTTTGCGTATCTGGTTCTTCCTTAATGGCATTGGTTAATTCCGGAGGGATAAGTGCGAATACAACTGGTTAGAAACATATGACATCATTTCTGCAAATGAGTTAACACTACACACGACACACATACATATGTATATGATGAATTGGATGTCTGTGTTGCCGAAAACGTGGCTGAAGCAGCGTACACTATGCAAAACGCAAAGTAGCTGACTAAATTTAAATGAAATTATCAATTAAACAAATATGTATGAATCGATACAAAAATATGTGTAAATTGTGTATATAAATTAACACAGGATACTTATACTAACGCAATCATTAAAAATGGGTGACTCACAAAATTGTTATTTAAAGAACAAAATATGTCTCTAAAAAATATGCAATTTTTTCAGTTTTCACTATTCATAAACACAAGATAAGCGAACAATCTAATTAGAATATTAAAGGTTACTCACCCAATCCATATTTGTAGAATATTTCTTCGACGGAGACAATCTTTGGTTGATCCAACTGTTGATGGGATGGTTTGTTCTCCTTTGGAGGAACTGGCGGCGCTGTTTTAGGTTTGACTACTTCAGTTGTATCTTTGTTGCTTGTTGTCGGAGCGAGCGGCTTAGCAGCGATGTTCTCACTAACTGCGGCTGGCTTAGGTGCAGCTGCAGCTGTAGCACTTGCTACGGGTAAAGTTGCTGAAAATGTACTAGTGTTGCCAGTTTCTTTAATTTCCTCGACTTGTGAGTGTTTGGGTTGAGAAAATAGTGATGTGGCTTCCTCTTCCGCGTCTAAATCAGTGACAGGCACTGAGACGGGTGTGGTTTTAACTTCAATTGCCGGTTTAGTCATTTCTGGTTTAACTTGAAAGTCTGGCGTTGAAGTACGCTCGTCTTTGAAATCACCAAGCAAATCTTCAGAAGATATAAATTTGTCATTATCCTGTTCTTTTAATGCAGCAGTTACTGGATTCTTCTTTGCCGGCGACGGATTGCATGACAAAGAAGGCGAATCCGTATCTGAATCTTTGTTGGAAGCCGATGCAGAATTCGAAGGTTTTCCAATTACAAGATCATCATCATATAGCGTTGTAGTTGTTGATGCAGGAGCTGCTGGTGCAGTTGGTGCAAAGTGTGTCTCAAAATCTTCTTCGAATGGTTGCAATGGAGCATGTTTTTCAGCCGCATCGCCGACACTGAAATTTAGCAAATCAGCTTCATTAACAGCATGTTCAGCAGGTTTGTTTGGTATAACCGGAACTGTTGTAGGTGCTGATACCTCAACGGTTTGTTTGTTTATGTCACCGGCACCACTAAATAACCCACGTTCAGCGTTCATAAAATCGTGTACGCCCTGCTTCGTATCTTGCTGCAGTTGTGATCCAAAGGAGTGTAAATCCTTGGATGCATTGGTCAGAAAATCATCAAAATCGTTAGTGTGTTGTGCGAACTTGGCATCTAACTGCTCCTGCGCTTCCTTTGCACCGGCAGACATACGCTGTACGAATGCTTGAGGGTCAACATGTTCAAAATCAATGTCCTTTTGCTCGTTGGCGAAGTAGTGTTCTGTGTGTGAGTTATCATCTTGTGCGCCCGTCGAAGCACGTCCACCGCCTCCACTTAACAAATCATATGTTGCATTTGTTGCTTGCTTAGCTGCATCTGCAGTATGAGAAAACACATCCTCTGCCGTAGCAGCTGCTTCCTTCTTTAAATCGGCAAAATTAAAATCCATTTTGTTTAAATAAAATTTGGATTGATTTCAATTTAAACCACTAACAGCTTGCCGTTAACTACTTTCAAACTATCAATTCAATTTTTTCTCCAATCTTTTGATTTTAGACGTAGATATTCGAATTTTCCCCAATGGAAAACTTTTTACCTTCTTATTAGTCAGACTTTTGCGTTCCAGAATTGTTTCTAATTATCACAATTTTACTTCATTTGTTTTGTTTTTGACACACTGAGACAATTCTGTGCGTGCCACTTTAATCAGTTTTTTATATTTTCACTGCAAATCAATTTGTTTTTTCTTACTAGCTCACGGTATAAATTTTTCTCCAGCTCACTCGCCCCAGCGTTGTTGCAATTTCAAGAACAAACTGCAAATGAAACACAAATGTAGAGGAAGTACATAAGATTTCTTGCAACCGGGGTGCTCTTTACTGCCCACTGGCGATGACACTCTTGTTGCTTTCTCGCTTTAACTCGTTTTTCCAAAAAGTTTGTGTCTTCCTCTCCAGTAGCGCAGTCGGTCAATTGGAATAAATTTCTTTTACTATTTGTATATTTACCTCTTATGCAGGTGAAATCTAAAGCGCTCAGTTTTGGCACTCTATACTTCTTAAATGAATGAAATTGTTTATTTAAACAAAGCTGAAAATGTTCGTTTACGAGATATTTTAAACATTTCCAAAACTTTTTTGTGTGAACAAAAGCTTTTCTTACGCGTTTCCTTTTTGTTTCCGAATTTCATGGAAAAATTATACTCAGCTGTTTGGAAACCAGTGTGGTAAAGCGTTTTTCTGGCTAAACTTATATTTCCAATTAGCCAAATAGAATTGGTTCAATTCCAAATTCGAAGGTCACTTCTTCGTGGAATTTGAATAGTTCTTTTTTGCAACATTCTTTGAATTGAATTGAATTTAATAAGTAGTCTTTTTTTACTTAGGCTTTTTATTCACATAAATCAAACCTAATCGAAGTACAGAGCTAGATTAAAAAAAAAAAAGAATTGCACTGTTTTACTATGGCCTGCATCCCCATTCTTCAATCTGAACAGGAAGGTGTCAATTGAATATTTTAATGTAGGAATGGAGATTTTAAATATTTTTTGATCCCTTATGCCAAAGACAGACATGTATTAAATATTGTAGTATGCTAAGGAAAACATTTGAGGGTTAACTGAATTTTGATTTTTTGTTCCAATGAAAATGTTGTTCTGTACTTCAATAGAGTTGAAGGAAACATTATGTATGTCTTGAGTATTAAGTGATTGCGTAATATCTCAAGAAAGTTGTGTCAAAATTTCAGTCGATTGGAGCAAAATCGACGATGTTTTGACTATTATTATCCTGGAGTTACAGTAGATTTCAAAACTTTAAAGCGTTTTCTCCACAACTCATGTTTTCAAAATAGATGCTCCTCATACTGCAAAATTACTGCACCAATGCCTTTGGCGACGCAGAGTTATTTCTAAACCTACTAATATTTTTTATTATGAAATAACATATTACCAGATTTTTTCGCGAAATATCACGGGTTTCCT
Source organism: Bactrocera tryoni (assembly GCF_016617805.1). Classification (NCBI taxonomy): domain Eukaryota; kingdom Metazoa; phylum Arthropoda; class Insecta; order Diptera; family Tephritidae; genus Bactrocera; species Bactrocera tryoni. Next base: position 33,160,012 of record NC_052500.1, on the reverse strand, counting down.
TCAAAGTGTTCCAAAACAATTACCTAATGAATGAACCTCGGTTTTCTGAAACATCTAATTATTGCTGCTTTAGCTAATTTTTCTAAATTTCTTCGTAATTATACATAACTTTATATATATCATACTTTTTATAAAAGAAAGCTTTTAACTAACTTTTTTTAATAAAGGGATTTTAACTGTGTCGCTACAAAAAATTCTCAAAAATATAGCCGGTTTAGCCAAGTTAACAAGTTAACACTGGATATATAAAAGTATCTAAATCTCTTTTATTTTCAAGCAATTTGTGGGATATATTTGATTGTTGGATATAAATATTTCTTTCATTTATCGGTTATTTCTATAATATTAATATCAGCTCATGAATGTTTAGTTTTTAAAAACATAGTATTTATAATAACGTGATTACTTAGAGGAGAGTTATTGTATCGACTTTTCCATAAAATTTCACAATCATATAATTGCAATATGCTATGTAGCCGTTATTGGTTCGCAGTCCCACTCATGTCAAAATATTGTTTTTCTATGTAGGCTGTTTTTACTTTAAACGAATTTCAATCCTCCCTATTGTTTGCAACTTGGAAGCACTGATAGCGTCGTAAATTTGTTTATATAGTTTTTGCATTCACACTCATTAGTAGAACCGTTATACCGTAGATATATTTCTACGTTCTCTGATTTGTGTGAAAGCGAAAATGCGGAGATGCAATAATGGAAAGGAAGCATTGAAATATTGGAATAAATTAGAATTAGTGTTAAGAAGAAGGCAGAATGGGTAACTCATACGGTGACAATAGTGGAGTTGTTCAAGAACATCAGCAAAATAGTGATTTTGTTAATTATTGCAACAAAATGCAAGGAAACTTAGTGGCGGATATGCCCAATTGTGGTAGTGGAGATCTGCGTGCACGTAAAAATGGTTTCAAGGTCAATGAGACAGAAGCGAATCCTGCTAATGGTTGCGTGAAGGTAGAGTACAAAAGTAACCTGTATTTATTGAGAAGTTCATGTTGATTTCAAATGGTTTTTGCCCTCATTATGGTGTTAATATCGTAGAAATCGGCAAAAGTTAAAGTTTTTAAATTGAGTGAAGTATTTGTGCAGACTGTTGCGTACATGTGAGCAGTAATTGATCTACCTGAGAGTGTGTGCTGTGTGATATGCGAGCCGTTGATTTCTTTGCTCACTTGTGAAGCGATAAAATACTATAGATAAAGCTGGAATTTTGGTGGCCAAATTGTGTAAATATGCACGCTTTTACATGTGCTGGAATAATGACGTGATATTGCCTTGTATGTTTGCACATACTTATGTATGTATGTCACGCCCTTCTCTGCTATTCCGAAATTGTGAATTTAAAAAGGCAGGCAAATGAATAAAATGTGTAAAAGTGTTAATTATCTTTTATAATTGTTTTAGAAATTTTTTATGTCTCAGTATATACAGTAATAAACCTTTTCTTTGTTTACATACATATACTCACCTCTAGAAAATCTTAGGGTGTTGTGTTACACTTTTTTTGCTACTTTCATGGTAATCAGGGTGTTGTGTTAGCATTTAAACTACATATAAATTTTAAATTTTGATGACCGAGACTTTAAAAGATATTAAATAATGCAAGTGTTTACGTTATTTAAGTGATTATATTGAATTACTTTGCATATCTGTTCAATTTTATTGGGATATTAGTTGTTGTTTAATGTTAAATCAGTTATGTTTTTTTTTTGTAGGAATTTTTAAACACGCTTCAAGTATTTCCAAATTTTTGCATGCAGTAGGATACAATCCTGGGTGGTAATTTGTCGTTTGACATATACAAATTGACAACTCGTTAGCTGTTATAGGAAAACATCAATTGGAAATTGAGTTTGAAATGAAAGATATGTCGAAGTTTTTAATAAGAATACATATTAGTGTTAATAATAAAGTTTATATTAAAAATTGTAGAGCCTTTTTATTGCTACGAAAATTCACAACCCGACGTTTTAAAATACTTTTTATAAGAATTAGAACATATTTTTCTTTTAAGAATTTTTAATAGGCAGGCAGCCAGCCCTCATTTTCGGCACATCAAATTTTTGAGCATTTCACATAGGTAACTACCTCCCCCTTCTAAAATAAAATTTAATATATTTAATAGAATTGTAGGATTTTGGATGCATCTATTGTGAGGGCTTAGAAATCTTTATTAATTATTAAATTATTTTGTGCAATATTTTTATTAAATTTTATGTAAATTATTAATTATTTTTATTTTAAGTTGAAAAGGTGAAAATAGGCCTACCGGAGAACCGAACACCTAAAAAAAGTCTGTAACGCGCTTTATTGCAAACCTCTGGGGTGGTGTGGAAAATGCAAAACTTAAATATTCAAAAATAAATTATCAAAAATAGTATATGGATGAGAATTAGAACGATGTATTAAAAATTCAGCTTCAAATGCCTAAATATCTTCTTTCCAAATTAAAATTATTGGTAATAATATTTCAAAAACTTACGAATACAAACCGTTTTATGTTTTCTGTCTGTCAATTGAAAACAAATACATTCAGAAGAAAACTCACCACCGAGAAATCTAAGAACAGGGCTGCTTTTTATTAATAAGAACTCACTACATAAAGAATATCTAACTATCAGTAAATGATATTTTTATGGGCGAAACATGATACATTATGGCGTTTAAATCAAATATTAGTAAATATATGTCATTAATAAATAATTTCCTTTTATATTAAGCAACAATATTTATAGTTTTGTTATTTAATAGCATAAATTTGCTAAGTATTTACTGCCTCGATATATACAGCACTGCGTTGCTACCTCTGAAAATCCAAGATGGCCGTTATTCACCCCTCAGAAAGCTACCACGGAAAGGTTATCTACTGTATATACTGTGGTTTATGTGTTTTTATGCAGTGAACTTCTTTGAGAATTCAAAAATGCATGACATTCGCCCTTTTTGTTGTTTGCCGCTTTCCAATGTCCCATATTGGAATGCAAATGTTTTGACATTTTCTTTTTTTTTCGTTTGCCTTTCTTTCTTGCTTGAAAAGGAAACATCACAAATATTTTGAAAATGTCTTGATCTTTTCTAGGAATCGTTAGAAAACTATAGAAACCTGTAAGAAACTATCGCGTTTTTAGTGGTGTTGGTTAGAAATAAATTTTATATTCTTACGCATTGTAAAATTTATCTTTGTATTCAGCTGTTATCAGTAGATTGACGCTTTTGCGATAAGTAAACTTGTTGAGTAATAATTTGTCTCTTTTTTCGTGTGACTCATGCAATTAAAAAACTGCAATTTAACCCCCGGATTTTATTTTGTACTTTTTATTAACACTAATGCTGCAGATGTATTGACATATTTGAATATCTTTGACCAAACTAACCGTGAAACTAATTGTGTTGTTATCACCTTGTGAACCACATTCATTTAATCAATTACTGTTGATTATACTTAAATGATGTTATTGATAACTGAAAAATGTAGGTGATTCCTGCACTTTTAATCATTTCCTTGAAAAATATATCAAAATTAAGCTGCACTTAACTTTTGTGGTCTTCTTGATTCCACAACAATAACACATAATGACTAATTTTGAGTAACATATACTGGTGGTCACATAATTAAGAGCAAAATAAAGTTAAAAAATCATGCGTTTCAGTACAAAGTTTTTGTCATTTAGTTCTCGTTTGGGACTCGGTATAAATTACAATGGTAAGTAATGACACTGTAAAAAGGGTAGCACTAGTTTGAGCGATAAAGCACTAAAACTTTTACTGAAATTCTGTGGCTTGCTGAATTTCTTGCATTTGGGTGTTTTGCCGCTTAGTTACATACTTTTTTTTTTTTATTGAAATCTCAATATTTTAACACAAAAACTTGCAGCAAAGTTTGTGATTCTTTATATACTAACTAAATCTTCAAATTGAAATAACAAAACTTTTAAACGTTGGTCGTAAAAAGAGTTGTTGGAGAACTGTTAAAAATTACTATTTACAAATTCTTGGAGGAAAAGTGTCCTTTAGAGCGTAGCAATGGAGCATTCGTTCGCAAAATCAGTGGTTTACACTGCTTTGATTCATTAATGTTTTGATCAAATGGAAAGAAAAATTGTAAACCATTTTTTGTAATAAAAATAAGTATTCCTAATTATGTGATCACCAGTATACATATATGTACTTATGTACATATTTACATGTCCAATACATATGTAGCACATAAATTATGACGACTCCATCAAGTTAAATATCAGAGTTAATTTTGTAGGTAAATTAATTTTAAGGTTATGAAATTTAATAATAATTAGAAAATTGGAATTTTTTTTTTAGAATTGCTCCACTAACTCTACGACTTGTCAACAAGCGAAAGGCAAAGTATGCCCTAACAGTAGTGAAGCGTTGTTTACGCCAGCGAAAAAATTAAAAGAATTGGCTGACGAGCACACCACCAAGACGTCATTCGAGGAAGTACCGCTTCATACTGCCTGCCTCACATATCTGGGCTTCTATTTGCTTATGATACTCGGCTATATAAACCAGTTGCTTTTCGTGCCGAAGGTTGCAAAAGAAGAAAATCGTGAGGGCTACGTAACACTCTATGATGCCTTTGAGAGTTTCTACTCGCGTTATGTATACCGACGTGTGCGCGATTGTTGGAATCGTCCCATATGCAGTGTACCTGGTGATGAGGTAACACTCAAGGATCGTGTAACGAAGGATTATGGCTGGAGTTTTCAGTTTACTGGCACTGAAACACGTTGTTTAAACCTGGGTTCATACAACTATTTGGGTTTTGCCGATGCGAAAGGTCCCTGCGCAGAACAATCTGAAAATACTGCACGCGAAATGGGTTTAGCTTTGACATCGTCACGTGTAGAGTTGGGTACAACACAACTGCATTTGGATTTGGAACGATTGACCGCACGTTATTTGGGTGTAGAAGATGCGATCGTATTTGGCATGGGATTTGCGACAAATGCGCTGAATTTACCAGCACTCATTTCGCCGGGTTGTTTGGTGTTGAGCGATGAAAAGAATCACGCTTCGATTATTTTGGGTTTGCGGCTATCTGGCGCTACCACCAAAGTGTTTAAGCATAATAACATGCCCGACTTAGAACGTGTCTTGCGCCACAATGTGGTGCATGGCAATCCGAAAGCAGGTGGTAAACCATGGAAGAAGATCTTGATTTTGGTGGAAGGTGTTTTCAGTATGGAGGGTTCCATTGTGCGCTTACCAGAGATTATTGCTTTGAAGAAAAAGTATAAAGCTTACTTGTACTTGGATGAAGCACACAGCATTGGCGCAATGGGTCCGAATGGCGGTGGTGCCGTGGATTATTTCGGCGTGGATCCTAACGATGTCGACATATTGATGGGTACCTTCACGAAAAGTTTCGGTAGTGCTGGTGGCTATATTGCCGGTTCAAAGGTAAGCACACTCGTGTGTGTGCCATTGTAGGTGTTTCGTGTTTGCTAAGCCTGCATTGTTTGCGTTATTGTTTTTACAGCGTTTAATCGACTATTTGCGCACAAACAGTCATGCACATTGCTATGCCAGTAGCATGTCACCGCCAATTGCCCAGCAGATCTACACTTCGATGAGTATGATAATGGGTTTGGATGGCACCGATACCGGGCGTCAGAAGATTAACCAGCTGGCGCGTAATACACGCTATTTCCGTCGGCGCTTAGCACAAATGGGTGTAATTACCTACGGGCATGAGGACTCGCCGGTAGTGCCCATGTTGGTTTACCTATTTTCAAAAATCGGGTAAGTTTCGACTACATTTTTGCGTGCTGTGCATTGCCATAATTAACCGATTTGTGATATATCTTTACAGTGCCGTTGTACGCACATTAACAACACGCCACATCGCTGTCGTAGGTGTTGGTTTCCCGGCGACGCCAATCATGGAGGGGCGTATACGCTACTGTCTATCGGCAGCACATACCAAAGAACAATTAGACTATGCACTAGATGTCATTGACGAGATCAGTGATACCCTGGGCTTAAAGTACTCGCGGAAACCTCGCGAACCCAATCCAATTGAGTATTGAATAAGCACAACCCCCGCAAACGAAACTCGCAAACAAAGCGCAGATATCCACATAGTGCTTCTAAAGTGCGTCATGATATTTGTGTGTGTATTTAAGTGTCACTAATAAAGCAGACACATAGTTTTCCCCAACCGTTAACCTAAAAAGTATATATGTAGTTGTATTTAGTAGCTTTTGCTGCATACAAGCTGAATATCTGCACCAATGTTAAATTTACATAAACATTTTCAATATGCAAACAATGCATTACTCTAATATAAATAGAAAATAAATCACAGTTAACAGTTTTACAGTTAATTGCAATTGATCACTGTTTAAATACTGAAAGCGCAAATACGGACGTATTTTGTTCGTATGTATTGTCGATCCGGTTCAAAAATGTAAATGATAAATAAACAAATCGGCTGGCAACATTTGTGATTGGATTATAGAATAGAGTATGAAACATTTTCGATAAAATTCTTCTATTTATGAATTGTTACTTGATAGTACTGTAACGTTAGCATTTATTTATATATATTATCAATAAATATTTACGCGTACAAATGCTGGTCCAGTCCACTGCTGTTGCTGTCAACATTACAATAATTACAATAACTACATTGAACCACGCTATTCATAATGCTAGAGTGGCAAAGTTTATTATTGCCATTTTATATATTGCAAGTATTTTGTGCTAATTTTTATGAAGCAATGTCGTTTTGTGTATAATATTGCATGATTATTTATGTATTTTATTTCATTTGTATTTTTAGTTTACTCTTAATTAAACTACTTATAATGAAATAATTATAATAAAGTCGAACAATCAACAAAGTATCCTCAACCAAAGTAATATAATATACATGTTACAATGATGTGTCTAATATTTGAATTATTCTCTGTTTTCCCAAAGCTCTGCCCTAAGTATTGACTTGTGATGAAGGAAGTAGTGAACACAGAAATACACATATCCTTTATAGAGTATTAACAAGAAGTTGTACCGAAGCTATAATACCCTTCACAAAAACAAAATATTCCATGCGAGACTGGATTATGATCGCTCAGTTTGTATGGCAGTTATATGTTTTAGTTATCCGATCTAAAGAATTTGTTCGAATATTGTACGGTTGCAGTGAGGAATATTGCATAGAAGATTTCGTTGTTGTAGGTTCCGATATACAGTTATGTGAAAAAGAACAAGGACAGGGATGCATAAAAACAAAACAAGAATAAAATTGTAGTAAGTCATGAAAATTTCCGCCAGTTAACGGCATTTTTTTACTCCTTATTTATAAATACAGATTCCGTTACCGAAAGCATAGTATTTGCACACATTTCGTAAAAAGCCATTTTGCTCTTAACAAAGTCCGCAAGCAGTTGTGCGATTTAATAAGGACAGCGTGCTATTTAAAATCAGTAGCAAAAATAGTTTTACTGAAATGTGTTTTTTTGCAGAGATAAGGCAAGAATAATACTTTTGGTTTTAATACCAATCAATTTAGACCTGGTTTTTCTTTTTATTGTATCGATATGGGAAAGGATAAGCACTGCGATTCGAAAACTAGAGAACATATTAAATATTTAGTGAAGCAAGGAAATTCGTATAGAAAAGTACGAGTTTGCTATGCTAAAAAAAAATCAATTCATTTCGTCAAAACTTACAAAATGTGATTTGAATATTGATGTTGATCCATCAACTAACCGCAAAGTACTTATAAAGGAAAATATGAAAGACCGAAGTACGAGAAAAGGGTTTATGTTGCAAAAAATGAACATGCAACAAAAACTTAAGTTTGCCGAAGGACATGTTCTTTGGCCTAAAGAAAAATGACGTAATTTGAGGTATTCATTATGTAAGAGGACCGAATATTGCTGCCTATAACCCTAAGTATACGATAAAGACCGCTAAACATGTTGGTGGAAACATTATGGTATGGGGATCGTTTTCATGGTCTGGGGTCACTGCATAGGATACAGGTCCCCTGAAGGTAACCGATTATGTGGCAATACTACAAGAATTTACGCTACAGTACGCTGAAGACAATATGCCACTTAGGTGGATATTAAGCAGGACAACGACCCTAAAAACACGGCTAAGTGTATGAAAGAGTGGTTTAGGGTCAAAAATGGAGTGGTCACCGCAGTCCTTGGATCTAAAATCCATTGAAAATTTGTGGTATACAGTGAAAGTTTCGTTAATAGAAAAGTGTCCAAGTAATAATGAAGAGTTTTTTCAACAAATTAAAATTTCATTGAATGCAGTTCCAGTTTCCGTCTGCCGAAACATACTTAATTCTATGCCAAAGCGGTGTTGATCAATTTTAAATAACGAGGGATTTTTAACAAACTAATTAGTAAACTAATAAGTAATTAATATCATCACTTCTGAATGAAAACCAGTTACTTTTTTTACTTAATATTGTATTTTTTTAATAAATCACGAAGTGTCCTTATTTTTTTACATGCTAATATCGTGAATTTGAAAACAAATGAAAATAAAATACAAAAAAAAGCAAAACATGGGTAAAACTGTAAAAAAAAAATATTTTTAATTTGTTCTCAATAAATTTGATTAGTTAATTGCTGGACAAAAGTCACCGTCATTTGGTATTAACAATGTTTGAAGAGAGGTCAGGCCCATAAAACATTAAAAATACAAAAGTTTAAAAACATAAAAGTCTTTATTTTAAATGAAATTGTACAAAAAAAAAATTTAAAAACTTTACATATTTCCTATGGACAAAAGTCACCGTCACATTATTTAAAATTTCATTATAGGCGAAAAAAACATATTTTATATTTTGTTATATGTTTACCGTTATTTTTAATAACTTCTTGTAAACGTTTCTGCATTAAATGAACTACTTTTTTCGTAACATTTGATTTAACTTTCTTCCATTAATCAAGAAGTATTTGCTTAGACCATTTTTTTGATGAGACATGGTGTTCTCGAACGTCAATCCAAGTGGTCCCATTAATGTTCGATCGAGGGACTAAGGTAGAGTCGAACAATTTTTGCGGTATGGTTGGTGTCGTTGTAATGTTGAAAGTGGTAGTCGTTCTCTATTCCAAATTTTTGAACGTTTTTTAATTTTTAATTTTCTTTAAGAAGATTCTGACCTACCATCTACACCAAAACTCCAGCATCCCCGTGTTTTACTGTTGGAGGATGGAGTCATGTGTAGAAGTTCACGCAAGTGAGGAAAGTCCTCTGGTCGCCATTCACTTGGGAGTGGCCAGAAACGATTCTTTTACATATGCTCACGACTTCCGGTCTTTGACCAAGTATCCTCTGGGTAGCTTAAGAACATCCGTTCGAAGGCGAGCTAAAGTGAGAAGGCGAAACATTCCCTACAAGGGTTGTGCGCCGGGCTTGGGACCCGCCACGTAAAAAAACACCCCCAATGAAAACGTTGAAACAGCCTCGGATGAGAGACCCCCCTTTTGATGACGACCATGGCAAATGAAACAAGGACTACGAATTGAGGGCATGCACGTGGAATGTCCGACCCCTTAATTGGGAAGGTGCCGCTGCCCAGCTGGTTGATGTCCTCGTGAAAATAAAGGCTGACATCACCGTCGTCCAAGAAATGCGATGGACGGGACAAGGACGGAGGCGAGTAGGTCCTTGTGGCATTTACTACAGTAGCCATATAAAGGAGCACAAGTTTGGTGTAAGCCGAGTACTATCATTCACTCCGGTGGATGAACGTTAAGCCACAATCCGCATCAAAGAAAGGTTCTTCAACATATCGCTGATTTGTGCCCACGCCCCGACGGAAGAGAAGGACGATGTAACCAAAGATACCTTCAATGAGTGCTTGGAGCGCACCTATGAGAGCTGCCCCCGCCGTGATATCAAAATCGTGTTTGACGATTTTAACGCCAGGGTGGGCAAAGACGGTATCTTTGGCACTACGGTCGGTAAATTCAGCCTCCGACTTCGCCGGGGCCCGAAATATGGTTATTTGTAGTACTAGATTCCAGCACAAGAAAATACATCCAGCTACCCGGCTGTCTCCGGATCGAGAAGCCACCAACCAGATCGATAATGTTGTGATTGACGGAAGACACGTCCCCAGTGTTCTAGACGTGCGTACGCTCCGAGGTCCTAACATCGACACGGACCACGATCTTGTTGCAGCCTAGATTCGCACCCGCCTCTGTGCAGCAAAAAACGCACGTCAACGAACACAAAGAAGGTTCGACGTCGAAAAGCTGCAATCACAAAAGATAGTCGAGCGATTTTCTACTAGGCGTACACTCCTGCTCTCTGGGAGTACTCGTCAACAACTCGGTATAAGGGAACTGTGCGACGCCATTTCAAACTCCATACGTACAGCTTCAACCGAAACCATCGGTTTTCGGAAAATGCAAAAGAACAGCAGGTACGACGAGGAGTGCCGTGTCGCAGCGGAGAGAAAACAGACTGCCTACCTCGCAACGTTACGATCGACCACAACACGTGCGGGATGGGATAGATACCGAGAGTTGAAGAGGGAAGCGAGATGCATTTGCAGACAGAAAAAGAAAGAGGTCGAAATGCGTGAGTATGAAGAGCTTGACAAGCTGGCCGACAGGGGTTATGGTCGAAAAATGTATCGAAAAATTCGGCAGCTAACAGAAGGTTTCAAGACCGGAGCATACTCTTGTACAACCCCTAAAGGTGATCTAGTGACCGATGCCCAGAGCATATTTAAATTATGGAGGGAACACTTTTCCAGCCTGCTGAATGGCAGTGAACGCACAACGCCAGGAGAAGGCGAACTCGATTCAACAGTCGATGACGATGCCCGACCATGAAGAAGTTCGAATAGCAATTGCCCACCTGAAGAACAACAAAGCGGCGGGGGCCGACGGATTGCCGGCCGAGCTATTCAAACACGGAGGCGAAGAACTGATAAGGAGCATGCATCAGCTTCTTTGTAAAATATGGTCGGACGAAAGCATGCCCAACGATTGGAATTTAAGTGTGCTATGCCCAATCCATAAAAAAGGTGACCCCACAATTTGCGCCAGCTACCGTGGGATTAGCCTCCTCAACATCGCATATAAGGTTCTATCGAGCGTATTGTGTGAAAGATTAAAGTCCACCGTCAACAAACTGATTGGACCTTATCAATGTGGCTTTAGACCTGGAAAATCAACCGACCAGATATTCACCATGCGCCAAATCTTGGAAAAGACCCATGAAAGAAGAATCGACACACTCTACCTCTTCTTCGTTTTCAAGGCTGCTTTCGACAGCACGAAAAGGAGCTGCTTTTATGCCGCGATGTCTGAATTTGGTATCCCCGCAAAACTAATACGGCTGTGTAAACTGACGTTGAGCAACATCAAAAGCTCCGTCAGGATCGGGAAGGACCTCTCCGAGCCGTTCGATACCAAACGAGGTTTCAGACAAGGCGACTCTCTATCGTGCGACTTCTTCAATCTGCTGCTGGAGAAAATAATTCGAGCTGCAGAACTTAATCGAGCAGGTAAGTATTTTATAAGAGCGTACTGCTGCTGGCGTATGCCGATAATATTGATATCATTGGCCTCAACACCCGCGTTAGTTCTTCTTTCTCCACAATAAATAAAGAACAAAGTAAATGGATGTGGCAGTGAACGAGGGCAAGACGAAATATCTCCTGTCATCAAACAAACAGTCGTCGCACTCGCGACTTGGCACTCGCGTCACTGTTCACAGTCATAACTTTGAAGTTGAAGATAGTTTCGTATATTTGGGAACCAGTATAAACACCACCAACAATGTCAGCCCGCGAAATCCAACGCAGGATAACTCTTGCCAACAGGTGCTACTTCGGACTGAGTAGGCAATTGAGAAGTCAAGTCTTCTCTCGACGAATGAAAACCAAACTCTATAAGTCACTCATTATTCCCGACCTGCTATATGGTGCAGAGACTTGGAGAGTTTTCGAGAGAAAAGTTCTGCGAAAGATTTATGGTCCTTTGCGCATTGGTCACGGCGAATATCGCATTCGATGGAACGATGAGCTGTACAGGACGACATTGACATACGAGTAGTTCAGCGAATTAAAAGACAGCGGCTATGCTGGCTATGTTGTCCGAATGGACGAAAACACACCAGCTCTGAAAGTATTCGACGCAGTACCCGCCGGGGGAAGCAGAGAAAGAGGAAGACCTCACGTTTGAACACATACCATCAATTCCGTCGCCTGATGTAAATATCGTACGATTATTCGCATATGAGGTGAAGAAAATTCCATTCGGTGGTTGAGGAAGTTCCGAGATATAGAGGGGGAGGACACCACCCCATCAATCTGTGTATAAAGTGAGTTATTAGGTGTGCAAATGGGTCCACATGATATTTCATTCAACATTTAAAGAAATATCTGCATTCAAGACCTTGAGTAACTTAAATCTCCAGTAATCTACAAGATATGCCGAACAATTCACTGAAGATGTGAAATCCACTTTTAGAATTGCCGTTCATTAAAATATTTAGCTACAACAAAAGTGCTGTATGTGGTATAAAGCAGTGTCGAGCTAAAGACAGAGGTGAAGTGCTAGACCGCAGCGGATCTCCGAATTATCCCCAGCTTGATGATATTGGATCGGGAGTATCATTTCTTGCACGTTTATCGATCATAATCAGTTTCCAGCGAGCGAAATAGCTCGATAATGGGACTAAATACTTTTTGTTTGGTTTTCAAAATGCAGTATTGCCGCTCTAATATGGGAGAGAATACTCTCTTCTCTTCTTTTAAACTAAAATAAAGAGATCCCGCGTAAATTTAGACAATATTTCTAGTATGTTCGTCTGTGTTCTAGGCTCTAACTCTTCGCATAAGCTACATAATTAAATTACAAATCGAACAAATTAAAGACAAATTACACATTTACACACTTAATGCCGAAACACTAGAAGGGCTGCTACGGGGCCCCTTAAGAATACTTGCTCACAAAATTTGTCCCTTTTGTTTTTGGCAAATTTTGTTCCCTTCGTGTACTACAGCAGTTGTTAAGGATGTGCCTTTTTTCCTTTGCGCATTGTTCCTCAATTTCACGCCACAACCAATGCCATTGTTTTGGTTTAAATTAGAACCGCCACTATGTTCAACGATCAACAGAGCGTTCGAGTCGCGAACCAACCCAACTTCAACCGGTGCGACCGCCCATTGTCGTCATAACAGACTTAGACAGCAATAAAGCTGCCTCAAAAATCCTACCCAAATAGATAACAAGCATAATAAATAAAATAAGATACAACACAACGCATCAGCAAAAACCGAGTTTAAAAATATTTCTACACTTGCACCTCATCTGATTTTGTTTTTCAAGAGCACTCTACAAATACTTGTTTTCGAATTAGATAGTATTATACTGATACTTTTGTGCAGTTGACTAAATCTAACACTTTTCAAAGTTATCTCAGAAAAAGTAGAAGGCCACTAACAAATGAAAAGTGGAAGAAGTAAGGTAACTCAAGTTCGGGCTTGGCTGCGCTTTATAAATCCCATTTGGTAAAGATTTCAACGAGCTACAGATCAGCTATTGAGGTTTAGTACCAAACCCGAACAAATCAACCATTTCCAAAAACCAGTAGATAATTCGTTTTGCTTCTTAAAAGAGTTTACCGAAAAATTTAAAACCCATACTCACCTGAGTTTACAATTGAGGTTGAAGAGGGAATGTTGTTTCATCAAATATATTTCCAAGATTTTGGATCAACGGTGATTGCAACCAATGGAGCAGTAGATGTACGGTTCCAAAGTGCAGCTCGTCTCAACATCATCAGGTTGGATAATTAGGAGCTCCGTAGTCTCTTTGCGGCTAAGCATTAGAAGCCTGATTCTTCTCCAATACTATTTTTTTTGTATAAATGTGTTGAAGCTAAGCTTTTTGGCAGACGTAAATTGCAAAAGTTGTCTGGAAGAGACTCACCTTACCTCAACCCTTTTTCCTCGGCAGTGCCTAGGTTGAAAAATCTTGAATTTCATATCTTCAGTGAAACGTTCGGCATACCTAGGATATCACAAATAACTGGTAATTCGTTAAGCGTTGGATGTGAATATTTCTTTTCATGTCACAGTTGATAAATTGAAAAGTTATGTGGGCTGATTTGCACCTAGTTTTCTAATATTGGCTCAATATATACACAGATAAGACATAAGAGCGGACAAAACTTTCTGGCAAAACCAATTCGAAAGTACAAAGAAATAATACCCAGTGGGACTTGATTGCCTTGTGTATAAAACATGTTATAGGAGGTTTGTTGAAGAATAAATAACAAGTGCAAAAGTGTACAAAAATAACAACAATGCTCATAGCGATTGGCATTAAAGTGTCCTTCTGCTCGTTACCGTTTTCTTGAACAACTTCAGCTTCTTGTTGCTATTTTTACGAAATCTTCTTCAATGAATGTGAACGTGAAGAATGAAACAAAATTCACTGTGACAAAATAAACACAAGAAACCCGACAAAAACTGTTACAAGGACATATTGCTACCCTTTTGCTGTATCGACCGCATGCCACAGACCATCCTTTACAGTGCTCTTGTGAGTGTCCTTTTCGGGTACTTGGCATTTGGCCTTAACGCCCGTTTATTCACAGTGGCCAGCTTCTAAGGAAGAAGTGCGTAAATTTTTTCTACATACTAAAAGTGAAAAACAGTAAGGGATCTAATGGGTACCGAATTTAAGTAAATTGATGCTCTTTCCATGGAGTTTCGTTTTCACCAATATAAGCGGACTAGCTATGTCGGTCAGTCGTTATTATAACTGGTGATCCAAGTAGATATACTTTTTTCAATAGCCTGTCAAAGAAAGATCACGGGGGAGTCATGTCAAGCTGTTTTGTTATTTTTGTTCAGTATTGTTTGGCATTTCATCAACGAAAGACTTACCCCTGAACAACGTTTACTAATCATTCAACTTTATTACGAAAATTCACGTTCTGTAAAGAATGTGTTTCGCGCTCTTCGCTCAACTTATGGTCAACATAATCGGCCTCTTGAGCGTACTATTCGCAAACATCAACAATCTCGAGACCCAGCATTCATTATTGGAAAATATTCGACAGAATAGACCACCCCAGTACGTAGTCATGAAAATATAGTAGCCGTAGTTGAGAGTGTACACGAAGATCGTGAACAGTCGATTCGACTCGGTCTGACGTATGGAACGAGATGGCGCATTTCGCGTCGAAATCTTAAATTGAAAGCGTATAAAATATAGCTTGTCAAGAACTGAAGTTGCTCGACCTTCGCTAGCGATATTGTTTCTCTCTAAGGCCTCTTGAAAAGTCCCAAGAGTATCCGACACCGAGATCGTGTGATATCACTCGTCGGGCTTTTTGCTGTGGTTATCTGTAAAGTTTAAAGTCTATGTGGACAATCCCGACTCGATCCATGTCTTGTGGCAAAACATCACTTGTGTCATTCGGCAGTTACCAGTCGAAACGCTCAAACAAATCATCGAAAATTGGTTTCAACGGATGGACCTTCTGAGATGTAGCCGCGGCGAACATTTGAAAGAGATAATCTTCAAAAAAAAAAATGCCAAAGAAAGTTCTATCGAATGATAATAAACATTCCCTTATAAATTTGAAGTTTCTGTATTTTTCCTTTAAACGAATAGGGAACTTCGAAATGGATAACGCTTTATAGTGTATTTGATTGCTTTATATTTATTGTACCATCCCTCCCATCCAACCGACACGAGGCTGATCTTTATAGGATTTGAAGAATTATGAAAGGCAAGTGAGTTATTTAGGGGACGAGATCTAACTGCTGAGGTTTTGGGAACAATTCCAACAGTTGACATTTGGAATTATACTTGTAGTTAGTGGCACTAACCACCGTGACTATTGATAGAAACAAAACAATTATGAGTTACTTATATTGTTTATTAATATTATACATTACGATATAATGAAATTCTCCGGAACGAAACTAAGGTAAATTCATGAAAATCTGAAACACAAGCTTTTCCCTTGCCTAGACAAAGAGGCAGTTTGCATTTACTACACTGCCATACAGTACGGACTGGAAATATTTTAGTGCTGCATAGACAGCATCTTCTTGATGTGCTTCTTTCAGGTTGATGGCGACTGGATTCAAGACGAATTTCTGAAGGGACTGTTGGCTTGTGACGTTTTATAAATGCAGGGCCTGTAGAAGAAGCTGTAGAATTGCGGTTGCTGTTCACTGATTCGGGCCTTCGTTTGCCCCTGACATATGCTGGGGCCAGTAGACCCTGGTATACGCTTCGTCTGAATGCTTTCAAAGCCCTGCGTGAAGAGGGCTGTAGTTCTTTATAAATAAAAAAAGCATTGACAATACTACAATCAAGAAAATGAAAGAAAATCCTGTGCCACCACTTGTGGGATTTTCTATCAACAGCATAACTTCCTTTCAGTTGATCGAATTTATCAACGAAGTTCATATTCGCATTGTAATCTTTCACTGATTCCGGACATGATACTTCAATACTGGTACCATCACGCTCTCGGCGGGTAACTTTTCCGACATCCTTAGGGTCATGATAATTTGATAACATGAAAACTGATCTCTTATCTTTCCATTTCAAAAAAGATATTTTTGTGTCACTCTACCGGATGAGTTCTCCTCTTTGCAAATGCTTGTCTTCTTTTAGCGTTGGTAAGAACTTTCTATTTGAGTTCACAGTTCCACACGCGAAAATATTATCTTCTCGTAATTTAACTTGCAAAAGGTAACCTTTGAAATAATTGTCAAAATAGACTTTATGATTTTTGTGTTTCAAATTTTCGCAAAAATTTCTTACAACTTTACCACCTAAGTCAGTTTCAACGCTAGCACCCTGTCTTCCCGTGTAAACATCAAAATCTAGGCAATAACCTGACCATGCACACATCATCCAAACCTTGTACCCTCGTTTAAAGGAGTAACATTACCACAACCCAATTTTATTTTAAGGAAAACGCGAAAAAGAAGTCCCACTAATTTGTATAGTAATATTTGCACTTTGATACCACTGTGCACCTTTTGACGCGAATTGTCCTGCAGCTTGTTTACGTTTTTGTGGTCTTTAGCAGCCAGAAAACAGCTTGCCTTTTTCTACGAATAGTTGTTTTATCTTCTCACGGTAATTAACTTGTTTGCTATCCGTCTTCACCTTTCCACGTTTTCAGTGTAGGTGGGCACATTTAAAGTCCTTCATTCAAGTATTGAGAAAAAGAGGCCATTATTTTCGGTTTCTTCTCTTATTAAAGTGAAATATATTGTACTTCATCCATCTTGTAAAGGCTGACTTTCGATTGCATGAAAATAGAGATAAAATGAATTTTCGCTTAAATGTAATTAAATGCGGATATTATTTGTTACTTGCTTAAAGCTTTACCGGTAAATTAGAATTTTAGCAGAATTTTTAAGAAAATTTCGAGAGAATTAGTAGGTTTTGTGAGTTTGCACCAATATCAAGTACCAAGTCACCCCAATTGTGTTTCCTTTCTGTAGATTAATATAAGGTATATTATAGATGTACTACTATGGGCAAACTACTGTCAGACTTTTTAATTTAAATTTCGCGCGAAAATTCATTCGTCGAAATACTTTTTTTCTATAAAACTCGTGCCAACTGTCAATTGATTAATAACACTGGTCAACAAATTTGTAATTTTTTTGTCACATGAAAATTTATATCATATTTTGAATATACTAGGGCCACCAAATAATAATATATCATTGAAAAAAATGTACACATCATGTTTTCTTGTGGCATCAAAACATATATTTTCGTAAAAAGTACAAAATTCGGCCACACTTACAGAATTATTTCCTAATATCTAATAGATATTTATGGTTTTCTTGAATATTTGGCTTCCGGTAGGTCCCTTTTAAGTCTCTAGCATTCCTGGACTCCATTTCTCTTGATAACCTCTCACCTTGTTCGTCACTCACAGCACCCAAATTTGCCGGAAAGAAATCCAGATGAGAGGCTAGCATATGTATTTTCAAGGACGTATTACATCCCAAAGCTTTAAATGATATCATAAGTTCGTTTATTAAATCTTTGTAATTTTCCGCTTTATGGTTACCTAGAAAATTTTGCACAACATTCACAAAACATTTCCAGGCGAGTTTTTCCTGATCATTAAGTTTTTCTTCAAAGCTCTTATCCTTCATCAATTGCCGTGTTTGTGGGCCTACAAATATTCCCTCTTTGATTTTCGTCTCGCTGAGTTTAGGGAATTTCTCTTTTAGATATAAAAACCCATTTCCATCTTTCGGCCTAGAATTCTCAATTTTTGATCGATTTGGAGGCATCGGCACAGGCAGTTCGGCACTATGTAGGACGGGTCTCTTGGCCGAAGACAAGTTTGGATACTGGATAGTGTGTTTGGATTTGGTAGTAATACCTTTTGTTTGAGTCAAACAAAAATAAAAATCACTTACATGATCCTTTGGTTCCGTTCAAATCATTGGTATAGCAAGTGACAAATGTCAAGGTTCTTGTTTAGTCCAACCTAAAAGGAGCCTCACACACGTTACACAACATTTACATATGTGGAACCCAGGATTTGTCTTGATTCCTCACAGGAAAACCAAAATAGTCTAAATAGATCTGTTCAATTAGTGATGTGAAATTTCGACGCTGAGATGTAAAAGTTAATTCTCCACACACATAAGCAAAATTGTCCGGGTTGTTCAAACACTTTCGTGGCATATTCACGATCTAACTAATGTAAATAAAATGTAATTTAGCAAACACAATAGTTACACAGTCGACTAAGAATGAATCAGAAATGAATATGTAGCTTAGAGTGATTCAAAAAAAATTTTTTTTTTTTCGTTTCGTACTCGGAAAAATAGGTTCCTAGACACCTCTAAGAAAGCCTCTCCAAACATGAGTTTTTAATTGCAACGGGAAGGTTCTCCTACATACTGTTTTCTATTTTTTCTTATTATCAGATAGAAAAATTTATATCTCGCTTCCAACTACTTGAAGAAATATCTTGTTCCTTAGATTTTGTAGGAAATTGAATGCTCTACAAAAAAGGTCTATGATGATTTTTTCGTAAGCCCAACCGTTTAAAAGATATTAGCGGTTGAAGTTTGATTATTTTTGGGAAAATTTTTTATTTCGTATGAATTTTATAACTCAATCATGTGACAAAAACGGTGTTTACCAGTGTAATATCAAAATCAGTGTAAGTATTATACTTCGCACTTCACCCTTTAAGAGGAAAGAAAGTCTAGGGTTTCGATGTTTTTTTGCTTAAAGGAAACTTTGGGATGTTAAGGATATACTCAAATGGGGGAAGTGTCGAAACATTCGAAGCTGCGTTATAAACTATTCTTAATTATCTTGTTTAATTCTAACAAAATTCTAAGCTTAAAAAATATACTTGTATGTAGACTCATACAAATTATTTTTCTACTCCGTTTTTCAGTATGTATAATTTGGTATCAAAATGTTTTGCTTCTCAGGAGCCTCAACCTCTTATTACTACATTTTAGGGTTCTGTTGAGCTTAACTTTTCCAGTGCGCCTCACATTGAAATCCGCGCGTTTAACACAAATGTAACGGAAAATCCATATGAAGTGCCAAAGCTGTACGATCTCAAAAAATGTAAACAAAGAGAAACATGTTTCACTTGGTATTGTACATTTTGCCCGAACCTTTCAGAATTTACTCGTCCTTATCAGTGTTTTGCTGCTTAGCTAAATGTAAAATAACATTCTCTGTCTAAATTTAACTTTTTCTGTTATAATGATTTTACCATTAGTAATGATTTTTTTTTAATTTACGCTCGTAAATCGGTTAAATTTTTTATTTATTTTAGTTTTATTTTTTACTACGATTTGGCCAGCTTCCGCGAACACATAAAAACCCAACTTATTTTATATATAAGATGAAATAAAACACTAAAAATTGGTCGAAATGGGGTTATGTTTTTTTGTTAAAAAGATAATGAAACATGAGGCGATGCACCATTTTGTTGGAAAAAGGATCTCCCGCCTCAATTGGATCAAACTTCGGGGAGAAAAAGCGGGAAAACATCGTATTACAGTGTTCGCTATTGATTGTAATAACATTCCTTGTCTCAATCGAGAGAAATAAGGCCATACCACAATCCGCACCAAACGGTAAATTTTTTTTGGATACGATTGTGTTCTTCAATCACATGAGGATTTAACTCATCCCAATAGCGACAATTTTGTTTGTTGACGAAGCCATTGAGCATGAAGTAGGCCTCATCAAAGAAGCTGATATTTCGATGAAAATTGTCGTTGCGCTTAATCCGCAAAGCTACGGCGTTTCATATGGTCAATCCCTTCGATTCTTATAGCAACACAATTTTATACAGATCACAGAACAGAGCCACATCCAACCTCGAAATTGGCTCTGTTGTCATCGGAGAGAGACCTCACTGAGCAGAACGACATTGAACCAACTGATTTGGATTGGCCTCTAGACTTTTCTAATTTTTCTATTATGTGTTGAATAGCGCACTCAGGAATATTATGACCACCGTGTATTGCGCGAAGAGCTCTTGCAGTGGCCATCGGAGAATATGAATTTGCGTAATAATCTTGGACAATTTCCAAACGTTGTACCAAAGCAAAACGTGACATAATAAAATGGCAAACCTTACCGAACACACTAACAAAATTTGGTACAAATTCGTAAAGAAATATGACCGCCACAACCTAACAAAATCTCGTCATCCCTATTGGTAGCCGCTATACGAGTATGTACAAATGATCAGCGCGACGAGCTGAGTCGATTAAAAAATGTCCGTCTGTCTATCTATTGGTTTTTCCGTCACTATATACCCGAAATTGTACCTCAGTTTGTGAGACATCAGTCTGAAATTTTGAACACTTCCTTTCTCTCCTAGAAGCTACTCATTTATCTGTGCTTGAGCGATCAAAATTATGTTCTTCTGTGGAAAACTTTACTATTTATCAAGTATCCTTACGACATTTGGCAAATATTATTGGATATTATAGCAACGCTACAATCTCTGAACAAATTGTTCACATCGAGCTGCTATAATACATGTTTAACATAGACTGCGATAGATACATTTGAGGAAAATTCCTAGCTTTCTGAGCAAATTGTCAAAGTAAGGCCTTCAGATATTCACATCTGTTGAGTCGAGGATACGAGTTTTCGAGAGAAATGTTTTCAGAAGATTTATGGTCTTTTGTGCATTGCCAATGGCGAATACCGCAGTCGATGGAATGATGAGATATAAGACAATATTTGCATAGTTCAGCGAATTAAGAGATAGCGGCTATGCTGGCAGATCTGAGAGTATTCGACACAGTACCCGCCGGAGGAAGAGGAAGACTTCCGCTCCGTTGAAAAGACCAGAGAAGAACGACACACATTCTTAGAATATTCAACAGTGAAGAGGAAGAACGACTGGCGCGCTGTTGTAAAATAAGCATTAATAAACAAGAAGCAGAAGGCCTTCTTTGAGAACTGTACAGTTCAAGCAGATATGCAGCTAAGTGGTACGGATATTTTTATCATCTATGTATTTTTATCCATATCACTCCAGTGCAGTCTAAGTCTGTCGAATGAATGACTTAGTTATATGATGAAGTGTAATGAAATTGATTGATTCGGAGCAAACAATAACCTTGAAGTGTTCTCAATGTAAGATAAGTTTCGGACTTAGCGGAACTTTTCTTTTCTAAATAGTTTTGCAATTAACACAAAATTATGTTAGCCTTAGAGAATTTGGAGAGAGAACAGACCAAAGTAATTAAATCATTATTGTGAGTGCTAGAATTCAAGAAATACTACAAAAATCATTTTATTTAAACACTTAGCACTAGTAAATAGCAAATACACCAGGCAAGCAACTACACATAAGGTACCATTTGGAAATATCAATTTCCGTTAACATAATCTTTTATTGCCATTTTATTGTCAGCCTAATATGAAAAGCCACAAAGGCATTCCCACGAAGACACTTTGCGATGGCTCCTGCGGCAGCGCTTCAAACTCACACTAAGCGAATGCGAATGTGTGTTGGTGTCAATCGACAAGCGTGAAATTTCAATTTGCATTCAAAATGTTGTAAAAACGGTAGCGCTTTAAGATATTATATAATATATACATACATATGTAGGTATATACCCACTCGATATGCCCACATGCATGCGATATGAATATTACTCATACGCCCCGGCAGTGCTGTGATCCCTCTGTTGAAATGAAGCACCAGGGTTGTTGTTGTAGAAATTGGAAGGGAAAGTGGTGGAAAAATAGATAAATATATATCTATGTATATACATACAAATGTACGCAAAGCGGGGGAAAATGTATGCAAATTGCTTTGCGAGCGCACTTCTAAGCTAAAGTAACGCCGAAAAGTATGCTACAAAGTGGATATCGTAAAATTGTATTATGACTTTATAAATGAACAGCTTCCGCATAGCGTTCTCTACGTATGCGTAAGACAGAAACAGTCATTCAAAGTTTGCAGCCAATCACACACATGTACATCTATATATATGTTTATATATATGTATATAGATATATGGCACACACACACAAACTTACGCGCATATGCAGCGCGTACTGATTCACGCAGTTTCCATATGGAAATAAATTTAGCGAAAGTTTGCAAAAATTGCGAGCTTCTATGCGAAATATGCACATCGACGGCGTTTACACACATGTTGATCTGCTTTTTGTGGCAACATTTTTATGTCTCTCATAATAATTTGTCATTTTTACTACTTTAGCGGGTATTTCCAGCTTCTAACTTAGCCCAACGTTTTTGTTTTTGTGGAACAACAAGGCGCACTGAAACGCTGTAAACATAAATCTTCCGACTTGACGTTGACAAATTTGGATTTTAGAAGCCTCAAATAGCTTTCAACATTTAGCGGTAATAACGGCGGAAATGAGAATTCGGAAGCAGATCTAATTTTATAAAAATCTGTAAATTTGCAATATGTGCAAATACACCGTTATAACAAAAGACGCATATTTATTTATGCGTATGAAGCTGTTTATAACAAAAAATATTCAGAGATTGAAATATAGTTTCAATAAGTTAATATTGTTGTTGCATTGACTTTCTTATTATTGAGTATATCTGGATTATTATTTAATGCATTCCCATTTTTAACACATGTTTTTCAAATGACTGGTATCCCCTTTTGATACCTATAAGTCTATACAGACTTTTCCTCGACTTATTGAATAAGTCCTTAGTTTTGGTCTTGCCATATTTCGGCCATATCAGCTTCGATATTTTACGTTTGATTCTTATTACTCTGTGCTATTTGTTCAAATTGCGTATATACAAGGTGAGTTCCAAAGTAAACAGGACTTTTTGAATCTAGCGCCTCCTGGTGGCGCCGTCTATATGTCGACTGGTGCGTTAGAATCAGCTATTTCTGTCTATTGTCCAGTGAGAATTTCATGACGTTTCATTGATTACAAGTGAAGTTATTGTGTTTTAAGTGTCAGAATGTTTGTGTTATCTGTGCGAAAATGAGCTTCGAACAAAGAGCCAACATTAAATTCTATTTTAAAATTGGTAAAACTTTTACCGAAACGTTTCAATTGATCAAACAAGTGTATGGCGATGATTGTCTATCCCATAGCAGAGTGCACGATAGATGATGATCAACATGTGGACCAATCAAAATCCGTGATCACCGGAAATTCCATCAAAACTGTGCGTGAATTCAATAAAAATCAGCCGAAATCATCATTGAAATTCATGGAAATGGAATTGAACATCTCCAAAACATCGATTTATTGCATTTTGACCGAACATTTGGGTTTACGAAAGGTGTGTGCACGGTTTGTTCCACACAAATTGACTGACGACCTAACATAGACGACCAAAATTGCTCAGAATCCAACATTCAAAGGACGCTTGTGACAGATTATTTGACCAAAAATCACATTTTAGTTATTAACCACTCCCCGTATTCACCTGATATTGCACCGTGCGACTTCTTCCTTTTCAGAAAAATGCATTTTCCCATGAAAGGAAAGCGTTATGCAGAAGTAGAGGTCATTCAAAAGGCTTGCATCGGCATACTGGCGGCCATACCGGCCAACGAGCTAAAACACTCGTTCAACATTCTTTTGGACCGTGCAAAAAGCTTCAATACAGCTGAAGGAGACTATTTTGAATAAAATCAATTGATTTTGCCGAAAAAACCATTTGTTCTGTTTTTTTTTTAATTCCTGTTTACTTTGGAACACACTTTGTAAATACCTCTTCATCGTTCCTTTAGATTTGTTTAGAAAATATTTTGTACTTCACCTCTTTTTTCGTTGCCGAAAATGTTCCTGTGACCGGAAACTCAACTTATAGACAAGTGGAGTTGACCTGCCAGTGAGGTTTGAACCTTCCTACATTTATTGACGATGCTAGAACTTATATTTGTTGACGACAATGCTAGCAATGCTGCCTGTATATCTGTCTATTCGGTAGGCATCTGTGTCCTCCCGTAGTCATTCAATAAAACTCCACAGGCGTCCTCTGTATATAGTACTTCCGCTTGGATGATGCTAGTAGCGTTCGGTAGACGAATAAAGGTATCAAGATCATCGGAGTAAATCCCTGTCCCTACGTCGCCGTCCATTATGGACCCGTCGGTGTAGATTGGGATAGTATAATCCTCTTCAACTAAACAAATTTTCCATTCACTATACTGAACTCCAACCTTGTGAAGATATAGTCTGGTTGAGGATATCCATATGTTCATAACTCTTTCAGTTCCAATCACCTAATTCTTTAATTATTATATTAGAACATGCTGATTTGGGTCAAGAGTTAATAGCACCTGCACAGGCTGCAAAACTCCTACTTGATTAACTGCATTAGAGCAAAGATGATTTACTCCTTGTCAAAAGAACTGACAGAGAGCTGAATGACATACTAAAGTGGGAAACTTAATTAATCTTACAGTCCAGATTATGGTGTAGTTCACTTTCTTCGTCTGCATGTCGCAAGCTGATTAAGATAAAAGTAATCTGAGTTTAAGAAATAGTTTCCACACGAATCTAAACAAATTATTACATCCTTAACGAAATCTAAACTGGCATCTTAGCACTACCTCTTTAAAGTTAAATACTTCGGACGTGATGTGTTAAATTATTGCTTCATTTTGGAATTTCAATAAATAATGGCTTGAGTCCTTCAAGCAAATATCCAGTGGCGTAGCTAGCCTACGTTGCGCCTGGTGCGGATGATGAATTTTGCGCCCTTCATAGATTGTGCGCCGCGGGCCCCCCGTCATTCAAAAATCATACCTAAGATAAAAAAATGTTAAGGTATTTGTACTTTATAACGAGCGCAGTTACCATTTTTTTGAAACCTTTGCCACAAAAAAAAATATTTGTTTTTTTTTTATTATTATTTATTATTATTATTTATATTTAATTTAATTGTTGATTTAAACAAACAACAGTTAGAAAAAATAAATCACATTATTTTCATAAACAAAACGACAGTTTTTAAAACAAAGAGAAACATTTTTAAAATGATTGTTAATTAAAAAAAAATACTACTTAAAATAACTACGTAAGAATACCTATAGATATAAAAAGTAACATCTTATACAACTACATTTTTGGTGAAATAGGAACTCTTAAAACAAGGAATTAAGCCAGTGAACTCTTAAGCTACCTACGAACTAAAACTAAATTATAAAATAATTTTGCGAGATTTGCGAGATGCAACTCATCAATAAGTAAATCGAAATTCAATTGTTTCGCAATAGAATTTTCACTTGATAAAATTCCTAACCCACTGAGCCTTTGTTGGCCCATTGACGATCTTAAATATGTTTTTATCAGTTTTAGCTTACTGAAAGCTCTTTCGCAAGATGCGACTGTTACAGGAAGGGTAAGGAAAATCCTGAGAGCTCCATCTACGTTTGGAAAAGTATCTGCCAAAGAGAATTCGTGAAGTTTTTGCAGCGTGTCTTGAAGGGTCTCCGATTCACTTTCAGAAAATAATTCATCTGATTGAAATTTCAGTGATTCTAATTCGCCTAAAAATTTTAATGCATTTATATCGCGTTCGTATTCATTTGCTAAATCTCTGGCATGCTTTTTTAGGGTTTCGACGTCATTGTGTTGTTGTTGTGTTGTGTGTCAAGTTAGCAATTGATAAAAAATTAAAATGCTTTGCAATTGTATTCATTTTTCGAACCTCCATTTTAGATCGACTAATAATGAATCTATCGCCTGAAATATTTGTGTCCTAAATTTTTCTTTGCTGTTTAAATTGTACCCTTCATTAGTGCTCTCGTCCAGATCTTGCCGTTTAATTCGTCTTTTTCTTTCTTCCGGAAAGCGGTCGTCAATATCTATTTCTTGTGCCAGATCTTGGGCATCATTGAACTATTTTTCAAAAGAATCATTTCGTATTTCTTTTACCTGTTTTGTTAAACCTTCAATTATTTTTGAAGCAGTATCCAGTGTAATATCCTTGCTTTGGAGGGTTTTATTTATTCGATCTATAGCAGTTAAAATTCTGGACCAAATTTGCAAGAAACAAAGAAACTTGAAATCGATGCTGTTGATCAAACTTTGTGCACCAGAGATAGTCTCTGCGTTAAAATTGTTAGACGTCAATGTATGTAGAGCACCCATTACTCCTTTAAGCTGGTGATATAAAACTTTTACCGCTTTGGCTTTGGAAGACCACCTAGTATCCGCATGACATTTTAAAGTTATTTGAATCTTCTCCAATAAAATATTCCAACGTATTGTTGATCCAGAAAAAAAAGTAAATATTCTCTGAACGGTTCCAAAAAAAGTTATTATGTCCGGTGTAACGCTGGCAGCATGTACTCCTGCCAAGTTTAGACTATGTGCTGCACATGGCACAAATCGAGCATATTTATTAATTTCTTTAATTTTTGCTTGTACGCCGTTGCATTTCCCGCTCATATTGCTACCGTTATCATAACCTTGTCCTCGAATATTGGATATATCTAATTCATCCGCTTCTATCTTGTCCAGAATTTATTTGATAAACCCTCGCCGGTTTTCTGGTATGAATGTATAAAATCAATTAATCGTTCTTCAATAGTAACTACTCATTTTTACATATCTTATAATTTGAGACATCTGCTCGTTTGTGCAATGTCCGGAGTGCAGTCAAAAAGAATTGAATAATATTTGGCTGCTTTTACTTCCGCAATAATATGTTTTTTAACAGCACCACTCATTAAACTAATAATTTCATTCTGTATCAGCGGAGAAATATATGATAACTGTCCCTTTTTGTGTGTTTCTATGTGATATTTTAACTCTGGATCGTATTTGGAAATCATATTAAGAGCACTTAAAAAAACTCCTGAACCGGACTCTCCCAATTTTTCATTGTGTCCCCTCAATGCTAAATTGTTTTCAGCGCAAAAAAGAACAATACTAATATGTATATTTAAAATATGTCTCCACTTCATTTTTTCCTGTTGAATAGCTGTTTGGAGTGCATTATCTATGGAAGAGGGAGATTTAATGCTCTTTTCTAATGTTTTCCACCGTATCACATTTTGTAAATGGCGCGATGAATGTTCGTGATCTGGAATTCTAGGACTTAAATAACGCCAGTTGGTAAATCCTGTTTCTGGATTAGCTATAGGCGGTGTATTTGGATTTGTTGAAAGATTTTCATTAAAAAGAATGCACGGAAAACAAAATACCGCTTGCCTTTTGCCACTATAAATTATCCAGGTCCTCTCCGTATATAGTCCATTGGGTAATTTTCTTTTAAACCAGTCTCGAGAAAACGTCCTTTTCGCAGTATCATTGGAGGTCATATCGGTCATATCCGTAGAAGAAAAATCAAAATGTTTACCCTTATCAGGGCCCTGTTCGACCAAAAAACATCGAATTAGATCTGTGATTGGGTACCAAGTAATAGGATCATTTCTATCGACGGTGACGGCTGTATTGGCAACTACGGTATCTAGATTCATAGCATCTTGAACATCGGGCTCATCATTTCCATGGGAAGTATTTGAGGCTTCATTGTCGTCATCCTGAACAATCGTATTATTTCGGTTATCATCCAGACATAGATTAAATGTTTCTGATACTTCCTGCGACGTAGATGGAATATTTGTATAGTCAGTATCTGTTTTCTCTTCGCTATTAGATGTCAGATGGTCCCTAGTTTTAGTCCATTTAAGTAATGTGTCGGCCATCTTTTTACTATTGGCTTCTTTTATTCTTTTTCGTTTCCGAAACTCCGCGCTAAAACAAAACAAGAAAATTCCTGCATTTCTGATGGTGAACTTAGATTTGAAGATTGGTATTGTATATTATAGCACCGCGAGTGCGGCCAAAAAGAGTGACATTCTTTTTTTTAGTCTGCTCGTGGAAAAACGTAAAAAAACGTCTTCGTATTTATTTATAATAAAGCGAGAACGCATTTTTTTTAACTACTTTGCACCGCATAAAAATAAACTAACTACCTTATATTCGGAATTAAAAAAAATTAGGGATATGTCTGACTTCGATAAAATATCTATTTCAACAAAAAGGTTACCGTCAAATAATAAAAGTTGTATTGAAGTTCCACGCAAATCACAGTAACTTAACGATAAACTTTTCTTAATAAATCTGTGATCTCGGCTATTAACCTGTTAACTAAACTTGAACAATGTAAAAATTCGCCCTTTTTAATGCGAATTTAGATAAGTTTTATTAATTTAATAATACTTATTTCTATTAAAAATAAGATGATGTAGTACTTACCAACTTATATAGAGCTTGTATTTTGTAATTTTCAACTAAATTTAACAAATTTAACTTCCAAACACTAACCCGTCTGATTCTGATTCCACAAATAAAAAAGGATTTTAACTTGATGTTTTAAAGCTAATCAGACAATACCTCCCATTGAGCTCTGTTGTGGCTATACCAGCGATTAAATGCGTTAAAAAAAAAAATTGATAATAAATTTGTACTTTAACTTTAGTTGCGAAAAGCGAACCGATTGTTGTTCGTTTTCAAAGTGAAGTATATTTTGTCAATTGACACATTGAAAGAGTATTTTGTCACTGGAAAACGCCTATAAAATTAGGGATGTGCGATCTAGATCGATATTTTAATATTTTATGTAGTGTTCGTTCGGTGTTCGGTGATATCGATTTTAAATTATTTTGAGTTTGTGTTGCAAAATAAAAGAAATATTTCCTGCACCACCCTAGTTACGCCACTGCAAATATCGAATCAGTTTCAGTTTTAGTTTACAACTCTGATGAAAGAGGAACAAGCTTTCCGAATATTATTCCAAAAATAATTGGAACTTCAGAATAAAAAATTAAAATGGGTGTGTTTTACGCTTTTTTTTTTGCCTAACCTCGCAATTCTCCAACCTCCTTAATCTGTCCTTAAAATACGGACAGATTCCTTCACTGTACAAATCGCCCCACTCGACTTTAATATTTGCCAGACAAGTCATTTTTGGTTAAGTAGTAAAATCTGGAGAATTCATCGAGTGTCATGAAATGATACTGGGAAACCATTAGTGTGCGTCATACTCTGTTAAGACGGGGTATAATGTTGGCGCTTGTTATCTGGAAAGGGAGTTGCGGTAAGCAACGCGTCAATAGCCCAACATTCTTATAATGTAGCCTATTTATTGGAGAAGCCTGCCAGAGCTATGTCGCACACTCTCAACCGGACTAAGACTTTTACAATAAGACTGTGCGATTTTCCTTTTTTCCTTTTTCAAAACAATTCCCGAATCTTCAACCGATGTTGCTCTCCTTGTACTTCCCCAGCCGATAAAACAAAACTAGTTAGAAGCAACGTCTACATATGTTCCACTTATCTTCTTATTGGTTGGCGTAGACACCGTTTACGCGGTTATAGCCGAGTTTACAAAAGAGCATCAGTCGTTCTTTCTTTTCGCTGTTTGGAGCCAATTGAAGACTTCAAGTGTAGCTAGATCCTTCTCCACATGGTCTTTTTAACGGAGTTCCTCTGCTTCCCCTGGCGAGTATTGCATCGAATACTCTCAGAGCAGTAGTGATTTCATTCATTCGAATGACATGACTCGGTTCCCTCGTTTGCTATCGAAAACTCAGAAAGAGCTTTTGATCCGATCCTAAGAGAGCTTTTGGTATTGCTCAACGTTAGCTTACACAGCCGCATTAGTTTTACGGGGATACCAAATTCAGATAGAGCGGCATAAAACCAGTTTCTTTTCGTGCTGTCAAAAGTAGCTTTGAAATCGACGAAGGGGTGGTGTGAGCCGAAAATTATACAGAATAATGCAGAGTGCATGCACAATATTCTTGAAATTTTTAGAGCGCCATTCACTTGGGAGTGGCCAGAAACTATTCATTTACATAGGACTCAAGCAGCTCACGACTTCCGATCTTAGACAAAGTATCCTCTGGATAGCCAAAAAACATCCGTTTGGAGGTGAGCTTAAGTGAGAAGGCGAAACATCCGCTACGTAAAAAACACCAACAATGAAAAGAAGAATGTACCACTTATGTGATAGTAAAATTCTGCTGCGAAAGGTTACTTATTGGCTAGCTCTTATATACCAACTAAAGCCCTATATTCTTTAACCCACTTGAATATCTTAAGAAATTGTCAAACATAAAGTTAAATTTATCCATAAAACACAAATCTACATAAACAGTTTGAAATATGTTGCCAGTTGAAATATTAAACTTCTGATTATTTGCCAGGTGAATACACAATTAAGCGCCACCGAAACGACATATACACAGTTATTGCTATTGTATTTTGCTATATGTATTTGTGTGTATGTATATAAGACACAAGGGAAAGATTCCAAAACTTCTGCAGTTCTAAGTGTTGCAGTGAGAGTTCACCATTTTACGCTTACCTTTTTATGCTCGACTCTGTAAATTTCAATTAAAAATTTATGTTATTTAATTTGGTAGGACACGTCCGAAAATTCAAAGTGGAATGTTATAAATTGTGAAACTGCTCCTTGGCATTTCGACCATTGGAGGTGACAGTGAGATTGGCTATGAATTATTAATGCAGACAAAACGACCGAGAAAATTGATTTAGTACAGCAGAGCAGTGCCTCACTAAATTACCAACTGAGAGCACATAAATAGCGCGAGCGCCTCCCATCATCTTCTTCACCTCCGTGGCAGCGCTGCTTGCAGAGCGAGGTTCGTTTTAATTGCAACACTAAGCTGCGCAATATTACAACCAACGGTCTTATAATTGTTGAATATGTTTAACGGGATGGTTGTATGTGCGCGTGTGTGTGCAATATTTATGAGCAGTGCAAAACGTTGGTATTTCCTGGCATGCGATGAGAGCACAGGAAGCGGCGAGCGTTATCTGCATTGCATGCCGACAAATTTATTAATCAAGATTTTGGAAATCTCAGTTGTTATTCATTTATAATTCAATTATATCTCCTATAAGGATCAAAAATCATCTGTGCATTAAATTGAAGTTAGTGAAAGAGATAATTGAATTATAATCATCGCTACGCAAATTTATTTGCCGTATGAATAGTTTATAGTGATTTGTTTATCAAATATTATTGCAATTTTGTTAAATAAATAGAAATATTTATATGATGCTAACAAATTGCATAACCTCACTTTAAAATCATCATATAAGTAAGCTGAAAATTTTCATTGCTGCTCCTTTAATCGATCAAGTTAATAAATTCCCATAAATATATGTGTCAATTAAACTATTTTGTAAGCTCTCGAAAGGCTTCCGGCATCATGCAATTAGCTTAGGTTATGACTAAGCGAACTCGTGCGTGAGTTACAAAACGGTTACAGTGTCAAAATACAGCAGATAGATTAATAAATGTTATTTATGTCAGTCCCAAAGATCATGCGCCATTCATTATTACGTTATTTTTAACTGGCAGCTGAGTAGAATGGTGTAAATGACAGGGTCGTGTTTCTATTCATAGAAATAGAATACTATTTACAGTTCTTCATTTTTCACGCGTGTGCTTAACGAAGAAAATAATAATTCAGTGAGAAATATTTTTAAAACGTGAGATAATTTTCAAATAGTCAAATAGTTTGCTGTTCATCCAACAATGTGATATTAAATTTATTTTTAACAGTTCTATTAAATTAAGTTTTTAAATGGAATGGTAATCCTATTCAAACATAACTTTGAAAGAAATCATTATTAAATGTATTCACAGTTATGCTTATATTGTAGTATTTCATCTTCTTATATATAAAAATGAATCGCAAAATGTGTTGCTAAGCACATAACTCAACAACGCCTGGACCAGTTTTGCCAATTCTTTCTCTAAAATGTTCGTTGAGCTTCAAGGATGGTTTTTACGCAAAAAAAAAAATCGAATAATTGCCGGAAAAGCCCTAAAAACAGGCCTTTTCTTTTTCCCATACAAGCGAATGAATGTTTGTTTGTTAGTAACGCTAACAGAACGGCTGTACCAATCTTGATGAAATTTTCAGAGGTTGAAAAGAAATAAAAATACTTTATTGGAAAATTGGATAATTCCAAAAAGTAACTTTTTTCCATACAAAATTTTTTTTGTTTGTTTTGTTTTTCAATATTGTGATTTGTAAATTATTTGAATCGTTCAATTTCTGTCGCTTGCTTTTTTATTCCGGCTATTCAAAAGAAAAATTATTGAAAATTATTCAGTGAAAACTTTACGTGTGTTTCATACAAAGTGATCAATTCTTTTTGCCATCAACTTATGGCAGCCCAAGGCAACGCAAGGCAAGAAGTACTTCCAGGATGCGGTGACATACGTGCGGAATTATGGATCGCGGTCAATCACCAAGCGATCGTCACGATGTCACAGCACGACTTTTCAAACAACAGTTACGATGTTTGGTGGACTCTATCTTGAAGCAACTTATATGTGGTGCTGTTAGTTGCTAGATATACTCTGTTGACTGGCAAAAGAGGGGTTTGCCACACGCACACATTCCTTTTAGGATGGTGGTTACACCAGATCAAATTGATTAAATCATTTCTGCGGAAATTCCTAATGCAGAGAAAGATCCAATATTATACGAAGTGATGAAAACCAATATGGTTCATGGGCCTTGCGGGCACCACAATCCCACTTCGCTTTGTATGTCTGACAACAAATGCACCAAACACTATCCACGTGCTTTTCTTTCGGAAACACAACCTAGAAATGATGAATATCCAATCTATCGGCGTCGCTCACCAGACGACAATGGCAGAACATTCAGCATTCAATTTAGAAGAGTGAATATTGAAGTGGACAACACACGGATCGTACTACTTATATTCACCATTATTGTCTAATTCACATTCAAAACTCATATCAATAATGGACACTAAAGGAAGCAACATGGCGGTTATTGGTCTTGAACGGTAAGGTCAATACGTGAATTGCAATAAAGCGCTTTGTAGGATATTTACTTTTGCAATTCATGAACATTTTCCGACTGTTGTGCGTCTCGCAGTTAATTTGGATAATAGCCATAGAGTGTATTTCAACCCAGAGAATACAGTACAGGCAGTGGAAACACCGCCAGCAACAAAATTAACATTGACGAGTTTTTTCTCAACTTTCGTCAGTGATCCGTTTGTGAGAACATTGCTCTATTCGGAAATGCTTTGATATTATACAGGAATGCATCGTCGAAGAAATAGTTGCGCAGAAAGCAAGGCCAACCAGTAGATGGACATTCAGGTGTGTTCTCAACTAATGCCTTAGGACGAATTTACACAATCCACCCGAAAACCGACGACTGTTTCTACATTCGGTTGCTATTGATTAATGTACGCGGTTCAACTTTATTTGAGTCGTTGTGTACTGTGAATGGTACGGCGTGTGCAAGTTTTGGAGAAGTAAGCCAGCAATTACAATTGCTGAAACATGTTAATCACTGGAATGAAAATGAAGTTCGCACACTTTTTGCGATAAACATTTTGACATATCAGCCTTCAAATTTGCGTCAATTATGGGATACGAACAAAAATGACATCGCCTAAGATATTTTACATCGTATTCGCTGAAAATTGGAAATGGGTCAATTCCGGTTGATACTTACGGTGGTTTGATGTCAATTCCATCTGCCGTTTATCAATTCACGAAAGATGAACTCATCACCAATGTTCGGACATTGGACAAATTATCGTAACTACGATTCCTTAAGTGCACGCGCAATGTTAGCTGTCAAAAATACCGATGTTGTTGACTTAAACTGGAAGATTCAAATTCAAATTCCAGGAGACTTGCGTTCATACGAATCGATCGATCGTCTTGACAATGAAGACGACGCCGTGAATTGTCCAGTGGAATTTCTAAATTCTCTGTAGAGGCTTGGTATGCCACCGCATCATTTGCGTGCATTTGATTCTACGAATTCCTTTGAGTTCTAACGATTTGCCATTTCAGCTCAAACGTATTCCGTTTCCAGTGAAAATTGCATTTGAGATAACAATCAACAGAACACAAGGATAGTCGCATAGTGTGTGGTATAAATTTGGAAATGCTATGTTCAGATATACGTGGCGTGCTCACGAGTTGGAAAACCATCTTTTCTGTACACCGAAACAGAAACCAAAAAATGTTGTTATATTGAAAAAAAAATGAAATGATGAAATTAACTTTCTTTTCATTTCAAAACACATAATTTCACGCAGGACAACGGCTGCCGGGTCAGCCAGTTCCTTATAATAATTTATTTGAGTAAAAAGTGTTCACGGATGGCTAAAATCAAAGGTTCGAGGATGACCTAGACATATGGATTCTTCAAAACTACTCGAATGTGCATAACTTAACTGACGTTCTGCTTGCTATCAACTTACTATATGTGCAACAAGGTGGATGTACGTACAGAAAATACTTTTATACGAAAAATACAGTCTTCGACGGAAAAAATGCTGGATGAATTGAATAACTAAGTTGAATGTCCTCATAGTCTAATAATTTATAAGGATCTTTACATTTGCTGAAAGCGTGGGATTTTCCAGTGGGATCTCAAATGGTCAGATAAAAGCATGTCCGACGATTGGAATTTAAATATGCTCTGTCCAATCCACTGAAAGGAAGACCCCACTACTACCGTGGGATAAACCTCCTCATTTCGCATATAAATTCTTATCGCATGTACTATTTGAAAGGTTAAAGCCCACCGTCAACAAACTGATTGGACCTTATCAGTGTGGCTTCAGACCTGGAAAATCAACAACTGATCAGATATTCACTATGCGCCAAGTCTTGGAAAAGACCCGTGAAAAGGAAACCGACAC
Source organism: Bactrocera tryoni (assembly GCF_016617805.1). Classification (NCBI taxonomy): domain Eukaryota; kingdom Metazoa; phylum Arthropoda; class Insecta; order Diptera; family Tephritidae; genus Bactrocera; species Bactrocera tryoni. The sequence continues at coordinate 33,124,763 of NC_052500.1, read as the reverse complement.
TTCGTCGATTTTAAAGCTGCTTTTGACAAAGAGGAGCTGTCTTTCTGCCGCTATGTCTGAATTTGGTATCCCCACAAAACTAACACGGCTGCGAGAATTGACGTTGAGCAGTACTAAAAGCTCCATTAGGATAGAGAAGAACCTCTTCGAGCCGTTCGATGCCAAATGAGGTTTCAGACAAGGCGACAACCACGCCGTTTGTTCCGCTTTCTCCAGGTTGGATAAAGAAGTGAAGCAAATAGGTCTGGTAGTTAACGATGGCAAGATGAAATATCTCCTGTCATCAAACAAACATTTGCCGCATTCGCGACTTGGCTCCCACGTTACTGTTGGCAGTCATAACTTCAAAGTCGTAGATAATTTCGTTTATTTCTTACCTACAGTTGCTATGTCGGACTAAGTAGGCAATAGAGCAGTTAAGTTTCCTCTCGATTAACAAAGATCAAACTCTATAAGTCACTCATTATTACCGTCCCGCTATATGGTGTTAAGGCGTGAACGATGACAATATCTGATGAGTCGGCGTTACCAGTTTCGAGAAAAAATTCATCTTTATCTAAGCAAAGTCTTTCTAACTAGCAAAATACATTTTTTTAATTATTTACCCGGGTGCATTTTTGTCACAATGTAAGGGGTTTGTCAATAAAAGTTTTTTTTTAAATAAAACAAAAACGGTTTGGGATATCAATGAAATTCTCTATTGCTGTGAAAATACATTCCATGCCATTATGTATGGAACTCGAACTAGCAGAAGTCCAGACACTGAACTCAATTTTCGACGGTTTTCAAGCCTAAATACACGAACACGAAGTTCATCAATTGTCGCTGGCTTGTTGGCATAGACCATAGACTTGACGTAGCCCCACAGGAAATAATCTAAGGGCGTCAAATCGCACGGCCAAGGCGGCCAATTGACTGAACCATTTCGTGAGATAACATACAGCCAGAAATGAGTCTCATCGCTGAAGATGATTTTCGATGCAAATCCGGATCTTTTTCAAATTGTTGCTAAGCCCAATTCACGAACATACGACGATTCTGGTGGTTAAGGATGTAGATTTTTTTCGAAAAAATCACCACAACGACTTCACAGAGATGCCCAACGCTTGAGAAAGATGTGTGAGAGACTGATTTTGGTTATCCTCAATTGATGCGCTAGCGGCAGCAATATTCTCAACACTACGGGCACTTCTTTGTCTCACCGGCACGGGAACATTTTGTACTGTGCCTGTGGATTCAAATTTTTCCACTAGACCCTCAATTGTTGATCTGACAAGACGATTACGACGACCATGAATTGGACGTAGGGCTCTTAAAGTTGTTGCCACTGACCTCGAATTTCGGCAGTAAATTTTAATAATTTCGACTCGTTGTTAGATCAGATATCTTTAAGGGTCTATAATGGCAAACCTTACTAAAAAGAAATGTCTACTATTGTAGCGTCCCTATTGAAAATCACGTTATTATCTCTTTCTTACAATTTGTTGGCTTTGGAGGTTAAAAATATTTCACTATATTTTCTTCAGAGATACTTAAGAACAATAATAAACTGCTCACGGTTCGGTTCGGGTCTACGTAATCAGACCGAACTTAGATTTGTACTCGGTGAAGCACCGACAACTAATCTTCATTTCTCAAAACGGTTATTATATAACAATAACAAAATGGTACACTCAGAAAAAATCGAAGCTGAACATTTTGACCTTGGCACCTTAGCGCCTTGGTGAATATGTTTCTTGGGTAAATATTTTTTTCAACTTTAACTCGCAACTCAATTCATTCACGTCATCAACGACGTAAGTGCCACGAAATGACGACTGCACCGTTAGCGCCACTCGTCGCTCAGCCACAGATTACGAAGAGTCATCAAATTGCGATACATCCGTCTTACCGTACAAATAACCGCCGGAAGTATGTTGAAGAAAGAAAGGAAACAAAAAGTGAAAACTTAAAACCATTGAAAATTGGAAGTGAGAAAAAATCGTGAAATGAACGTACGAAGCAGAGAACAAGCGGTTTGGCAGTTTTAAGCAGTTTATTATGTATGTGTGTGTATGTGTGTGTGGGTAGTACGTCCATGTATGCTCGCTGCCAGTTGCCGGCTGACCACTCGGTCGTCGACTATTTTATTACAAATTGCAAGGATGCTATCGCGGTTAAACGGTAAATGCGGACCACAATGTGAAGAATGCGCTTATACAAATAGAAACAAGTATCAAGCAATAAATGTATCTACAAATGCTGCGGAAACTGCAAGCGCTGTCTCAAACACATACAAATACGAGGGTGCCACGAAATTTACTTAGTCTATATTTGAACAACGAAAAATACGAAAAAAGAGATTTATTTCTCAATATAGATTCCTTTAAGTTCGATATCCTTTAACCTGCAATGGTTAAATTTCTCTAAGCCTTTTGAAGGTTGGATAAGTTGGACCCATAGCGGGGATAATCTTTTCATTAGACTAAAACTTCTCCCCGGCGAGTAACTTTTTCAAGTTTTGAAATAAAAAGAGTTGAACTTGACGAAATCTGGGCATTTTTTCTGCAATTCGGTGTTGAATCGGTCAAATAATTCGGTATAGTCGAACCCTGTGACCGTTTGCCATAAGGCATGTCTGTGATGTAGATAGCGTTTTGTGAAAACTGTGATCATCACGTTTCAGATCGGTAGGACAGACTTCCACTCCGGAAAATCGGACTAAGTGCTTTGTTCCGACCACTCTTTGAACTTAGGAGGGGTAGCAATGCATCCAGGTGTCTTCAACGATAACCAAACGACAGAGAACTTCTTGCAATTGTGCTTAAACCACAACACCGACAGATTTCTCTTGAATCTGATTTTCTTCCAAAACAAGAATCCGACAAATGTTTCTTCTTTCCATTTTAATAAAAATCACAGATACGCCGTCTTTTGGTCAAAATAAAACTATAGTCCGATTCGGTCAATTTGGCGACAGCCAAAACAGAATAATACGCTACTGCCGGGTGGTTACGCGGACCACCTTCGTATGTATATGTATGCGTGCCGCAGCAAGTTGCGGTATGCTGGCTCAATTATCCACACAGTCAGGTACGACAAATCTTAATGGACTGTGTGCTGTTGTTATTATTGTAAAAAATCGTTTTGAACCTTTCACAAGCACAAGCTTTAGTAATGCGAGGTCTTCGTGTCACGTTAACTTGCGGGCGGAAAAACCAACCAACTACATATAATACGAGAGCGCATTGTGGCGCGCTTTTGGGCGTTAGCGCTTGCGGTTGGTTGAACGCTGGCTGTCCTTCCGCGCTTGATTGCATTTTCTGCGCACGTTTGCTGCCGCTGACGCTGGGTTAATTTCTTAAGTACATCTTGATAAACCCCGTTCGCAAAGATTCGCCAAAACGCTCTTCAATTGCACAAAACCCAGAGCACAAATGATGTGGTGTGGTCACACGGGCGTGTGTGTGTGACCACAGTGAATTCGATTTAGCTCAATTGCATTGATAAAAGTTAAACGGCATTGCTTTATTAGAATAGACAACGAAAATCCGCTTTATGGCAATAACTCCCGCTCACATTTTGAGCTGGTTGCCCTCAATTGCGCGCATTCGCTTTTACTATTCGCTCATAAAGCAGTTTTATATTTCAGAGATTTAACAACTGCTCGTCATACTCTACTCCATTTCATGTGATCTTCTTTGTGGCTAACTGTGACAGTTGAAGAGCTTATTATGGTCAGCTGCATGGCTGAGAGATATGTATGTAAGGAAGCCCAAGCGGTAACCCGCTCTACAATTGCCGAGGTCTCAATCAGCGGCGGTCTGTCTACAAAAGCTCAGTCACATTTATCATTGGAAGCGTTTAAACAGACCCGCTTGAAGACCCAGTAAGCGTTTTGTGTCAGCACCACTTCGGTTTGCTTATTATATAAGATAATGAATATTTCTCTAAACAGAGTCTTTCCTTTAAGTCCCTCTCATTCAGTAAAAAATTTTTGTTCCAATAGGACCGTTCTTCCGATACTTCCTCGCTCAAACGTTTTTCTTTACAAGATACAAGTAAACGACGTCTTAGCTGACATCTTCTTCCTTCGTTCCTCTTATCATTTGGGGACCTTCTGTAAGGGCTCTTAATGAAATATAGTTGGGTGAAAATTGATGTGAAAGTCATCGTTCAACGTGTCTCTCGCTCATATTGAGGCTTACGTCTTCAACCTGTGGATAGGGCTTATGTGTTATGTGTTGATATGTGTATATGTCAGTAGAGTAGAGGTGCACTGAGCAGTGTCTGTTCTCACTAGAACTAGTATAAAGCTATATCATCATCAGAACCGTTTGGGTTCCCGGCCAAAGCGGAATCGCTGGTTACTGCAAAGCCGATGAACTAGCTAGAGAAGGCACCCTTGCCCCGCTCACACTGAAATATGAACTAGTCGGATCTCCATTGGCATCTTGCGTTATAGTAGTGGATCAATGGACCCTCACGCTGCTATGTGACAACAGGATTCTTTTTTCCTAGAGTATAACGAACATCTGAACTATTTGCTCTTAATAAAATTCATCTTGCCGTAAAAGTAGTTTCTTACTAGACTTTGTCCAAGAGGCATTCATGACAAGCCTAAAAATCTTGAGGTGAGGTGGAAACATCCTGGCAATTTTTGCATCATTGTTAAGCCTTTGCAAGACTGAGCATGAAACATCGGTAGTCCTACCTTTGGCGAACCAGGAGACAAAGCAAAGCTTCTCATTGGCCGTCTCAACAAATTTGTGATAAATTCAATGATTTATTACAAATGAGTTTTCGATAACACAACGGATCGGCGTTCTAGCCAATCCAAGTGAGATTCTTGTTAGAATTGATCTCTTAACCTGACCTTAATTTAACCTGTTGTCCAATCAAAGGTTTATATCACGAAAATTATCCAAACTTCGGATGCGGAACTGAAATTCAAATCCATCGATTCTAATTTGATATTTTAAGATATGTCTCTAGATCCTTTGGTGGTTCAAAATTACTCGCACATCAACGCATATAAAAAAATATTTTTTCTCAATTTTTTATTCAAGCGCCAGTTTTATTGAGTAACTAATTTCACAATCCAAATAGCGTTTGAGAAGTTGCCAATATTTTAAAATCCAGCAGATGTACGATTATGTTTTTCTAAAACACTTAAGAACCTGCAATATGGAAGGTAATTACGATATAATCAATTCGGCTTAAGCGATTACCATGACAATGTTTCATTACATCGCTTTTGGTTTCAGGGTTATCAGATAAATAATTCTTCGAACAGTACCAATCCAACCTACGTGTTGACTTATCGAATCCAAAATCAGGATCATTATGACCCATTAAAAAACGAAGTCCTCCCGAACTATGTCTTTGAGAACATAAAGTTTGCTAACTGGGAAACGTGACATTAAGTCCAAACTACCGACGACGATTTATGAATGGTTATATGGGTGAATGAATAAATTTCAACAACAACGATGATGACGACGGCGACCACAACAACAGCGAAAGAGACCTGATATGTAGCGAAAATTTAGTGTACTTTCGACCATTCATCGAGTTGCGACGGTTGGGTAATGCTTGGGCCTCCCAGCGCAAGAAGAAGGTTTATGCTGCCAGCACCTTTCATATGCAAATTACTGCAATGGACCGAATTATCCAACGGGAGTAATTATTGGTAATTTATGTGCATCTTTCCCACTGCCGAGCAGGCGAACATGCAGTTGCATAGACTAGGCAATTTCAGCACGATTGCTGGCGGTGATCTGCGGCGGGGGGGATTTGCTGAGCGTAGAGTAATTGAGCTGCAAGTGTGTTCGCCAACTTGTCATTGCTGCCAACAATTACACACCAGTGGGCAGCAGGAAGAGTTACAGCGCACATGTATTTGTAAGTATCTCGTAAACTCGCATGTTGATGTACTTGTCGCACATATATTTGCCGGCAATGGTGGCCAAATCGAGCGTAATAACTCTTAACCTAATTAACATAAATCGCATTGCGTTGAATTGTGACTGTGGGCCTGGCGTAATGCTGTGGATTGAGATCTACAATGTGAATGCATGCGGAGAGGTATATGTGCCGATGTAAATTGAGTCGTTTTCAGTTGTAGTGTTATTTACTATTCTTCTATTTTTAAAATTTATTAGTTTCTGTGTTTGAGAATTTGAGGTTTTTCGGGTGAGCGAAAGTTTGACCCACAAGTAATTGAAAATATTTCAGAAAATGTTTTATATCTTCTGTACTTTACACTAAAAATGCTTTCGTATGCACATATCATCCAGGTGGTGCAGAAGTACTAGATATATGCTTAATAACTTATAATTTAGAAAGTACTTAGTCCATGCACTGCTAAGCATTATTACCATCACAATGTTTTGGAATTGAATGCTTCGAAATATTATATTAAGATATATATTATTCATTGACCGATATTTGAGTTACAAAGTCAACTACCATTATGGTCTGCGAAAGCTGGGTAAAGACCAAGGTAGGTAGGAAGATAGGTAGAGTGGATGTTTGGCTATGCACCTAGGCTTAGAAATTCATGGTGGAACCATCAGGACTAAAATTCACTCATTCTATTACGCCCTCTTTGAATCACCCTGTACTTCTGATGAAATACTATACATCAATAGATACAAAAATCTTCATTTGTGTAGCCTCTGAGACACCATCAAGAAACTTTCGACTGATAGATGAGATTCTTTTGCTATATGCATATAGTAAATGTTTTATAGTCTCTTTTCTTTTCCTATTTCTTGTCAGCTTCTACACTATGTAGCTATTGTGTGGTGTTTCAAATCTGCTGGGCTGTATGCCAATTAAACAGTGACCTGTTAGCTTTTCTAGAGTTCTTACGTCATTCTGTTTGAATTTTAAAAGTCGGCATGTACCGCCCATTTTCTATTCATGTCACGCTTGCTTGCTTGTTGAGCAAGTAGAGATTAACTCCAACGAGACGCAGCCATATATTTATAACATGTTGGTTGATTAAATAACTAAAAGTAGCCAAATGCACATACATTTTTTCCCCTGCAGTACCTGCTCTAGCAAGTTCATCTGCTTAACAGTCACCAAGAATGCAATGTACTGGGACTCATTATTTCACTATATTTGATAAAACCCTAAGAGATTTAGGTAATTTCAAAGCCGCTTGGCTATCTATATACAAATACGAGTATTTCTTGTTATGAGTCCCCTCTTTGGCAGCTTCCTTTTATTAATTGCAGTGATCTCCGCTTGGAAAATACTGCAGTGCTCTGGTAGTCGGAAGATGATTCTGGTATCTAATTTTGCTGAAGAGATCTCCCACTCGGTTATCTAAATAGTTTGGATCCGTTCCTATAGATGCTAATCCCTATGGCACTGCCAACCTCACTCTCTTCGCAGTCTTCTTTGATATATTGAGGGTCGAATTTAAGTTTCATTCTATAGGATTTCAAAAATCAATTGTGTTGCATAGAAACGGGAACTTCCTAGGCATTTTAGAATGTTATTTATTACTGACGACTAATGGCGAAGTCCTAAACAGATTTATTTTATATCTGGCATAAATCTAACTACAATTAAGAAAAAGTTCTAATTTAGTAGTTTTTCATTTATGTGCATATTTTTTATGTTGACCAATAAATGTGGTTGACTTCAGGAATGACTTTTTTTAAGATATTTTCAAAATTGATCGATTTAAAAGGATAAATATCAACCAGACGATGTACGCCATATTCGGAATATGGATTGTAGGGAAGATGTGAAAAAAATTTTAAATTTAAAAATCAAAGTAAGTACAGGTTAAAATAATATTTACATATCTTATCATATCATATTATATAAGCTGATGTATACCAAATTACATTAAACCATTCAGCGGAATACTTTTGAATTCAAATTATTTTGGTTAGCCTAACAAATTTGATACATATTGCTAACACTGTCTGGACGAATTAAAATATTTTATCTATATTCATTTTCTTTATACAAAGAGTTGTGAGAGTATAAAAAATTTAAGATATACTGAAACTAAGCTTCGGCTTTTATTGGAATAATAAAAGATCTTCTTTTCAGATCATCTTTTTCACGAATATACCATATTAGTGAAGTGAAAACCTTTGAATTTGGTTAAGAATCATATAATATTCATACGAATTTAATCTAGTGTACTAAATTTGTTCTGACTTTTCAACACAAATCGGTTCTTGAGAGCTATCATCGATCGATCGTTGATTGTAACACTATTGTTTAAAGAGAATCACATATAGGTAGTGCTGTAATAAATTCACTGAGTTTCATGGAGTGCCTAATTTGCTTCAACAAAAGTTAAACTAACTGTGTTTTTGTAAAGATCTTTTCAGCCTATCTCGTTGTTCTTTCCAATTTAGTTGCTTTATAGACAACAACTCGACGTATAAATGGTTAGTGACAAATTCAAAAGAGTTTAAAAGTAAGATTGTCCATTATATGCCTACGAGTATTGTGTAGTTTCCAGAAAACGTAAAAAAATGTATGTAACTATAAAATATATTAATGCTATTATACTTCATTAAAGTCAACGAGACCTTACTGTACAATAACTACATACAACTATTTGATCACATACATTACCAAAAATACTCTATTTTGTTCTTTTTTATTTAAATAAACTTTTGAATAAAAGAGATAAGTTCACTAAGTAGGCCTATGCAAGGACAGTTAGTAAGTGCGGAATTACCCAAAATATGCCGTTACTTTTCAGAGAATATTTATAAATGTAGACAAAGGCCATGTGATCAATTAGTTGACTTTGTGAAGTAAATGGGTATTGATCGCCGTAATATTGCTCTGAAATTCAAGTATTTCTTTTAATTCTTTAATTAGTAGTTGTGGAATCGTTAGATTCATTGTTCTAATCAAAATGTCTTCTGTTGTAGTCAAAATAGCAGCATGAAATGGCAAGACTCGTTGTAATTGTTTCTGTAGGCGTGATTTCAAAATAAGACAATCAATGAGCTATGATACAAAAGCCACTCTGAACGAAGCCAATTTTGAATGCCACCCTGGAAAGGCGCATTGTTAGGCAGATAAAGATTGGTGTGCATGAGAATGCGGGCCAAATCACACGTGGTCTCTCCCATAGGGATGGAGTAAATGTAACAAGTGAAGCTATAACGAAGAAATTGCGGAAAAATGTTTTCCACGGATGACAAAGTAAAAAACCACTCTTGACAAAACGATTCCGTAAATTGAGACTCCAATTTGCAAAAATATACCCAAAACAAGTAAGGAAGGGCTAAGTTCGGGTGTCACCGAACATTTTATACTCTCGCATGATAAAGTGATAATCGAGATTTCATAATCCGTTATTTACATATTTTTCAAATACCGTATTTGTGTAAAGTCTTTTTCCGCTATCATCATTGGTTCCTAATGTATATACTCGTATTATACAGAGAAGGCATCAGATGGAATTCAAAATAGCTTTATATTGGAAGAAGGCGTGGTTGCGAACCGATTTCACCCATATTTCGTACATGTCATCAGGGTGTTAAGAAAATATTATATACCAAATTTTGTTGAAATCGGTCTAGTAGTTCCTGAGATATGGTTTTTGGTCCATAAGTGGGCGAGGCCACGCCCATTTTCAATTTTTAAAAAAAGCCTGGGTGCAGCTTCCTTCTGCCATTTCTTCCGTAAAATTTAGTGTTTCTGACGTTTTTTTGTTAGTCCGTTAACGCACTTTTAGTGATTTTCAACATAACCTTTGTATGGGAGGTGGGCGTGGTTATTATCCGATTTCTTTCATTTGTGAACTGTATATGGAAATGCCTGAAGGAAACGACTCTGTAGAGTTTGGTTGACATAGCCATAGTAGTTTCCGAGATATGTACATAAAACTTATTACAGGGCAGGGCCACACCCACTTTTTCATAAAGTTTTGCTCAAAGGCGACTCTTGCTACTGCGATCCCTTGCACAAAATAACATTTTTTACCTTAATTCAGTAATAATAGTTATGGCACTTTATAGGTTTTCGGTTTCCGCCATTTTGTGGGCGTGACAGTGGGCCGGACGGACAGACAGACATCCGGATTTCAACTTTACTCGTCACCCTGATCACTTTGGTATATATAACTCTATATCTGACTCTTTTAGTTTGGGACACAAACAACCGTTATGCATGGACAAGACTATAATACTCTCATCCTTGTTGCGAGTATAAAATGACTAGATACAGCGAGGTCATATATTGAAGTTAAATGAAGATGGGAAAAGATGGACGTCAATGGATTTGAGAAAAACCCGAGACCTTTGACTAGCCGTATTTGTTCAACCAATGGGTCAAGTTTGGAGGCGGTAATGTAATGATGCGTAAGGAGGATGAGGGGTAGGAGGGAGTACGCAAGAGTTGCCGGACGAATGGATGCCAACCAATATGTCGATATCCACCAACAAGGTTTGTGCAAGAGTGTGGAAGTGTGGGGCAAAAATTTGTCGGACGTCATCTTTTCAGCAGAAAAATGATTCGAAACACACTTCTCGTGTAACTAAAACTGGCTTCAAAACATGGTTTTGAAGTTACTCGATAGCCCCTCAATCGCCAGACCTCAATCGAACATGCTTGGGTTGAGGAGTCCAAGTGCATTCTGATGACCAAGGTGAGGTGTCAGAATCTTGACGATTTATAGCGAGAAGGCAAAAATTCCTAGCATATTAGCGGAGATTTCTGTAGGAAGGTAGTCCAGTCCATGCCAAGCGAATTGAGGCAGTAATCAAGAAAGCAAGGGGTCATATTAAATATTAAGTAAAAAAAATCGTTTATGTCAACCAATTGATCAAATGTGCAGCGGAGATTTTGAAAATTCTAGAAATCTAGAGTATTTGAAAAACAAATTTGTTATTATCTTCTACTATTACTTTTTAATTGTTTTACATAAAAATAAAATTGGATTGTCATTTATAAATAAAAAGTTTACAAGCAAAAACCTTTTTCTGGAAATCCAGGTGTGATCAGATAGGTTGACATACACTGATATATGGGACATAATGCCTCGTAATGAAAATCAGTGGCCCTAAACATAGGATCAACAACAATCAAAGTGATTGCTAAACAACTAAAATTAAAATTATGTTAAGGATGGGCTAAGTTCGGGTTAATGAGACATTTTATACCCTGCAACTACGATTCAAAGAACACAGTGGAATACCCTTAAGATACAGAAACGATCAACAAGGATCGGAATCCAACAAATTATATGTATATACTAAGTTGTTACCCTATGCGTTTCTTACACCAAATCGATTAAAACTCTTAAGGGGTTTTTACTGTATGTTTATTTATTGTTGTAAAACT